>NW_020665065.1:6093693-6229460 GCF_002925995.2 Terrapene triunguis | reverse complement strand
TGTAGCCCACGAAAGCTTATGCTCTAATAAATTTGTTAGTCTCTAAGGTGCCACAAGTACTCCTGTTCTTTTAGCCTGTTAAGTTAGCTATTAGCTGTGTTTTACCTTTTATTTTCTTGTCTAATTCTGACTTGTCTCTCTCATTACTTGTAATCACTTAATCTTTATTTCTGTAGTTAATAAACTTGTTTTATTGTTTTATCTAAACCAGTGTGTTTGGATTCAAGTGTTTGGGAACCTCCATTTGAGATAACAGGGTTTGTACATATAATCTTCTATTAATAAAATGACAGACTTTCTATGACGGGTGGGCAAACTATGGCCCGCAGGCCGGGAGCTGTTTTAAGCTGGCCCATGAGCCACACCAACGGCTCGGCCCCGCTCCGGTGCTCCCACCGGGACACTGGGTCGGAGGCTGCACCACGTGGCTCGGCCCCGCTCTGGCGCTCCAGCTGGGGCCCAATGTGGGGGCCGCACCATGCGGCTCCCGGAAGCTGCGGCATGGCCCCGCTCCAGCTCCTACGCACTCCAATAGGAGCTGCAGGGGCAGTTCCTGCAGATGGAGAAGGGACATGCCACTGCTTCTGGGAGCCGCTTGAGGTAAGCGCCGCTCAGAGCCTGCATCCGCTGAGCCTCTCCCCACACCCCAACCCCCTACCGCAGTCCTGATCCCCCTCCCGCTCTCCAAACCCCTCGATCCCAGCCTGGACCACCCCAAACTTCTCATCACCAGCCCTACCCCAGAGCCCGCACCCCTAGTCAGAACCTGTACTCCTTCCCACACCCCTGCCCCAGCCCTGATCCCCCGCAACCCCTCAGTCCCAGCCCAGAGCACCTTCCTACACTCCAAACTCCTCATTCCCAGAGCCCGCACCCCCAACCCAATTTTGTGAGCATTCATGGCCTGCCATACAATTTCTATTCCCCGATATGGCCCTCAGGCCAAAAAGTTTGCCCACCCCTGCTCTATGAGCTTGTATTGTCCAGGAGAGAACTGGACAGTACAAAATACACATTTCTGAGGACAAGTCTGGGACTGGGAATTTGTTGGTGTCACTCTAATATAATTCAGGAGTGGCTGGCTAGAGCACTCATACAATATAGCTGGGTGTAATTTACATGCTACAGGCTGTTTGAGCGCCAACCAAGATTGATTGCTTTCATAGCAAAGTAGTATAAAAGGCACCTCAGGTTGGAGAATTGAAGGAACACAGCTCTTCAACAGTCCAGATAGTACCCTAGGATGTCACACTGGAAATGGAGGCTTTTAGGGATTGTGTGTTGATGAACTTCAGTCACCTTGAGCCAAGCAGACAACTGAGAGCATGGAGCAATGGGGGGGGGGGGGGGGGGAAAAACGGGGGGGGGGGGGGAGGGGGGGGGGGGGGGGGGGAAGAATCAGACCTTGGGATGCGAGATAGAGGAGTGTTTTGTGCAAACCTCTCAGCTGTGTAACAGAGGTAAAATACTATTGGGGCAGTGCCCCCTGGTGACCATCAGAAGGACAGTAGCTTTCTTTGATTTACTGCTAGAAGACATTTGCTAGGAAACACATTTAAAACTAATATTAAACTGATTTTTTTTTAAGGGTAAAAGTTATCAGAAAACAGGAGCATTTCTGGGATTCATCATAACCACTTTGAGATCTTCCTATGCAAGGCACTCCAGGAAGGCAAAGTACTTTCTAAATATTAAGCCTCACAGTTCCCCATGACATATCTCAGTATTTTTATCACCATGTTACAGATAAAGCAATTTAGTCCAACAGAGCAAACCTTCCCATCAGATCATCTTTCCTCCTTTAATGAACATCATTAAGACTATATAGGTTACCATTAAAGATCAACTATAAGGGCCTGAGCTTCTATGGATGTGTCTACACTTCAGTGTGAGCCCAGGGTTCAAACTCGGGCTCAAGGCTAACCCACGTCTTCTGTATACACACACATTGGATCCAGGACCCCACAGCAGTGGAGGGTCTGAGCCAAGCCAGGACCCAGGATTCAAGCCCTATTGCTTTGCAGTGCAGATGGAGCCCCACCGAACTTGTGCTCTGGGAATCCACCAAACATAGGCACCTATTCCGTGGGTGCTCCAAGAGTGGGGGCAGGAGCTTGGGGGAAAAAGGGTGGAGCAGGGGCAAGGCCCAGGGCGGAGCAGGGGTTGCACACCCTCAGGGAAAATTGGAAGCCAGCGCCTGTGCCGCCAAAGTATCCCACAGGCCAACTTTCTTTGTCCTCTGGACAGTCAAGTTTGGTGGCCAGACAAGTTTTCCCATGCTGCACCACAAACAAAGGGCTACAGCAGCCACATTCTGGGAGGGCACTAGGGAGTCTGGCATATGTGTGGTTTAACTCGGGCCCACAAAATGCAGTGCAGATACTGGAGCCCCAGGTTGGGCTCAGGATTTAACTATTCCTAAAATGGGGTTACAAATGAGTGTAGATGCTCAAGCCATAGGTTAATAAATTCAGGCTAGCTCAAGCTCCACTAACCTTGGGCTTGCATTGCAATGTAGACATACCTGCTATGAGTGCCCAGCACAATGGGGTCCTGGTCCATGATGGGGGCTCCTAAGCATTATGGTAATAGAAATCATCAATATCTGCAACCACTTCATGGCAATATTCACCTGCATAGCGATTTAAAGGACCTCTTTATTCATGTGTATGATCAGAAATAGGTTAAAAAAAAAAAGTTTTTTCTATGAACAAGCTCCAGTCAACTCAATCTACAGCAGCGTGTGGGCCTAATTCTCAGCAGCCCCACATCTTCTGCAGCCATTTACACCACCAGAAAATGTGGGTGTAGTGGGTGTACAATGTGCCATTCCGCTTGGGCAGCATCGAATACTCATGGTGCACTGGTGTGACTGAATGAGCAAAGTTCAGGGATACAGCAGTTTAGAGTAACTCAGAGCAAGGTTTAAACAATAGAACTTTGTATCACAATTTCTGTAACCTGTAAATAAATATCATCCATAACATGGTGTTTCCTAATTAAAGAAAGCAGTAGAGATCTATTGCTGTAATCCCAAAGCACTATTCATTCCAGGCACTTCCTTAAAGCATGCAACAGGCCCCTTTTCTTGATGTAAAGCATGAACTCCTATGCTCTGAGAAGTTACCAGATGTTTTCTCAAGCATTCTGAGTGAAGGAGTCAGAGGTTTTACTGTATCATACATAAGCACAGGGTACAAGAATCTCTCTTGGTAACATGCTAAATTAAGCCAGCCATTCACTATTAACCTCAGTTTCTATTTATTTGCCAAATGTGCCATTTGTTTAGCAATACTTAACATTTGCAGAGATATCCCCACATAGCTATCCATCTACTTTAGGGTTTTATACTGCTGCCCATCACCATGATATCTGAGCACCTTCCATGTAAAATCACTAGCAATAGTGAAATCCCTAGTGGGCTTCATGGAATTGCTGGCATGTCTCCCTTTTCAGGGTTAAAACTTTTTACTGTAAAACAACATATTTAACTTAATCACAAAAACCTGTGACATGTTGCAATTAAAGATGACATGCAGCCCTTCTGAGGGAGGTGACAGGGACTTTCATCCTAGGAAAAGCTTTAAAACATATAAAGTTGAAATATAAATCCATTGACCTTTGTTAAAAAAAAAAATACACATGATCCAACAGATTTACATTTAGAGAGTTCTGGCTCAGCCAAGCTCCTTCTTTCTCTTAAAGCATTAATGTTTTTAATTTGATTTTGGTGCAAAATGTCAGCCTACATTATGACTGGGATTGGTGGGCAGAGTCTATCAAAGCAATAAACCTGCCCCCTAGGTGCGGGAGCGGTTACAACTCAGAGCCAGGGACAAAAAAGGAACAAACAGGGACAGGGGGTGTAGGTTAGGGGGTTAGCAGAAAGGAACCCAGAGGGGTCACTGAGCAGAGAAACCCAGACAATGCCCATTGCTCTGCAAAGGAGACCAAAGAGTCAGTGGCTTTCACCCAGAGGAGCTCTGCCCAGATGCGGGAACAGAAAAAATAAAAAATCCACAGAGAGACCCTCCTGTCCAGCTCTCTCTTCCTGGACTGACAGCCCTGAGGTCTTGCACTGAATGTGACACCACTGGCAGGAGCATGTATCTTTACTGCAGGATCTAGCAGGAGAAGAATTGTTCCAAGGACCAATCCCAATACTAGCAAGTGCAGAGAAACACTGCCATCATAAACTACTTGATCTGTATGGATATCTTGGTTGCACTGCCAAGGTGCACATAGCAGTAGTATTTGGGCATATAAAATATAGCCCTTTCCTGTGCTTGCCCCAGTGTCAAGATCTCCCATCATGGTAAGATGTGAAGTGATGGAAAAATTCACCCACACCACGTAATGTGAAAATTAGGGTAATTTGTTTTCTAAACTTACCCATATCTGGAACACCTGTAGATAAGGCAGTATGTCCAGTGGTTAGAGCAGGGGCTAGGAGCCAGGATGCCGGGGTTCTATTCCCAGATTTGTCCTGGGTTCACTGTATGACTTTGAGCAAGGCACTTAACCTTACAAAGAGTTACAGATTAGTTTCTCACAAGCTTTCATTTTACATCACATTAACAGCAGGTGGCAGTAGAAGCTGCTGTTTGTTGCTTTTGATCTAAACTAGCCAAACATTAGATTTAAATCAGTTCTGGATTGTTGCTATTTAGAGTTATTTTTTCCTCTGGATATCATCTGTGCCTCTCTGCAATATGATTAAGAGATCATGTTAGTGGAGTGGAGCAACATTACAGGATAATGGTCTTCTGCTTTCGCCTCAGCACTTAGGGGGGGAAAAAAATGTTGACTTGAAGCCCAGAGTGAGATCTTAAAAACAAGAGGCCATTAGGTCTGATGCACAAAGACTTCATTTAACCAACAGCATGTAATTCACAGATTAAAACAGGAGGGGATCTGCCCTGACAGTCACATCCTACCTAGCCTCTCACAGACGCAAAAGAGCTAGCGAGGTGTAGTTTGCCTGCTCAGCATGGGCAAAATATTTTGCAGTGGGCTTTGGTAAGGCAGATGCATGTATGATATGAACTCAGGTCCTGATCCTACAAGTTATTCTACCCAGGCAGACCACTGTGCCCTTTGCATGCGGCTCTGCCTTTGTAGAGCAGTTTCCAGGATCAGAGCCTGTGGTTATCCAAATCCCAGGTAGCTAAAATTCTATTTTCCCCAAATTTCAGATACATCCCCTGAGTCCTTCAGGTGATTTGTATGAACATGTGAGAAAGGGTGTTTGTGCACATATTTGTATAAATATTTGTAACATTTATAGAATTAGAGCTGCCCCATACTTTAGCAAACCGAACAAAAAACTGCAGGCAATATATATATATATATATATATATATATTCACATTGCCTTATTATTAATTATATATATTAGGCTAGCACTTAGAGGCCCAATTGGGGATCAGGGTCCCAAGGTTCTGGGCGCTGCACACACACAAAGAGTTGAGAGTCAGTAACTTGTACCCTAAACATTTCTAATGCTCCCAATCACCTCAGTGTCTTGTTTCTCAGTGCTACTAAGATTTTCCTCCTTTCACATAAGTTTCAAATTAAAACTAAACTACAATTCACAGAGCCAGTGAACAAAGTTCAAAGCCCTTATGAAGTATATTAAACTCTCCCAAATTGTAATGGCATCAAGGTAAGAGGTCGAAACCAAGACCTTGTTACAGGTCTGGGGGAAATGATGTTTTCCATGACACACAGCACAACCTTCAACTCCAGACAGCAAGGAGAAGTGTGTCTGGCCACTCATGCATGTAGAGTCCCTAAATAATACATAGTGCTACTGTGAGCTAGTTCTTGACACACATGCTTTCTGACAGACCTGAAAACCTTTCTGGTGCAGTCAGCAGCAGTGCAGGGAAATTCTCTGACGGGTGGGGTCAGAATTAAAACCAGTCCCTGCCTCTTTCCTCCAATCAGTTCTAGTTTAGAATCAGCCGCCTAAAAGCTCTTGGCTTTGTGACATGGAAAAGAGAGGAAAAGGAAAGATCCGCCTAACTTTCAACTGGGATGCAGCTGCCAAGTTACATAACTTTTCAGAGCGCCCAGACAGGATTATTTTATGGTCTGGTCTTCCTCCATAGAACTGAATTTCCACACTGCAAAGCATTAAAGTGACTCAAACAATACCAAGAAAAACAGGACTATCATTTGACTAGGATGAATACAGTCATAAATCCCAACTGATCTAATTGTGGAGGACATCCTGTAGAAAACCAGGCCAAGCATAACTCAGAAGGGTTCTCTTTCCCCACTAGGATAAACTATAAAATTAGGAATATTTGTATTTTCCCCTGGTTTATATCCAAACAAGCTACAGTTGACATTTCCAGAATGTTACACTAATCTCACCCTGATTCAATTGCCATTGCCCTTTGCCACATGCTGGACTGATGCAGTGTGGCAAAAAGGACTGGGACTGCCAAGTTTCACCAGACTGAGCAAGCAGATGTGCAAAGGGAAGAGCAGATTTTAAAGGGGAAGGATAGTCTAACAGCTAAATGCAGAACCATAGGTCAGAAGAGCTGGCTTGTGTTCCTGACTTAGCCATCATGGGACCTGGGGCAAAGTTACAAACCTCTCTGGTGCCTCAGTCTCACCATCTCCAACATGGGGATAACACCAACCTCACAGCAGTGAGGAAAGGCCCTATTCGTTGCTTGTTGTGCTTTGAAAAGTTTAGATGGATGAGAATATGAAAGGGCAAAGTATTAATCTTTATGTGGCAGCAGCAGGTAGATTAAAGCAAAAGTATACCTTTGGGGATGGCAGGAATTTTTCCCTTCTTAATTTCTTTTAAAAAAGGAAAAAGGGAAAATCCAGAAAGGTTTGGATTTGAAAGCTTCTATGCAGTGTTTGCAACTGGAACAGATCTGTGCTAGTGCAACAGAGCCAGGAAGCGAAACTACCTGCTTAACTGGCCATTCTGAAAGCAGTTAAAATGAAAACAAAGCAGTGAAGAGTTATGTTTTTAATTAAGTAATAATCTAAAGTATTCAGAGAAGAGATCGGGACAGTTTACACACACACACACACACACATATATATGAATGCATTTAATCTTCAAAGCCCATTTCATCTCAGTGCAATCTGTAAATATTAACTAATTATGGGGTCTGAGTTGCAGAGGTACTGAGCGCTCACAACGCCGTTTGAAGTGAAGAGGAGATGCAGCTGCTCAACACCTCTGAAAGATCAGGCCCAGAATTGTTAACTTGTTTTTTAACAAATAGTGAGATGCTGAGAAACCACTAGGAGCAAATTCTACGTAGCCATCACTGCAAATTCCAGCTAAATCAGAATGGGCGGAGGGCTCTAGTTGAGTATTTCTGGCTAATTTACTCTTGGTGTTTAGAACTGTGTGGCTGGCTTCAAAGTACAGGAACGATCCATTCACTTAGGAGTTACACTTAAAAATACCTTTAGTTCCAATAGAGCCATTTCTTAGGGTCTATTTTTAATTGTTGGCATCTTGCATTTCTGCTCCTTTCTTTCCCCGGTGCCAACCTCTAACACCGTCACTTGACTGTAGCCAGTCACAGAATGAGGGAGATGAGTCTCACTCAAAGAAACCTCCAGCTGTTGATCAAAGAAGTCACAGGAGACCAGATTCACCAATATAACCGGATCAGCTTCCACAGTTCCTCCTCTCTTGAACCCCACAGCCTGATTTTTATTGGAATGGTCCAAGGGCCATCCCTTCTGTCATGCTGTCTGGGGTGGCTTGTGACTGAGTGTCTACCTCAGGGCAGACTATCAAAAACAGGGCAGACACTGTTTGGTGTGTTTTATAACTCAATTTCACCAAGCCAGTAACAAATGTGAACTCCTGGGTCACGCACTGTAAGTCTTACCATGGAGTCACAGACAGTCCCCCTAGACTCTCCAGTCTATCTTGCCACTCAGACAAACTGGACTTAGGTGATAAATAGTCACTTACACCAAAAATCACACCACATTCAGGTTCCTTCCAGTCCCCAGAGACCAGTCATTTACCCCCAGATAAATTGGTACCTAGATCTTACATCGAAGACAATGCCTGTAGTCAATCCTGTAATAAACTATCTAAAAGTTGATTAACTAAGAAAAAGAAATGAGTTGACAGGTTAAAGCAAGCAAACATATACACACAAATGAGTTACCAACTAAATCCTAAGAGTGGCAGAGTTGTAGTGATTTGTCAATTCAAAGTGTCTTTCAGGGCAACTCCAGGAGGCAGCCCCCTGGGGATCTCTGGTTCAGAGTTCAAACGGCCAAAAATGTGGAAAATTTTCCCATGACACTTTTATTTCCTTCATTCAGCTTCCTAGCCCACAGGATGAGCTTCCTTGCACATAGCATTTCCCAGGTGCGATAGGGCCATTAACCAATCCTTCGTATTGTGATGATCTTGACAGCCCATCTGAGTTTGATAGTCCTTCTGGATGGATGGGGAGGAGGGGATGATTCCCGTGCCTGAGTTCATAAATTCAGAGCAAACGTTTTCAAAAAGTTATAAAGCAAACTTACATATTTTCTTATAGCATGGAACACACATTACAATTGAGATTTAATGCATTCAGCAACTAATAAGCATTTCATACTAAATACATTCTTATACAATTAATACCTATTTTGAGCAAAACTAACACACAGGTGACCTGGTCTGGTCTCCTGCTATGAGGTTGTCAGTTCTTAGTTAATGCTTACAACCTGGGAAAGAGCTGGCATCTGGCCTGCCAGTGTCAAACCTTAATTTTTCTTTCTGACACCAAACAGGAGTGAGATCTGCAAAGGCTTTTGGGAGCTAGAGGATTAGCACACATCTGAAATGTGCAGTGGGCCAAATGTGGAAGAGTTCAGCTGAGTGATGTGGTCATCTTTGGAAGCATTCCCAGCTCCCTCTTTAGTACAAACTGGTGTCCATCACTCCAGACAAGGAGCTGTCTTTCCTTGGATGTTTATTGTTCATTCAAGAGCTCCAAACTCTACTGGGGTGATGGATGGTAGCTGTTAATAGCAGTGAAAGGTGCTGCAAGATGCAGGGGAATAGGAGAATCAGGGCTTTTGCCTGGACCCAAACCTGCAACCCAATGGCTTCTCACTTTACTTGTTGCCAGAAGCACAGAATTGGGAAGTGGTGGTGGCGGAGGAAAGTTGTGCGCTAAAAAAAACCCACCACCACCAGGCTAGATTCTTCTCCCTCTCAAGGCTATGAGAAAACACCCTTTAGCTTCAATGAATGCATGATCACTCCTTAGTTTGGCTTGGTGCTGTTGACACAATGCAAGATGCTCATGTCTTCCCAGGCTTTTCTGGGGGAGGTGAAAATGTGTTGGGGAATGATTGAAGTACTACGGTAGGAATGCCATTGCAGGAGGTTTGGTTTTAGTTTGTTTTAATTTTTTTAAAGTTCTAGGTTTGTCCTGTTCTGTGATTTGATTGAAAGCTTAGAGTTTACAAACCTGCACTGTACCTCACACCCAGGATGGTGCAGATTGAATGTAGATAAAAGTAATGTATAACCAAGGGACCATGATACATATCTAGTCCAGTCCCCTGCACTGAGGCAGGACTAAGTATTATCTCTAGACCATCCCTGACAGGGTTTGTCTATCCTGTTCCTACAAACCTCCAATGATGGAGACTCTACAACCTCCCTTGAAAGCCTCTTCCTGAGATTAACTACCCTTCCAGTTAAGTTTTTCCTAATATAACCTAAATCTCCCTTGCTGCAATTTAAGCCCATTACTTCTTGTCCTGTCCTCAGTGGCTAACAACAATTTATCATCTTCCTCTTTATAACGACCTTTTGTGTACTTGAAGACTTATGTTCACCCTCAGTCTTCTCTTCTGCTCTCACACACCTGGATATTTTCATGCCCCTCATTTTAGGTCTTTGTGCACCACTGTACATGGAGAGGGACAGGTAGTCCTAAACAAATTGCCTTATGGAGATGAAATGCCCAATCCAGACATGAGAGATTCCTCAAATGGTTTGAATAGGCCATCACAATCAAGAAAGCTTATCTTAAAGGTGTGGGTTTTTTTTGGTTTTTTTTTGTGTGACTTGCCCTAACCTGGAAGGGAGGAGTGCTGTACGAGTGTGCATGAATTGTCTTGTATTAGCCCAATGGTTTTTGTACTGATCTAGGTAACAACCTTGTGGGTGTTTATACTGTAAGCTAGGTAGTTTTACACTGTGTGCACACCCAGAGTCTAAGATAGGCATAAGTCATCAATAAAAAGTGAACATGCTCACCTATTTCATTTAGAAAGTACAGTTCACAATAGATGTGTGGCAGGTTTCCGGATATATAGATTCTGTACATTGTGTTGTTTCCTGTAATATACTTGTGCTAGAAAACACATGCAACTTCTGATATTATCTGATTTAAATGTAATCAGTGCTGGTAAGATAAAAGATGCTCTACTGTAGTTCAGTGCAAGACAGATAGTTTCAAAAGAGCTCAGGCTATCAGAGTTCAAAGGAGACCCTCACCAATAGTGTCAACTCATCTAGATTTCTGATGTATTAAGCACCCTGGAGACAGCAATATTAAAGGAGGCAATTCCATCAGCAGCTCCTGTAAGTTTGTGATGGGTGAACACTAACAGTTTGATTTTAAATTCCTAAGTTCAGGCAATTCTTCTAATCATATTCACAGACGGGTCTACAAAACTGGGCTGGGTTAGTATTGTGGATAGCAGACCCTTTCAGAAGGAGAGAAGTATGTGAAAATGAAGATGGTTAACCATAATATTTCAGACCTCAAAAAGAGCATTGGGCACAGGTTGAGGCATATATCATATCATATGAAGTGCATAGTAAACAGTCGATGTACCCATTTCATTTTGATGTCTATTGAAACTCTTGTACCACACCTATTACCATGGTTTTCTGAAATCTGACAGGTGCTGATGTACACATAGCACAGGTTTGGAGCTGTAGTAACCTAAAAGGGCAGGCAGTCTAAAAGCACTTTAAATCTAGAAAGGGAACAAGAAAAGATTTCTAAGAGAGTGGAAAACTGGCACCAGATCAAGAGACCATACCCAAGTTTACACTAATATTACACTTAGAACCTGGTTTTCAGTTTGCTTTATGATGTCTCCCAGACTAAATCAATCATTCTGGAAAGAGATTAAGGAACTGTGGTGAAAATAGATGCAAGTTCAAACACAAAAATACATGATTCCATATTATGTGGTATGACTCACACTTCCAAACACCAGCTACTATGGGCAACAGTTCTTTGCTGTGTCCTTGTTTTGTTAGCAATGAATTTGAGTCCTCATTTTTCAAGAGGAACAGCAAAGCCAAAAATTGAAAAGTTTAAAAAGAGCATATTAATGTCATCTATTAAATAACATTCAAGTTCAAACTCGTGAAAAACATCTACATTTCTGCATCCTATATATACAGTGCAACATAGTATTATACAGTAAACATGAATATCTACCGTGAGAATATCCATCTAAGCTGTTAGAAAAAAACCTGAATCTTATCTGAGGAGCTCAGTCCTAAAAGTCAGAAATCATTTCTCAAAGATATTTAAATAAATGTCTGCCTAAGTGGGGTTTCTACACCACTTTGTGAGGATGATTACCTACATGCAAGACTTCGGAGAGGCTCCCAATATGATCTGAAAAGTAACCCATTGATAGCAGATTCAGCGCAGAAGTGGGGGGTAAAGGAAGGAGTGGGAGCCTGGGGTTAGAAGACTGTCAAAGCTACAATAAAGAAGTGGGAGGGAGAAGGGAAATGCAAGCAGAACAGAGAGGAATGTGACCATCTCTAGTACCACTCACTTTTTGATGGGAAAAAATGTTTTTGGCTGAAAATTCTCTTGGAAATTAGCCTTGGTTGACATTTTCTAGTTTTGATGAAAATTGGATGAAAAGGTGATTTTTCAATTTTGAAAAATTCTATTTTTGTCCCACCATAAAACCCCCAAAGTCCATGAAAAATTTCAAACAATGAAAATTTCTCTCGATTGAAGAGTTTTCCCTCCATAAAAATATATAGCATTTTCAACTTGCTATGGTAAACGATGAGGGAAAAAATGTTTTGTTCCTCTTGAAAAATACACCCAAGTCCTGCATGTGGGTTGCCATCCATCATGGATTTCCAATGAACCAATCACTCTAGCCTTGTTCTTATAGTTTATGCCACAACATGGAGTTGCACCCTTGTGTACAGAGGGTCAGAAAAACTGTGTGTTACCATTTTACACCATTGAGGGAGTCCTCTAATGAGCTGGATAGTTCATCCTCTTCGACATTTTATTTTCTCCCTTGCGCACTGTGCCATTTAAAAATTGTTACATCAAACAAACTTTTCATTCTCTACTTCCAGCACACCAGGTGATCACCTCTCAGGGTCAATTATGTCAAGCAGCACTAATCTAAAGCAAATGGCTTATGAATAATTAAGGAAAAGAGCCTCCCTTTGTTCTAAATTATGGCAAAATTCACTGGGTGTAAGCCTGCAAGTAGTTGAAAGCACACACCACTCACAGTTTGCATTTCAGAGGGAGATTTTTACCAGGGAAGAGTGGTTTTATATCAAAGACTTTTAGAAAATGTGAATGGGAGGGAGAGCTATTCTCCACACACACCCCTGTGCAAAGGGACTATTGTGTAATGTTATGTATGTGTACATACACACAAACTACACCTAAATATTTTTTAAGGAATTTCAGTGAGTGAGGCTGACATCTGAAGACGGCAGCCCAGATTGAGGCTGTTAAGCATAACTGGTTATTTTGGGTACCCAAGCTACGATACATTACAAGGGACCTGATTTTTCAGAGGGCAGGTGCCCAGCACTTTCAGAAAAATCAGTTATTAATTTGGGTCCCCAGACCACTTTTGAAAACCTTGGCTTTGGTTTGACTAGAAAACAAGTACAATAGTGGTAAGCAGCAGCTCAAGCTTCTCCACTCCTGCTAAAGTGAGACTCAGTTCTGACCCACAGAACAAGCTCCAGATAAGAAGGGAGTTTAGTCTCCATGTCCGTTTTCTCCTTGGAACCTTTGCCAAGACTGCCAACAAGTTGGTGAATTACGATCAATAGCAACAGTGTAGTTTTCTAATAGGGACAACTGACTTCTGGGAATTGGATTGTGACCAAACTCATTTCCCTGTAGCAGACAGGAACATGGATGGTCACAACTGACCCAAATGCTAGAGATCTGGAAATGAAAGACTCCATATCCTGTTACGACTCCAGTCCTCCAACCTTGAGTCCTATCAGATTATGACCACTCTCACCTGGGAAACAATCCATATTGGTTTAACCAGCTTTTAAACCAGCCAGAACTTTAAACAAAAACAAATAAAAAAACCCCACATGCACCTTAGCTTTTCAACTGTCCAGTTTGCTGTGGTGTCCAGTGGAGCTGAGCTCTCACTTGTCCTGGGGCACATGAAGATGGTACTTTTCCTGCTTAATTACTAAAATGATATTTGACTTTTTTTGGTGACTTAATATCAGAAGTGGTGTAATAGTTTAAAAAAAAAGTAAGTAAGCTCCTAAACTAAAATCCATATTCCCCAAATGAGAAGTGGGTAAATTCAATTTACCCAAGTTTATCCTTGACTACACTAGTGGCTATCAGGATAACTTAATATTATGCTGCAGGCATGTTTCCTTTAAGAAAGGGTCCAATGCCTGGCACAGCCTTTGCTAAGCAGAGAAACCAAGAAGCCCTCTTTAGTGGGTGTGGTGCTGGCAGCCAGAGATAGGGCAGAATTTGATGGTCTGATATCAGAATGCCAGGGATCTGCCAATCACATGCAGCCTGCTAAAGCAACATGCTACCCCACCTCCTACCAGGCACCAGGGGAATTGTGGATTGTCTGAACATCTGTTCCCGAGGAGCTGGCCTACCTTCATCAGTAAAGCCTAACAATGCCTCATCACATCAGAATAAATTACACAACAGAATTATTAAGGCTTTGGGTTTGTTTTAATTCAATTGAAATATACTTGCTCAGAGTCCGTTTTGATTTACTGCTAAAATAGTTTTAACTAGAGAGATCAACAATTTTGGGATGCTCTGTGTACTTTTACAGAGATATTTAGGAGAGGAATGCATGAGGGGAGTGGAGTATGGTACCTTTGGAACCTTCTAAAAAAATCTCCAGGCTCACTGGAACAGAATAAATTTAACTAACAGATAAATTAAATGTTTTTACTGTTAGCGTGATCTTCAGGTGATTAGGTAGTGCTCCAGCATTTCAGCTACCTTATGGGTGACTAAGAACAGAGACAGACTAAGCTGGAGACCTTCAAACCCTTAACACACTATATTCTATACAGGCTCTGTACAAGCACTATTGTTTGGTTAGAGAACTGTTCACTCTTCTCCGTGCAGAGCAGTAAAGAACAGTCGTTGGGGGGCATCTGGACCTTATTTCAGTGATGTGAGGCTTATTACAAACTAATCAACTTCACCCAGCCCATTAGGCTGGACTAATGTTTAGAACGTGATTAATCATCTGAAACAGAGGGGAGGAAAACAATCAAAGTGCTGTAAGATGGAAGTTATCAGTCACTTGGAGGGACTGTTTTTTTCCATCCTATCTCCTCCCAGCCCCAAACCAGAAAAATGCAGGAAACTACTGATGTTACCTACCTTAAGAACAGCACGGAATCCTTCTGTAAACCTTACAGATCATAATGCAATACATAGATTTGCATTTCAAACAGTTACTCAAAATTCAGTCAGGGTTTTGCAATTTAGTGGTTCTGTGTTATTCACTGTGCAAGCTCCTGGAGACAAGGGCCATACTGTTTCTATCTTGTACAGCACTAAGCACACTGTCAGCACTTTACGTCAGTTTGACTGTTGATATTTAGTGAATCTAGACTGTGGTTTAACTATGCACAAAACTTAGGATGCCACATTCTGCTCCACTGCTTAGATTTCAGCGTGACATTAGGACAGCTAAACTACTTGGCAAAGGGATATCTTCTCAATTATTTCTCTCAATTTCAGGAGATGTTGCTTTCTTGTAGAGTTAAATCCTTTAAAAAGGCACTTGCATGGGGCATGGAGAAGACAATGCGAGAAGCAGCATTTAGGCAAACAAAACCATTGACTTTCCCTCTAGTATTCTGTTCCCTATGCCATTATTGCAGGTAACTGGTTTGAACAGCCCTACTTCTGCAGACCAGCCTGAGCTTGTTATGAAGTAAAGGCCCTATTTTTAGGACAGGGTTTGATTAGAGCCCAGAGAAAACAGCTGCAGTGTCATGCCTTCTTTGTAATATTAGTGTAGGATAAAGAAAGAGGAAGGGATGTTACAGATGCAACCTCTGTTTGAATCCAGATCCAAACTTAGTCCAACTTCGAGGATGTTCAAATGTGAGGGGTTTGGCCCACTACAGAGATGAGGACAAGCTATACAAGAGCTAAGTATTAGTTTCAAGTTGTACATTATTCTCCCCCCTTCCCCCAAGTTATAGTATTCAGAACAAATATATTTGCTAAATAGGAGGAAAACGGCCATGCTATGAAACATGAATCTTATTTAAGCATACATCTATTTTTTCAAGTAAAAGTTTGGAAAGGAAGATTGTCTGTTATATTTGTTACATCTTAGAGGGATCTAAAAATAAGTTGAGATTTCCGATAAAAGGTACTGTGTGTTCACTAACCTCCTGACACTGGGAGTCAGTGAGTCTTGGCAGATATCCCCTTGCCTGCAAAGGGGTTCCCAGCAGCTGCTAGAAGCAAAAAGTGAACATATGGGTAGGAGCATGGTAAGGTACATTTGGGCACATGGTGAGGAAGAATGATTGAATTGGTTCCATTATAGACAAACTCACAACTGAAACATCTGCTGCAATAAGAAAATATATCAAGGAAATGGAAAGTAGCTGCAGAATCACTTGGAACTAGAGAGATATTTGGAATTAAATTTAAAGCATTTCTGGCCATAAGCTCATTTTAAAGTGCTCTAGGTGTTCTATGTTTGTTTTAAACATAAGGAAGTACTTCTTCACACAACTTACAGTCAACCTCTGGACTTGCTGCTAGGGGATGTTGTGAAGGCCAAAAGTATAACTGGGTTAAAAAAAAAGAATGAGAGAAGTTCATAGAGGAAAGCTCCACCATGCTCTCGGATGTGACTAAACCTCCGACTGCCAGAAGCTGAGACTGGATGACCAGGGCGGATCACACAGTAATTGTCCTATTCTGTTAATTCCCTCTGAAGTATCTGGCACTTGACACTGTCGGAGACAGGCTACTGGGCTAGATGGACCATTGGTTTGATCCATTATGGCCATTCTTACTTTCTTATGTAATGTTCACAGGCATAGAAGCTCACACTAAAGCTACAATTTAACAATAATTACAGAACCATCATCTTTTCCACACTTGCAGCTTTGGGGGGGGGGGGGGGGGGAGAGAGAGAGCAAAAAACAAAACAAAAAAATCCCAAAACTTATTTTGGGCTGAAACATGTACTGTTTGGTCTCAGCCCAAGCAATGTTTTGGCTGAGTGGGAGCAGATGAAAGATTTGAGGAAAATCCAGTCAGCTGTTTCTGAGTCAGAAAAGAGCAGAAACACCCTTTTTTCATTTAAAAAAATAACTATGACTTACATTTTGTGCACTGATCATTCAAAACCAACTGTTTAAAAAAAATGTTTTTTTAAATAAACCCAATATCCATCAGGATACAGATTTTTTTTTTTTTTTTTTTTTAAAAAAACAAATGTGAAAGGAAAAGTTTCCCACAGCTTTGGTAGGTACAAAATGTATTTTATATATAGAAATTCAGCCAGGATTTTTTTTATTTTTTCCTGCTGAGCCTTATGTTGATACCTACCTACCCATCTTAATGCCAAATACAGAAATTCAACAGTGTAACTAATAAACAAATCTAGTAGGCCAGATCCTCAGCTGGGGTAAGTTCATAGAGCACTCTACTGAAGTTGAGGAAAGGTACACACGAAGCAATTTTTAAAAAGTTATTAAACTCTTGACTGTTTCCAACCTCAGCAGTTGTATATTTAGATAAATGTAGCATCTTCCACACAAGAATACCAAGTGATCCATGTGCCATAGTGACCTTCACTTGGGAATCTGTGCATAGACAGCTCCCAGCATTTTTTGATTAAGCTCTTGACTGGTTCTCACAATCAAATTGTTAAATATTTAAGACAGACATTTATCTATGTAGAAAAATATGTCTGCAGCTGCTGAGCTCCAGATACTTACTATGTCCTTAGAAAACCCTATGTTAGCACATATTTCACATTCCACGTGGTGGCCAGACACTAATGGTAACTGTACAAACACTAGTGTTTCTGTTAGCACCCACACGGCACAAAGATTGTGAAACAGTTTAAGTCAGCTCTGCACATTTGTCACTCTACAACACTCAAGAAGAATCCATTAGTGTGTATGCTACTTAATCAGACATGCCATTTTTCCAAGCATCTTGTGTACCGGCTTATACCTGGTTTGCCAATTAGTACTGTGTGCAATAGGGTGGATAAATCAAACCACTTGAAAATGCTGAACTTAATCCAAAAGATCCATCAGAAGCGGCCAGAGCACAGACTCCAATTTTTCTGATGGGCTTGTTTGAATTCACCACTCGTGATCTGTTAGGTGAGGGAGTTTTGTTCTTTAGGCAAAGCAATAAACTGGAGAACAAATCAGTCAGACCAAACTCATGTCAAACTGCTTTATTACATCTTAAATAACAGTACATTTTAATATAGTATCTATCTTGCATCCAGCTTTCTTGAAGTACACTGACTTTAAAATTAAATACAAAAAGGTGAAGAAGAGGGATACAGGGTGCGGAGAAAGCTCTACAGAGTAGTTTCATGAAAGAGAGGGAATTCATCTTTTTTATGCCAAATCCAGGCCTAACGCACAATTACAGCACATTTTTGTACAGAATGTTGCAGAAAAAACAGAATGGAGAAAGCCACTACTGCTGCTAGGGAGGCGCATTTCTGGATACAGTGAAGATAGGAGAATTTAAGAGAACAATCTGCTGTCCAAACGCTGCTGCTTTTAACATTTTATTTGAAAAGAAAGCCAGGAAAACCTGTGCATTACAAAAATGATTCTAATCAGATGCAAAGAACTCATTTTACAAGAGGAACTGGCTGTGAAGAATTAATTTATAAAGAAGATGGTCTGGGTTCCCCCACCCCCAGAATCTTTGACAGCGATTGTTTGAACAGGCTGTTTCTTTAAAAAAAAAAAAAAAAAAGAAAGGAAAAAGAAAAAGAAAAAGAAAAAGAAAAAAAGAAGTGACTTCTCACGCTACTCCAAAACGTGCATAGCTTTGTACTTGAAGTCTTCATAGATTTATGCACAGAGTAGCAACAATAAATGAATACAGCGGCAATGGTTACAGTTTTTAAACAGGTTATTTCTTTAAAGAAAAAAACATCGAAGGACTTAGTCCAATATGCACTTTTTAGCATTTCTACAGCATGCGATTCTAAGAGTAAACCCACCCAATATGGCAAACAATCAAAAAAAAATTTTGTTTAACTTAGAAAGTTTAAGATCATTATTTTCAAAACATTGATTTGTACATCATTTCATACACAAAGAATTGACTTAATACCCAAGCGCAGGACAGGTCTCTTTTGAAAAACAGAGATTCCTGGTTGTTGAGACTATGGGGTAGTGTTAGGGTATATAAACTGCCCTTCCAAGCGGGGACAAAGGAAAAAAAATTTTTTTTTTTTTAAAAAAACAGTGGGTGGGTGGGGGGGTGGGTGGGTGGGTAGCAACTGAGGATTTGCATTTGTTACCCATAAAAGGTGAAAGGTTCTTTAAACAAGCATTCAATACCATGTACAGCATGTGCTTGGTTACCTTACTTCTTAACATTATTCTATAGATGCCATGTTTTGTGCAACAATTATTTGTGATACTAGACAAATAAAAAAAAGTAGGGACTAAATTTACAGCATTAACAACCCCAGACGCACTGGGCTAGGACTCCCTTGTTTTACTCAGTTATTGACGGTAAAGAAATGTATTTAAAAAGGAAATGTGAAAAAAAAAAAATTAAATCCTTCTACAAATGTGACTTGAAAATTTGAAACGGTGTGAGATAAAACAAAGTTCTCAACTTTAACTTGAAAACTACAGTGAAGTTAAGTTTGTTTCACAATTATGCTCAAGTTTACTTTCTGGTCATGCTTTTATGATAGTGTTTCTTTTTTAAATTCTCAAGACAAAAAATGGTCCCAAAAGGAATGCACAATTTCATTTGCTTACAACTACAGAAATTCTTCTTTGAAAAGTAATTGTGCTCTTCATTTCAGCAATAGGAGACGGTAAAAGATCTTGCCCTTTGAAGTTTTGAGGAGAATGGGGGGGTCCAAGTTAGTATGGTTGGATTGGATATGCTATCATTTTAGTTTTCAACCGTTGGAAATGTCTTCCAGTCACGGTGGAGTCCGTCGCTTGTCTGACATACAAAAAGTTTTGTTAAAACTTATGTTCTGACACTAATATTAAGTTCTAAACTGGTTGAACTAACTTCTGTGTCTGGTATAACAGTTTATTCTTCCACACCCTCTACTATATCTTCCCACACTAACATTTACATCCATTATTTTTATTTCACCATTTTCAAAAAAGTTTTAATAATATTTATCAGCCCAGATGTGAAAGCCATTCACCCACCCTTTACCATGATAATGAAAAAAGTCAATGATACCTATAAAAAAAAATTACTTCCCCTAGGCAAGTTGAATTTTACAAGGCTGAATTAAACTGTAAGAAGTTAATCTTATTTCTAGTGTTTTACTTTTCTAAACCAAACTGGAAGCTTGTAGCATAAAAGCAGTTGCAACGTACATTTGAAATTACAAAAAATAATGAAAACAACAGGAGTACTTGTGGCACCTTAGACTAACAAATTTATTTGAGCGTAACCTTTCGTGGGCTACATCCCACTTCTTCGTATGTAGCCCACAAAAGCTTATGCTCAAATAAATTTGTTAGTCTAAGGTGCCATAAGTACTCCTGTTCTTTTTGTGGATACAGACTAACACGGCTGCTACTCTGAAACCTGGAAAAAATAATGAGATTATAAACAAGGTAATTAAGGATGTTTTTCCCCACCCCCCTCAAATACCTACAGGCTTCAGTTCCAGATCTTGAGGAAGCTATCCCATGATCCTGTTGCTACTGCCATACCATCGTCAGTCACACCTAAGCAACTGACACGGTTATCGTGGCCAGCAAGGACACCTAGAAATTAAACAGAATACACATGCATATTACAGAGTCTTGATGAATACATACTTCATTACAAGCAATGCAATAAGGGCTCGTGTGTTTGTATTGGATACTCTAGCGATCAGAAGACTGGAACATTAACTTGGTTTAATATTTACACAAGTCTGATTTTGATAGTTTTCTTTACCCCAAACTTTTGGCACTATTCCCTTGGAAATGATTGAAGTAGTCAGTGAGGGACTCCCAAATGCAGAATATGACAACACGAAGTCTGTTAGCCACAAGATTTTCCACTTGATAGGAATAATCTTTAATAATCATACGTCAATTACAAAGTCATCACCAGCTTATCAAAATACTTCTGACAGCACACCCCAAGCAGTTTTGAATTCTATATTTATTAGTGCGTTGCTGCTAAATTCAATTACTTCCCCTCCTACAGTATTATAGGCTAATTCATCTTGTAAAAAAACCCTAGACTATAAAAAAAACACACAGAGTTAGGCTGGAGCATCTTAAACACATTTAATTTTGCTTGAGCCCTAGCCCTCCTCTTAGGTTTACAAGCACACATATTACGAAAAAGCAAACAAAGATCGGCCACCTACCTTCATTAGATTTGCCACTAGGGAAGATGCTTCCACTCAACCAATATGTCATTTTGAAAAATTAGACTCAGACTTTAAGGTCAGAAGGGACCATTATGATCATCTAGTCTGACCGCCTGCACAATGCAGGCCAGAGAATCTCACCCATCCACTCCTGTAATAAACCTCTAACCTATGTCTGAGCTACTGAAGTCCTCAAATCATGGTTTAAAGACTTCAAGGTGCAGAGAATCCTCCAGCAATGACCCATGCCCCACACTGCAGAAGAAGGCGAAAAACCCCCAGGGCCTCTGCCAATCTGCCCCGGAGGAAAATTCCTTCCTGACCCCAAATATGGTGATCAGCTAAACCCTGAGCATGTGGGCAAGACTCACCAGCCAGACACCCAGGAAAGAATTCTCTGTAGTAACTCAGATCCCACCCCATCTAACATCCCATCACAGGCCATTGGGCATATTTACCACTAATAGTCAAAGATCAATTAATTGCCAAAATTAGGCTATCCCATCATACCACCCCCTCCATAAAGTTATCAAGCTTAGTCTTGAAGCCAGGTATGTCTTTTGCCCCCACTGCTCCCCTTGGAAGGCTGTTCCGGAACTTCACTCCTCTGATGGTTAGAAACCTTGGTTTAATTTCAAGTCTAAACTTCCTGATGGCCAGTTTATATCCATTTGTTCTTGTGTCCACATTTGTACTGAGCTTAAATAATTCCTCTCCCTCCCTGGTATTTATCCCTCTGATATATTTATAGAGAGCAATTGTATCTCCCCTCAGCCGTTTTTTTGGTTAGGCTAAACAAGCCAAGCTCTTTGAGTCTCCTTTCAGAAGACAGGTTTTCCATTCCTTGGATTATCCTAGTAGCCCTTCTCCGTACCTGTTCCAGTTTGAATTCATCCTTCTTAAACATGGGAGACCAGAACTGCACACAGTATTCCAGATGACGTCTCA
The DNA here is from genome assembly GCF_002925995.2 of Terrapene triunguis. Classification (NCBI taxonomy): domain Eukaryota; kingdom Metazoa; phylum Chordata; order Testudines; family Emydidae; genus Terrapene; species Terrapene triunguis. The sequence goes on along the minus strand of NW_020665065.1, from coordinate 6,207,651 downwards.
CCAGTGCCTTGTATAACGGTACTAACACCTCCTTATCTTTACTGGAAATACCTTGCCTGATGCATCCCAAGACCGCATTAGCTTTTTTCACCGCCACATCACATTGGCGGCTCATAGTCATCCTGTGATCAACCAATACTCCGAGGTCCTTCTTCTCCTGTTACTTCCAACTGATGAGTCCCCAGTTTATAACAAAAATTCTTGTTATTAATCCCTAAATGCATGACCTTGCACTTTTCGCTATTAAATTTAATCCTATTACTCCAGTTTACAAGGTCATCCAGATCTTCCTGTATGATATTCCGGTCCTTCTCTGTATTGGCAATACCTTCCAGCTTTGTGTCATCTGCAAACTTTATTAGCATACTCCCACTTTTTGTGCCAAGGTCAGTAATAAAAAGATTAAATAAGATTGGTCGCAAAACCGATACCTGAGGAACTCCACTAGTAACCTCCCTCCAGCCTGACAGTTCACCTTTCAGTATGACCTGTTGTAGTCTCCCCTTTAACCAGTTCCTTATCCACTTTTCAATTTTCATATTGATCCCCATCTTTTCCAATTTAAGTAATAATTCCCTATGTGGAACCATATCAAATGCCTTACTGAAATCGAAGTAAATTAGATCTACTGCGTTTCCTTTGTCTAAAAAATCTGTTACCTTCTCAAAGAAGGAGATCAGGTTGGTTTGGCATGATCTACCTTTTGTAAAACCATGTTGTATTTTGTCCCAATTACCATTGACCTCAATGTCCTTTACTACTTTCTCCTTCAAAATTTTTTCTTAAGACCTTGCATATGACAGCTGTCAAACTAACAGGCCTGTAGTTACCCGGATCACATTTTTTCCTTTCTTAAAAATAGGAACTATGTCAGCAATTCTCCAGTCATACAGTACAACCCCTGAGTTTACAGATTCATTAAAAATTCTTGCTAATGGGCTTGCAATTTCATGTACCAGTTCCTTTAATATTCTTGGATGAAGATTATCTGGGCCCCCCAATTTAGTCCCATTAAGCTGTTCAAGTTTGGCTTTTACCTCAGATGTGGTAATATCTACCTCCATATCTTCATTCCCATTTGTCATCCTGCCATTATCCCTAAGCTCATTAGCCTCATTAAAGACTGAGGCAAAGTATTTGTTTAGATATTGGGCCATGCCTAGGTGATCCTTAACCTCCACTCCATCCTCAGTGTTTAGCGGTCCCACTTCTTTCTTTGTTTTCTTCTTATTTATATGGCTATAGAACCTTTTACTATTGGTTTTAATTCCCTTTGCAAGGTCCAACTCTACATGGCTTTTGGCCTTTCTCACTTTATCCCTACATGTTCTGACCTCAATAAGGTAGCTTTCCTTGCTGATCCCTCCCCATCTTCCGCTCCTTGTAGGCTTTCTGCTTTTTCTTAATCACCTCTCTGAGATGCTTGCTCATCCAGCTTGGTCTACAACTCCTGCCTATGAATTTTTTCCCCTTTCTTAGGTTGCAGGCTTCTGATACTTCAGGTCAAAGTTGCAGAAACTAATTCCAGGCCTCCTCCGCCTTTAGATCCACAAGTTCTTCAGTCCAATCCACTTCCCTAACTAATTTCCTTAATTTTTTTTTAAGTTAGCCCTTTTGAAATCAAACCCCTAGTCACAGATTTATTTTTGTTTATCCTTCCATTTAGTTTGTCAGGGGGAGGGATAGCTCAGTGGTTTGAGCATTGGCCTGGGTTGTGAGTTCAATCCTTGAGGGGGGGCCACTTAGGGATCTGGGGCAAAAATCAGTACTTGGTCCTGCTAGTGAAGGCAGGGGACTGGACTCGACCTTTCAAGGTCCCTTCCAGTTCTATGAGATAGCATATCTCAATATATTAGTTTGAACTGAATTAGCTCATGATCGCTCGAACCAAGGTTGTCCCCTACAACCATTTCTTCTATGAGGTCTTCACTACTCACCAAAACCAATTCTAAAATGGCATCCCCTCTTGTTGGTTCAGCAACTACTTGGTGACAGTGGCGTAGCCAGGGGGAGCAATAAAAAAAAAAAAGGGCGCCACCCGCTGCGGCGCTTTTACTCACCCGGCGGTGCTCCAGGTCTTCGGCGGTGGCGGGTCCTTCACTCGCTCCGGGTGTCTTTGGCGGTCAAGTGCCGACAAAGACCCGGAGCGAGTGAAGGGCCTGCCGCCGAAGTCCCAGAGCGCCGCTGGGTGAGTAAAATAAAAGCGCCGCAGCGGGAGTACAAAGGTACCAGGAAATTTACAAGGCACCACTTGTGCTCAGTGGGGGAGCGACCACTCCCCCCGCTCCTCCTCTAGCTACGCTACTGCTTGGTGAAGGAATCCATCAGCTATCGCATCCAGGAAAATCTGAGCCCTATTATTATTATTAGCACTTGTCCTCCAGTCTATATCTGGGACATTAAAGTCTCCCATGATCACACAATTCCCATTAGTATTTACTTCATTAAAAATATTAAAGAGGTCGCTATCCATATCCAAATCAAATCCCGGTGGTCTATAGCGCACCCCAAGCACTATCCCAGGGGAGGCTCTAGTAGCTTTCTTCCCCAATGTGATTTTTGCCCAGACAGACTCTGTCTTATCCATTCTATCACTTCTTATTTCTTACTTATTAAATTGAATTGAGAGAGATTGAAAGAGACACCTACACTTAAAAAAAAAGAAAAGTAAGGGAGCTGGTATGACTTTTTATATGGGCATTTAAAGGAAAGAAGGTAAAAAGCACCTATATTCAAGTCTTGCTCAGCTCATTACATTATCAAAATCCTGGCATGGAGAAGTTTTAGTGATGAAAGGACTTAATTAGCCTCTCTTTGCATCAGTAACATTGTTAACATGACTCCGCGCATTCATGCTGTTAATGTTTTCCCATCTAGTTTGCAGTTGACATGTTTAAAAGAATTTAGTGCTAGTACATGTTTTAGAATTTAAGTTTCCAAATATTGACTTGATCAATCAGAATTTGCTTGATCAATCAGAATTTGCTTGATCAATCAGAATTTGCTTAACTTACTGTACATAATATGTAAAAATATGTTGGGTAGTACTTCTGATTTCCACATTAAAACTGTAGAAGTACCAGAGTGTCTCCCATTTGAATCAATGAATTCTGCACTTCTGGAGCAGCAGACACATGATCAATGTACAAGCGGTTAATAGCATCTTTAAAAATTCATAGTGCCATATAGGAAGCCTGCTGTCACAACTGATGAAATGGCTCAGAACTATTCTATTGTAGAAGTAGTGTGGATACCATCATGATTATTAGAGTGTCCAGAAGTAAGATGTCTTGCAACTGGAAAAAGTGAAAGGAAAGAGATCCAGTATTGTGCATAAACTCTGGATATAAGAGGTAACACCAGTACCAGAAGTCAGGGAACTAATAGACTCAAACACTAGAAGTGTGTAAAACTGAGATTATAGTGGTGAGATTTAATGTAGCAGGACCCCAAGCAAAGTACCTGAGGAAGCAGAGTGCTTGAGCAGTTAATTTGTGACCGATGAGTCAACGCATGTTAGGATTCTAACAACTGATTATTAACACATGTGACTTCACCATCTGCAGACTGTCCTCCCTTCCTCCTTATTAAGTATTGCTGCTCCCTGGGACTCTAATCACACTGGCGATCCCTTTTCCAATTCAACATCACTCTATGGTGAGGTTTATGCAGGGATCCAATAGGATTTCTGGGAGAGTGGGAGACAGATCAGTTGTGGTGGTGCATCTATTTTCACCCCCTCCCTTCCGCTTTCCCTGCAGGAGGGACATGCAAAAGTCAATGCCTCATATCACCCAAAAAACAACCCCAACAAACCAGGAAACTGCAGAATCCTGGACTCCCTAGATCAGGGGTCTCACGCGGGGTGATTTTCTGCGGCCTGCGAGCCCCTCGCAGCCCCCCCGCCCTCCCCCAGTGTTTACCAGAGCGGCTCCGGCCAGACGTGCACTGGGAGCAGGGCATGCTCCCTGCCTGCCTGCCCTGCCCAGCTCCGAGAAGAGGCTGGAACATGGGGAGGGGGCGGGGGGGGGGGGCGGAGGGGCTGTGTGTGGCTGTTGCTTCAGGCAGCGCCCCCAGCAACTCCAATTGGCCGGGAACAGGGAACCGCAGCCAATGGGAGCTGCTGGTGGCGGTGCCTCAAGCAACAGAAACACACAGCCCCTCCGCCCCCCCTTCCCCACGTTCCAGCCTCTTGCAGGGGCAGGGCAGACAGGGAGCCTGCCCTGCCCCCGGTACGCGCCGGGCCAGATCCTGCCCCCCGAACTCCTCCTGCATTAGTATAGTATAAAATCAAAGCAGGAAATGGAACTAGTATTAGTCATTTCAACAGGCCAGCAAGCTCATCACTTCCTCCTAATCAGCTTCAAAGTAAAGAATTGTCACCAGGGACCAAATATAGTTTTCCCCAACAGAAAAACTATAAAGTGTAATAATATGTCACTAAGAGTTCCCTAATCTGCTTGGATCACCCACCTAATAGTTTATCACAAAGAATTATTGTAGTGTTGGTCCCAACATTACCATGGAGTTACAAAATTTACGAACTGAAATCCTGGAGACAATCCAAAAGCAACAAGCAACACCTTATATTCATCTGCTCAATGGATTCTCTGGTGGAACAGCAAGTTATTTTATTTCTACAGCACTTGATTTAAAGCCAGTAGTAAGGAAGATAACATTTATGAAAGGAAAATTCTCTGGCTATCAATATATGCAATTTCAGACTACCAATTTGTTTTCATTTGCATGTCTATTTCTGGCCTCAAGTATCAAGATTACAGATTTCAACTGTAAATAACCACTGTGGGAAAACCTTGAATAAGGTGCATTTGGATAGCATAACCATATTATACTTATTTGAAAAATTTATGTTCCTGGTACAATTAAAATCATAAACAGCACTGAAAAGTGAAGTAACCTGCTCTACACATCAGATGAACTCTGAGCTACTACTGTGCCAATTTCTGCACTGCACTGACAGAAGGTATCAGATGTGTTGGAAAAGGGCAGGGGAAGCAAGCAAGCAAGCCATGGGAGCACTGCTTTTAGACTACAATGAAGGGACTAACGTCACATAGAAAGTCTCTGTTGCTGGTGTTTTCTCTATTCTGAGCACAGCCTCCCCCCTCAGCAGTGATCAGGTTTGTACCAATGTTTGTTTATTGCTTTCCTCCAGACACTAAACAGAACCTAGTTTTTTAGCCTTGTGCTGGTTCCAAGAATTAGAAATACTTTCTCCATTAATCTATCTAGTTCCTCTTCTTTACATTCTATAATCATAAGAAGAAACTTTGTGGTCATTTATGATAATTTGTACTTTCCTTGTTCTATTATCATTAGTTTATATTTTAGGAACTGATAATATCTATACTAGCTGGGTTGGTAAATTCAATACCCATCTCCTCCCATTAATTATATCCCTAAATAAAGTTACATAACCTCTTTTCCCTTTTCTCATTATGAATTTTATAAATACTGCCACAAATGCACATTATCCAGCTATGCCTTAGAGATAATGTATCACATTAGTGAAATAGGTACTGATACCCATTACTGAGATAAGGTGACAACAGCATAAGCTCCTCCCCCCCCTTTGACAGTTTCTTCTTCCAAAACATGCAAAGTCACATTTCATATTAAATACACAAATAAGGCAACTTTAGAAAATGTGGAAGATGAGGTAATAAAGGGTGAGTTTTTAAGAAGTACTATCCAGAACTGTTTGCTATGTGAAGAATTTTGAGGTAATAAATCAGTGGCTACAAATCTCTGTTTGACAGTTACACTACCTAAAAATCAGTGCAAATTCTCAGAGGAATACTAAACAGCTTCAAGCACTGCAGTGCAGCATAGCCACCAACTATTAACCTGAATTGTTTCAGTGAAATACTAATGACAATTATCTTCGTATAAATATTACACGGTCGTAGACCCTCCATACATGAAGTGATTAATAGTAGGTGTTTCATAAAGTGTCAAATACTTTTAAACAGTCCAAGTGTAAAATAAGCTCTTTGAAGGTAAAAATATATTTACTTTTCCCAGATGTCATTCTTTTACTGAGTTCTGTTTGCAGAGGGTAGCTTTCTGTTCTCAGAAACCCCATATTCTTCACTAACATTTACAAATCTACCAGCATGTTGACAACACAGGTAAAATACCTTCACCTGGGGTGATCTCACAGCAGACCACATCATTGAGTTAATTACAGTAGGCTAACAGCACTGTGCTAATGTTTGATAAAGGACTGTCAATAGGTCACCCCTTTAGGTGCAGTTGATAGTATTTAAAACCTAATGCACAAACTATTTACCTGCTCTATCAGCTTTCAGCGTGTCCCAGACATTGCAGTTAAAATCATCATAACCAGCTAAGAGGAGACGTCCGCTCTTGGAGAATGCTACAGAGGTGATGCCGCAGATGATATTGTCATGTGAATAAACCATAAGCTCCTGGTCAGCACGAAGATCAAAGAGCCTGCATGTGGCATCATCTGAGCCTGTGGCAAATGCATTGCCATTTGGGAAGAACTTTAAAACAAAACAAAGATATTATAGTACAAGATAATTTGTGTTTTGCAGCTTTTGGGAACAGGGCTTTTTCCATTTGGACAACTACTATGAAATCTTAGATAGTACAAAACATGCTAAACCATTTTCATTTGGTACTTTGGAGTACTCCTGCAGGCCAGTCGTCTTACGCCCAGAATTGAGAGCTAGGAACTAAAGATCTACTCCTAGCTTGGTTTGACTCCCTTTGTGTTCTTTGCCACATCCCTTTGCCTCTCTGTTTCCCTATCTGTAAAGAGGAGCTTAAAGTACCTTATTATCTCCATCACAACAGCACTAATGTTTTTAAAGCCTTCTGAAGATGAAATAATAAATATTACTATCAAAAAAACTTTAGTAACGTACTATTTAAGCACCTAACAAATTGCCATTTACTGCAATAAACTTTATGCAATACAACAAATTGAATGTAGTTTTGTCAACTGTGGAAAACATTTTGTTTTGGAAAAACTATGCTGTAATACTCTAGGATGCACTATGTGTTAAATTCTAACAGCTGACTGCAAAGTATATATCATGAACTTAAATCCCATCCCCCCAATTCAGAGTTCATACGCACACAGATGGCATTGATGTCTGACTCGTGGCCAGTGAATGTTTGCCGACACATTCCTTCTCTAACATCCCACAGTTTGGCAGAGGCATCACAGGCACCAGAAACAAAACACCTGGCATCAGGAGCCAGGGACAAACTCATGACATCCCCGGTGTGTCCAGTAAACGTGGTCGTCTGCTGGCCAGTTTCAATATCCCAAAGGGCGCTTGACGGAAGGGGGGAGAGATAAAATGACAAAAATTAGAACCATCAAATAAAATTGATTTTTTAAAACAAAGTCTTGCAGTACATTACTAGAAGTTCAGACAGGGCTGGTTAGCCCAGATTTGGCTGGTTTGTCACTTGTTTTCTCTGGTTTAATTTTTGTATTTAAGATAAAAAGGGAAAAAATTAATCCCAAAGTACATGGGAAGAAGATGCTCTCCTTTGAGACATTTTGGTATATCATATGCAGGCGCTCAGTCTTTGCCTTAAAAAGGCACCAGTACTTTCAGATGGAGCCACATGTTATTTCTGGTTACAGAGGATCAGCTTCTTGGCTGGGTTACCAGCAATATAAAGCGAGCAAAGTGACTAATGTTCATCATTGTTGATACATGGAGTTCTGTAACATGGCAGTGTTCTAACACTAGTGTAGAGCTGTTTTAGAGTAGCACCCACTATCGCTGCTATAGTTAAGGTTGAGTCAGTGTTTCCATTAATTTTAAAAAGCGGCTTTTTGAGGGTGTATAATTCAGCCAGAATAATTCACTGTTGCCTCATGGCTGTCAGTGCCCACACTTTTCCATTGACAGCAAGATCACTACAGTGACAATCACAGGATATAAAAAGGGGATGAAATACTGACTGCATCATCCACAAAAGCAGCAGACTTTCCAGAGATGTTTAGAAGAAAGCATTTAGCTTGTCTGGTCTCTTTCCCAGTAGGTGAGCACAATGTAGATTCTGCTTTGGCTTAGAGCCAGTGCAGAAGCCAATTTTGTGTTTTAGGGTTCCCTGGCTATGTAAACCATACGTTCAGTAATTAATTCTGTATCAGCTTTCACTAGTCAGTTCCAACTATGATATGAAATTTTGCTTAGTGTTCCAGCACAAATCCATTTGCAGCTAGAAAACATCATGCCCTCCATGTCGGTCTCCTCTTTAGTTCCCCATTCTAGGAAAGCGCAGGCTTAGAGGAAGGAGACTACTGGCTTCCTCCTTCCATAAATGAAGGGAACCATCAGCACAAAAGCAGAAGTTTTTTCTTAATAGAACCAGCTTTCATTATGAACCACATGTGTTCCAGAAATGCATATGTAGAAAGAACAAGACAAAAAGGAATCCCTTGCCAGTGGCTAGGCCATAAGAGAAGGCCAGAATTTGTGTACTCAACACCCTACCTGGACTTTGAAAAATTATTACATGCAACAGTCAAAACCTGCTAAAGCTATATAATCTTGTACAAAGAGCATCACTTTAGCAATTCTTGGTGTATTTAAAAAGGATCATTTATGTACAATCAACATCCATCTTAAGCAGCCACTCAAAAAGGCCGTTTAATAGGAGGGTCCTTATGGGACCAACACAACTGTAGTGAATGTCTTAGGAAGACTTCAAAATAATCACCGTAAGTACTGCTGCCTAGTGGATGTACTACTATTTTCCCTTCAAGATTTATTTATTCAACATGCGAATTTTTTGGTTTACATTTAATTTTTTGGTAAAATGAATATTTATTGGTTAAGCAGGTATTTAAACGGGCCGCACTACAAGCAGCACAGAAATGCTGTGCAAGTCGAGAAACAGAGCTAACTTTGGGGGAATCTAACATTACCTTTCCAGTTCTGATGGATTAAAATTAAATCCATCTTAAGTAACAATTCAGTGTAAGAACAGAACACAGACTGAATTTGCTGAATATCTTGAGTCTTGTTAAGCCTTATTCTATAGATCTGTAACCTAAAAGGGCTTTTTCTTTTGTTGGTTATGGCAGAAGAGCTAAAACTACATAAAAAGTATAGCCCACAAAAACGAGATTTCTTTGCTAGTGAGACTAGAGCAGGGGTTCTCAAACTGGGGGTCGGGACCCCTCAGGGCATCATGAGGTTATTACATGGGGGGTCGTGAGCTGTCAACCTCCACCCCAAATCCCGCTTTGCCTCCAACATTTATAATGTTGTTAAATATATAAAAAAGTGTTTTTAATTTATATGGGGGGGGGGGCATTTCGCGCTCAGACGCTTGCTTTATGAAAGGGGTCACCAGTAAAAAAGTTTGAGAGCCACTGGACTAGAGCATAACAACCTCTAGAAGCAAATGCACTACAGACGACTCCTATAGGAGAAAGCACCTTAAGTGTTTTAGCTGATCTCTGAAAATGGACTATGGAGTATACAAATTACAACAGAACATTATGTTTATATTAAGCCAATGGATCACAAAATAAGAATATTTTTCAAAGACTGATAAATTTTTAGTTTTGGAACTAATGTTTTGTTAAATGTTCAGCGATACTCCTTTAAAATTCACTTCTGCTAACTTTTTAAGAAGACTTTCTGAAAGCTATTCAGAATCTTACAGATTTAAATAAAAATTTTTACCAATGTGATTCAATATTTAATAACTTTTTTCTATAATGGTACTACAGAACTTAACGGAAAAAGGTCATTAATTCATTCAACCTATCCTTCCCCTGACAACCAAATATCTATGGTTCCATATTCCATTTTATCATCAATAAGAATTAATATCATGGACTTCAAAATTTGAAACAACCAATCAGTAACAGAGTGCAAAAAAGAAGTGCAAAATGTTGGGGGTTTATTAAATGACACTGGCATAAAATTAACTATAAAACGTGCACTAATTGTGACTCTTTACTGCCTGTATACACCAAGTTCACTCCCCAATAATTTGATAATGGATTTTTAAAAAGTATACAAGACAACTAAACAGACATTACCATTTTGGGGGAGCTATTTCCTCTGTTCAGACACTGGTCCCTAATTATCCGTTGTTACAGGAGACTTGTTTAAAGCTAGAGCTCCAGAATGTGTCAAAATCCATATTTTTGAAACTTTAATTCTTTCCTCAGTGAGCCATAATTGCTCTGGATGAGCTCTTAGAGACCATATGTAAAGAGTTTTAAAATTTAAAAATATTGCATTATTTTTATTAGAGATGTTAATAAAAACCATCAATGATGGAAATTACTTCGCACATGGGTCTATCAGTACCTAAATGGTAAGAGAAACCCACGGTCTGACAAATGCAAAGGAAAAAATTCAAAGTCTGGCTTTTCACACACCTAATGCATTTTATTTAAAAAGGGGATATTCAAAAGCATAGTTTGTAGAGCTTAACAGCAGTATTTCCATTTGTATGTTATTTATCCTAAATTGCAAGCCATTAGGAGTTTTTATTTATGTGTCCTATGAGAATTCTATACCAAAGATTGCTTACATAGGATTCATACTGCACTTCAACACTATTGCTATTACTAAGTGTTATGACAAGTTCCCCCATAATATATTATCTGTATTTTTGAATATGCAGCCATTAGTACAAATGTTACAGTTCGACTGCTTACCAAGTGGTGTCTCCAGAGCTCGTAACAATTTGATTATCATCCAGGAAACGGCAGCATGACAAGTAACCTGCAAAAAGTAACACATGGCTGAACAAAGCCGCAAATTCTTGTCTACTTTTCAGATTGAGTTGGGCATGTAGTGAAGCCTCCTCTCCTGCACATACTGGGCATGTCTACACTGCAGTCAGAGATGTGACTGCAGCACATGTAGGCATAACTCAGATAGCTTTGATCTAGCTAGATAAAATAGCACTGAAACTGCAGCAGCCTGGGATAGCCGCCCAAGACCATAACCTGGGCCCCAGGTGGGCTTGTATATAGCCTTTACTACTGTGGCTTCATGGACACCGGTACACGGCTAACTAGATGTTTAACACATGCTGCAGTCATGCCTCTGACTGCAGTGTAGATACACTCAGAAAGGAAACCATCAAGAATAGTCAGAAATTCCACAAGTAGTACTGATCAGAGTAATTGGTTAAGGACCACTTTAATTTACAGACTGAGTCTTACAGCAATCTAATGTTTGCTGAACTGCTTATCCAAGCAAAGAGTAAAACACCACTAGAAAACACAAAAGGTCCATTTGGTTGTTAAAGAAAAAAAGAGACCTAAACGAACAGATGATACTCTTTCACATAAGACTAGGGTTGAAAAGTCTCATAGCTCTTATTTGGGACAACCTGGGCTGTGAGCGTCCAAGGATTCACAGTCCAAGCAGAAGAGAGTGTGAGAAAAGATCTATCTTGTACTAAGACAACATGAAGAAAGGAAACTGGTGGCCTTATACACAAGGGTAACAAGCCCTCATGACATTACTTGGATCAATCTAACTCTTCTCTAGGGGGAAGCTGCTCTCTTTGGGACCAGCTGTGACTAGAAGAGCCCCAGCAGAAAGAGGAAGAGCATTCCCTGAGGCATGCAGGGGTGGGCCCCTCCTCCAAAGGCTTTACCCATTCAATAACCAGCCAGAGGAGGAAGGGAGCTGACTCATCCCTTGCTCTCCCTTTTCATTAATTTAAATCATAGCTCAAACCACAGGGAGCCTCTTTTTGCTTTATTTCAGCAGCTCCCCACTCCTTCCCCGTGACTGTAGTTTTAAAAAAAATGGCTACTCACCTTCTCGTAACTGTTGTTCTTCGAGAGGTGTTGCTCATGTTCATTCCAATTAGGTGCATATATGTGCCACGTGCACAGTTATCGGAAGGCTTTTCCCCTAACAGCACCTGTCCAGACGGCAGTGGAGCCCCCTGGAGCGGTGCCTTCATGGCAGTGAATATAGGTTCCTGCCGACCCGCCACCTCTTCAGTTCCTTCTTGCTGGCTACTCTGACAGAGGGGAAGACGGGCGAACCTTGGAATGGACATGAGCAACACATCTTGAAGAACAGTTACGAGAAGGTGAGTAACCATTTTTTCTTCTTCAAGTGCTTGCTCATATCGATTCCAATTAGATGACTCTCAAACCCTAACTAGGAGGTGGAGTCGGAATTAATGGAATTGCTGATTGAAGCACCACTCGGGTGTGCTGGGTAATAGCATAATGAGAGGTGAAAGCATGAACCAAGGACCACGTCGCCACCCTGCAGATCTCCTGGATGGGGACCTGGGCCAGGAATGCTGCTGAGGAGGCCTGCGCTATTGTGGAATGTGCCGTTAGTGCTGGGACCAGAACCTTTGCCAGTTCGTAGCATGCCCGGATACAGGACGTGATTCACAATGAAATTCTACATGACGAGACTGGGAGGCCTTCCATTCTATCCGCAACCGCCATGAACAACTGGATTGACTTACGGAACGGCCTTATGCGTTCAATGGAAAAGGCCAGCGCTCTAACGTCCAAGGAGGGCAGCCTTTGTTCTCTACTATCTGCGTCAGGCTTAGGGACACAACCTTTGGGAGAAAGGCTGGATGAGGCCTAAGCTGCACCTTGTCCTTATAAAAATAATGGTATAAGGGGGATGGGAAGTCAGGGCTTTAAGCTCCGAGAGTCTCCTTGCTGATGTAATGGTGACTAGGAAGGCCACCTTCCATGAAAGGTGGAGCAATGAACAAGTCACCAAGGGTTCAAACGGGGCTCCCATTAGTCTGGAGAGGACTAGGTTGAGACTCCATGCCGGGACTGGTTGCTTAACCTGCAGGTATAGCCTGTCCAGACCTTTCAGGTAACGACTGACCATCAGGTTGGTGAAGACTGAATGGCCAGCCGCTCTCAGGTGGATGGCCAAAATGGCTGCCAGGTGGACATTGAGCACGGATACAGAAAGGCCCTGCTGTTTTAAGTGCAGTAGGTAATCTAAGATGAGCAGTATGGGCGCCTGCATCGGGAGAGCGTGGCCCTGAGAACACCAAATTGCAAACCTTTTCCACTTGGCCAGGTAGGTAGTCCCAGTGGAAGGTTTCCTGCTGCCCAGTAGGACCTCCCTAACGGGCTCAGAACATATCAGCTCCATCAGGTTTAGCCACGAAGCTTTCAAGCGGTGAGGTGAAGAGACTCGAGATTGGGATGATGAAGATGACCATGGTCTTGGGTGATCAGGTCCGGAAGCAAGGGCAACGAGATTGGAGTATCCAGACAGCTCCAGGAGTGTGGTATACCAGTGCTGGAGAGGCCAGGCTGGTGCTACCAGTATGACTGCAGCCTTGTCCCTGCAGAACTTGAGCAGAACGTTGTGGACAAGTAGAAATGGTGGGAACGCATACAACAGCTAGTCCATCCAGAGGAGGAGGAACACATCTGTGAGGGAGCCCAGACTGTGATACTGGAAGGAACAGAACTGAGGGCATTTTCTGTTGCTCTTCGTGGCAAACAGGTTGATTTGGGGAACTCCCCACCTCTGGAAAATGCTGTGTACTACATCCAGTTGGATAGACCACTCGTGATTGTGGAAGGATCTGCTGAGATAGTCCGCCAACTTGTTCTGGGAACCTGGGAGAAAGGAATGCTTCCAGATGAATAGAGTGGGCTATGCAGAAGTCCCACAGCTTGAGGGCTTCCCGACATAGGGGAGAGGAACAAACTCCACCCTGCCTGTTTATATAAAAAAATCGCAGTTGGATTATCCATCAACACCCCTGTGCACTTCCCTTGCAAGTGGGCTTGGAAGATCTGGCATGCCAGGTGGACTACTCTCAGCTCCTCGACATTGATGTGGAGTGAGAGCTCGTTTTGCAACCAGAGACCTTGGGCTTGAAGGTCTCCCAGGTGAGCACCCCATCCCAGCGCTGACGCATCTGTCACTAGGGACATGGAGGGCTGGGGCTTGGCAAAGGGGACTCCCTTGCATCCCTCCTGTGGCTTGAGCCACCAGTGGCAAGAGTCAAGAACTGGCACTGGGAGGGTGAACACCTTGTCCAGACTGTTGCGCCCTGGCCAATAGGCTGATGCCAGCCAGGCTCGAGCCTCAGCCTTGCATGCTGTACCACATATGTACATGCTGCCATGTGGCCGAGGAGCTTCAAGCAATTCCTTGCTGGGGTGGTGGGGTACCGCTTGAAGCTTTGCATAATTTCTGTCATTGTCCGAAACTGAGCCCTCGGCAGGGATGCCCCGACCTGGCCCGAGTCCAGCATTGCTCCGATAAACTCTATTCTCAGCATCAGGGATAGAGTTGATTTGCACTTGTTGAGCATGAGACCCAGTCTGTCGAAGGTGGATCTTACGAAGGTGACCTGGTGCTCCACTTGGTCCCTGGACTGTCTCCTGAGCAGCCAATCGGCAAGGTACGGGAATACCTGTACCTGCCTCTGGCATAGGAAGGCAGCAGCTACGACTGACATACATTTGGTAAACACTCATGAGGCTGCTGACAGGCCAAAGGGGAGGACTGTAAATTGGTAATGGCTGCAGTTGACCACGAACCTGAGGAAACCTTCTGACAACTGTGCACATGGCACGCACACACCTAATTGGAATCAACGTGAGCAAACACAAAAAGAGCTGTTTTTGCAGATGCTGCAGGTCTTACTGATCGCTTGTTTTGGGGTCAGGAAGAAATGTTTTTCTTCCTGTTGTGGCCAAATTAGCATAGGCCTGGTGGATTTTTTCACCTTCCTCTGAGCATACTCCATGCATGGTCAGGTTAAACAGGAAGAGGATTTAGTAATTCATGATAGTACTTGGCAGGGATGTTAGTTTGTTGCAACTTTCAGCCAGTTTCCAGTGCAGTGAGAAGGCTAAAAGGAATGGCTCCCAGAAGTGAAATGCCTGGGATTTTGCGGAGGGGCCTTGTGCTCATGGGATAGGGGGAGACCTGTGGCCTTTGTGAAGTAATGTCCCCCCTTTTAGTCCGATCTGTACCCTTCACAGGGGCTGGTGGTCAGATTCAGAAGAGCAAGCTGAGTCCTAGGGTAGGCCGAGGAAAGTCTACCCTGAGTTCTGGATTATATGGGAGGAGCCCTGTAACCTCTGCATTGGAACCATTTAAAATACAGGTGACTAGGAAGGTAGTGTCCCTCCCCTCCGTTAAGTATAACAGAGTTGCAGCCTGCTGCTTAAAATCCATCCATGTCTGTCCTCATTCATCGCCAAGTCCAGAACTAGTTGTCACCCCCAATTACAGTTTTATTGCATCAGCCCTGCTTAACCCTGCACTAAAAGAGCAGTTAATTAAAACTGACCCTCTAAGTTTTCACACTAACAAATGAAACCAATCACCTCTTTTGATGCACCCTTTCTAGGCCTCTACAATATAGTACAGTCTTTCACCCTCTGTAGAGACCACATTCACCCTGCCATGAACCCACATACTACATTTTAGTGATCTTACTAATTTACAGGGCCATCTCTAAAGGAGGTCACTGAACAGCTAAGATATATTGAAAAGATATTCTTGGCTTTTTATTGCTCAAATCTTTTTTTAGGATTTTGACATGCACATAGGCTGCATCATGGATACCCAACAAAAATGTATGAGACAGCTAGTTCCATTTTCCTTTATAACGGATATTAAAGAAAAGTACTTTTTATGGATCATGGTTTGCTTGGTTATCACAACTACTAAGTATCTATTTTAGTGGTTAGTCAACATCTCTCTATTTCAGACAGAGTACACAACTCCAGTGAACCAGGTAACTAATCTATGCTTTGAAAGAAACACAAGAGATACAAAGAAGTTAAGTGCCATCTACAATATGGTTTAATGCATTTTAGTTATTCTTTTCATTAAACAGAAGCTTGGGAAGGTTTGCCTGATTATAACGATTCGTGTATGAATAACCTTGGTTTCCTTCAATGAACAGTTTTCAGAGGGTTCCCTTTACACTGTATAGGTAGAGGCTTGATCAGGCAGAAAACCAGCAAGACACATAGCCCGCCTGATGTTTCCTCTTAGAGCTGTTAAAGGTTTTTCCGGAGCCATGCTGGCAGCCTCTGGAGTAAGAGGCCTCTGTTTTGCTGCATCTTGGGATTTTGTTCTTTACAGAAACAAAGGCAGCATAAAGAGGACACACAGTTTCAGGGTTGCAACCTTGACAGATATGACTTATTACAAGCTGATTCCCTCCCTCAGGTTGCTGGGTGTATTATTACTGAATCTGCAAGTGAACAAAGGCCTGCTGATGTAGCACTGAGTATGTCACATACTAGGATTATAAACACATAGCTACTAAAGTGACTGGCACTATATAACATCTAAGATAAACAGAGTCCTGTTACGGGCAGTTGGGCTCTCCAGAATCAGCACAGACACTCTTTGAACCAATGTTCCAGATCAGACCTCGACAAGGCAGGATATCAAGCCAATTTACATCCTATTTCTGAGTGGCTTTCAGCTTCTTTTCCTTTTTCCTCAACTGCACATTCCTTCAGCAGGTAGAAGTCACTCTAATGAATTACCATTTCAACTTCTGCTGTGATATGGGATGTTACTGCTACAATGCTCTTGGACTGTAGAGGGGGAAGAGAAAAATCCTGAGCTCATCCCCTCTGTTTTTAGCTGCCTTGGTGGATCTTCTTATTTCAAAGAAAATGGAGCCCTTATATGGGTACCTTTGTTCTCACAATCATAGCTCATTATCCAGTTTAACTTCTCTTTATCTCTAGTTATCAGAGTCATTAGTTACTTTGATGAAAAAGGTTGGGGCAGATTCTGTGCTGCACCTCTGAAGAGAGAGAACCCCAGGAGGGCCGAATGTAGCCCTGTAGTCTCCAGGATTCTGGCATGGCCCTGATGTAGGTTAGAGAAGCCCCAGAACAGCTGCAGTGCAGAGTACTCTGACCACTTCCCCTCCCTTCTGTCCCCTTCTACCTCCAGCAGAGGGAAGCAGTGTAGGACAACCTACACCAATGTAACGCTGGGGGCAGTTCCCCAGTATCCTGTTAAACTAGCTCTGTGCCCTCCTTCTGGAAGCTGAGCCACTGAAAAGGAGCCACTGAGGATCCTAGAACACTGGGCACTACCGTCCTAGCTTTTAGTGATGAAAAAGATTTTTAAGGCTTTCAGATATTTCTATGGCCAGCCTAACATCTCTACAGACTTCCAAGAGTAGTAAGATACAAGTCACTCTGGGATTTAAATCTGAAGTTCAGGGCAGAGGTTCTTAGATGTCAGTACCCTGAGCAGCCAAGTAATTAATTCTGGGGACTCCAAAGGAATTATCCAGTATCAGTGACTGAGCATGTGGGGACAGCAGGGTGAACATGGGTAAGTACCTGCAAAAAAAAGGAAGACCTTGAAAAACAGACCATGGTTTACACCAGGGGTCGGCAACCTTTCAGAAGTGGTGTGCCGAGTCTTCATTTATTCACTATAATTTAAGGTTTCGCGTGCCAGTAATACATTTTAACGTTTTAGAAGGTGTCTTTCTATAAGTCTATAATATATAACTAAATTATTGTTGTATGTAAAGTAAATAAGGTTTTTAAAATGTTTAAAGCTTCATTTAAAATTAAATTAAAATGCAGAGCCCCCGGGACCAGTGGCCAGGACCCGGGCAGTGTGAGTGCCACTGAAAATCATCTCGCGTGCCACCTTTGGCACGCGTGCCATAGGTTGCCTACCTCTGGTTTACACTGAAACTCAAAGAACCAATTCTTCTGCCTTCCAGAATGATTAAGGTAATTTAGAGACCAAGACTAGACACAATGGGCTTGATTTTCAGGAGGGGCTCAGCCCCTACAGCTCCAAGTGAAAGGGCAGCATCTCTGAAAAATCAGAGCTCAGATCTTTGGGACCTAATGAAAACCCAGCAAGATGAAATGGTCTAGTTCACAGAAATAAAAATTGGCACCAGCAGCCAGTCTGTGATATCTGATAGCACTCCACAATAAAACAAATGCATGACCAATTAGTTTTTTCTCTCCAATTTGAGTTTGTAAATGTAGTGTTCTTTCAGTATCAGGAAAGGGCTTGGATACAAGAGAAAAAAAATACCTTTAAGCAGATATGCTATACTGGAACAGTTTTACTTTCCATAAAGAAAAAAAAAAGTTGCAAAATGAAATAATTCCCTTTTGTAATCACTAAATCTTCCCCTTCATGACCTCCAAAGACTAAATATTTGGCCAAACTACATTAAGCTTTCTAGGATATGGTTTTACAGTAAGTGCCCTCTCAAATAAACCAGCACCAACAATGAGG
This sequence comes from Terrapene triunguis, assembly GCF_002925995.2. Lineage (NCBI taxonomy): Eukaryota > Metazoa > Chordata > Testudines > Emydidae > Terrapene > Terrapene triunguis. The sequence goes on along the minus strand of NW_020665065.1, from coordinate 6,189,376 downwards.
TAAATAAAGACTAATTTAAGACTGCGGACAAAGTGTAAGAAGTTGACACTCATGTATCTAAGGAAAAATTGTGTCCAAATTTCTGTCACAATGTTTATTACATATAACAAGAGTTTGATTGTTTTAAATTTGTGTAATGCTGCACTTGGCAACGTGTTTCCTGTAAGGGACCATTGTCTCTATTTGGGGAAGTGAGCAATAAAGATTTATGAAGCTGTTAGAAAGATTGGTGAAGTTGTTCTATTAATTATTTAGATGTTTAAAGTGTTACAAAAAGTTGTAACAAATATAGTGCTTGTGAGCAACAAAAGAACAATTTTTGAAGAAAGATTAAAAACTAAAGATGTATAAACTGGCAAGGTGATGACTGTGATTTTGGCTTGGGGAATGGGAGGAGGGAAAGTCATCTATTTGAAAAGTGAACAGACAAGGGGGAAAAATGTATTTAACCAGGTGCAAAAAGGTATGCACAAAAGCAACAGGATCACACAACGACACTTAACTTTCAGGTTTAATATTAAAGAAAAATTTCTTGATAGAGACTAGTCTATGGAATAGTCTTTCAAGGGAAATGATTGAAGCCTCATTGCTTGGGACATTTAAAATAAGACTGGACTGTATGCTGTAGGAAACCAGTCCTCTGGCATTGCAGGATTGAGTAGATCACCTAATGGATCTTTTCCATATCTAATGTTCACGATTCATCATGCGTTCAGCTCACAACTAGTTTACCCTTCAGAACTGATGCTCACCTGTGTGACCAGCCAGCTCACGGCTGACACGTACATTTCCTTCACGAGTTTTCAGGTTGTAAATGGAACAGATGTTATCAAGACCACCGCAGGCCACATAGTTTCCAGAGGGGGCATATGCACAGGTCATCACCCAAGATGAACGCAGGGGAATGGCATGGACCTGGAGCACAGACAAAATACATAATTTATCTTTAAGTCAATTGATCATCAGGAGGTTCTTATTTACATCTTCTCTGTAACTACACTACTCTCTTTTTAAAGGTAGCAGGAGGAAGAATAATGAAAAAGATGAAAAGTCCTTGTACTCCAAGGGCCAACCTTATTTCAGGAATAATTTGCGCATTTAACTTGTCAAACCAAATAGTGGCTTAATTAAAACTTCAGAGCTGCACTCTAGCAGAGAATCCAGTTTAATCGGTAGCTCTGCTAAAAGCCACAAGAGTTAGTCAATGATTTTATGATTATAGACCGAGCACTATTTTTTTAGCTTGAGAAAACACACTGGTGCTCAATTTATGGTAGGTAAAAAATTGTTAATTCCAGGATTATATACTAGGAAGGAACAATGAACAGCAAAAAGAGGAGATTTACTTTGCCCCTCCTTTAATCCTGCCTTAAAAAACCCACTTCAACACTTACCAAATAAGTTAGCAAACCAAGGCCTTTCACTATTTAAACAAACTCCCCTTTTTGCTCCCCCATGCTGTATACTAGCCTTCACTGAGTAACCACACAGTCTTATTAATGCTAACCCTGTCCTTCCTTCTCTAATCGCAACCTACTGTCTTGTTATTCCTCTTGTTGCACTGTGTTTGAAGTAAAGTTTGTAAACTCCTTGAGGGATGGATCATGTTGTTATATGTATTGTGGGGCTCTGTGAAATATCCATGATTTCCTCATATTTCTTGACTACGGATTAGAAAGGTGTTTGTCCCTCTATGCATACAATCTCCATCTATAGCCATTACAAATCCTGTGGGTAATGGGTGTGAAATAAAATCCAAATAGCAGAGCAATGCTCCGTGCTAAAAATACAGCCAACTAATTGCAAAACATGCATCTTCTACCGTGAAGCTAATAAAATGCCTCAAGATGGTTGTTCAAATCTCATCAGTAGGATAGAACACATTTACGATCCCATTCTTTGTTATTACTACATCATGCGCAGCATAATTGCAATGAGCACTGCTTAGCCACAATGTGGCACTAGAATATTTTTAGACAACCTGTTTTCAGCTGTAGACACACTGTTTTCAGGCGTAATCTACTCAACTATTAATCAAAAACTTTCTAGTAATAAAAAGATGCCCTCAAATCTCCTGGATTGGAAAGTCTCTCTTTCACTGAGTGGATCTTGTTTCAGGGGGGATGATGTACTTGTAACTAGAGCACTTGATAAAGAATTCTATTTCTGACTCTACCAAAAAGACTTCCTGTGTGACCTTAATCAAGTAGCAACATCTCTGTGATTCAGTTTTCCTAATTCTAAAATAGGGATGCAAATCCCTGCTTTCAAGGGACGTTGAGTGTTAATTAAGGTTTTCAAGAGTTTTGAAATCCTAATATGGAAATCACTGTAGAAGTATTTTATTTCCTATTTTGGCATTGTCTTTTTCAATTAAAAAAAGCACTCTGCTAATTTAACTGCCATTTACCTGCAGAAAATTTTTATTTTAAAGTTCTCCACAACCAGTTTTATAATTATTTACGAGCATTGTTTTTTCACCCTTCATGGAATTTATTATAGCGCTGATAACAGTAGCCCCCTGGACACCGACCACAGCCAGGGTAACCCTTATTCATGTCATGTTACTACAGTCAGAAAGAGACCATCTCTTACCTGCATTCTTGTAATTCTCTGCTTTATTACAGAGCCCAAACTAGTATGGCTGTGCTTTGTCTCACATAGCACATTTCTGGGAAACGTTTGCCAATTAGCTTCTACTCCCGCAGCAGCAAAGCAAAAATACACTCACTGAACAATGAAATATTTTTAGTTTTTCGGAGGCTGGGTAAACACATTTTATAAATAATATATTTATAAATATATATTACACACAGACAGTATTTAGGTCTCTAACCACATTGTTTAAAATCATAATTTTAGAGGTCAGCTGTTAGGCCTAAACTAAGTTTTGGCTGTATCCCTTTAAGAGCCAAGGTAGGTAAACAATATTCCTTTCCCTTGTATTTTCAGTCAAATTTTAATTAAGCAGCAGTTGGTCAATTACTCTCACCTTGTTTGTGGTATAGCTATCCCAGATGATAAGTTTGCCATCCTGGGAGGCACTAACTAGAAGCCTGGAGAGAAAATAAGAACAAACAAACAATCATTGCAGGCAAATAAGAAGAAAACAAAGCCAATTAGTTTCAAATGGAATGTTATCAAAACTACTAAGATGTTTACATGAATGCTTTAAAAGCTACTATATAAAGTACAATGCAACATCAATATTCTCTTAAATAACGTGCCTCATAGAAACAAGAGCAGATGTACTTCATGTTAAGTGTTAAATATTACAGCAGTTAACAACAAAACAACTCAATAATTGTTGCAATGTTATGTGGTTAAATCACACGATAGGGAGTCAGGAGATCTGAGTTCCATGCCTGACTACCACTGACTTTTGGGAAAGTCACCTACCGCTCTATGCCTTCCTTTCCCCACATTTGTAAGATAGGCATGGTATTTTTTTTTTTTTTAATTATTTTATATATATATAATTCCCCCACCCCACCCCTCCCAAAGACAGCAAGAAGTTCACTCTTCTCTGATTGTCAAAAGATTTGGAGGGTGGGGGTTGAGAAAATGCACAGTTATTAGTAAACGGGTTATTCTCAGAAGTTCATTTTGTTTCCACAGACTTTGCATTGTCTTCTGTAGACCTTCCTTATTAAAGGAGTCTGGGAAAAGGACCTGAGAATTCTTCCTCCCACCCTCCCCAACGGATGATCTACAGATGCACAAATCAGGTGAAGGAGAAGTAGCGAAAATAATCCCTAAACAGCACGGACGTCTCGATTCCTTTGAAACCTTGGAAATCACAGTGATAGGCACACTAAAAATAGGCAGACCCAGCTAGTTATTTGGACCATTAATAGAAGGCCATCTTCCCAATTTCTATTTATTCTAACACATGGTAAAAAAAGGTTGGTTCAGGATGAAAGCCAATAAATAAATAAAAATAAATAAAATCCAGTGTCTGAGTAGAGTTAAAACCTAGGCCAACAGAAAACTTAGTTTACAGAGAAATACTCTGAGTTGAAGGGTAGAGTGCAGGGAAGGAAGGGGCGGTTTTCTTTTGTTTCCTTTGGGGGGAAAAACAACTCTCTCCCTTCTCAATGGAGACTGACTGAAATACACCATTTTGTCACGGTTGTATTCTTGGTATAGCTTAAAATATGAGCTTTTGTTTCCAGGCGTCTTTTATTTTTCAAAAGAATAGGTTTTCTAACTCCAAGAACAAAAAAAAAATTCAGATTACAGGAACAATCAGACAAAAACAGCTGTGTGTGCCTTTTTCTGTATTAGGGAAGCATATATAAAATGGAGTTGATATGTAATACCTCATGCTCTGAGTCCTGACCCTACACATTTTCTTTCAGACTTATTACTCGGGCTAAGAGTTTGGCTATTCATCTTAGAAAGTTCAAAGTATTGTGCCAAAGCACCACATCATTTCAATTTCCATCTTAGTATCTGTATGTGCAAACCTAATTCAAGTGAAAAGTCCAACTCTCAACACACAAGTACTGTGTGATAATACCTATCACTAATGTAACAGAACACTGGTCGTTTTCTAACTTTCAAAGCTGCTACGTCACGAAGGCTTCTTAGGATAAAGTGTCATATTATTTATTTTAAACACACACAGTCATGAGAAGGGTCCACATCTCAAGCCAAGTCTCTCATTTAAAATCCAATATCTTTAAAAGGAATGTGCCTGGCTATGACAAATCACCTGGCCAAACACACTGCTCTTAGCTTGATATTATATCTTCTATTCACAAATCTGACTACTCTATTTTTCAGATTATGGTGTCAATACAAGAGCTACTTTAACAGTACAATTACAAACTTTGGGTTAGGGACTTCTTTCATACTGTGTGTACACAATGCCTTACCCTTAATTGGGGCTTCTAAGTGTTTCTACAATACATGCTCAGGGTCTAACTGATTGCCATATTTCGGGTCAGGATGGAATTTTTCCTGAGGTCAGATTGGCACAGACCCTGGGAGTATTTCGCCTTACTCTGCAGCATAAGGCATGGATCACTTGCAGGTTTAAACTAGCGTAAATGGCAGATTCTCTGTAACTCGAAATCTTTAAATCATGATTTGAGGACTTCAGTAATTTGGCCAGTGGTTATAGGTCTATTACAGGAGTGGGTGGGCAACATTCTGTGGCCTGCAATGTGCAGGAGATCAGACTAGATGATCATGACACTCCTGTCTGATCTTAAAGTCGATGAGTCTATGAGAAGGAGCTGTGGCTGCCTTAGGCTACTCTACTGTGTACAGGTAAAACATTGTTGCATCACTTGAGTCTGAGTTTTGAACCTTTAATCCAATTTAATGAAAACAACCCCCTGGTCGGCTTCCTGAGATTGAGTTTGCTGATACATACTACACTTACCTTCAGCAGATAAAAGTATTACCTGATTTATCTACATATTAAAATGCCATGTCATACACTTTTGAGCCTTCTACTTCCTCAGGGCAGGAACCGTGTATTTGTACAGTACTGAACACTTCTAGCACTTAATTAAAATTTCATTTAAATGACACTAACTAATTTCAAAAGCTTTGTTTCCAATAGATTCCATTTCAAGTAGCATGCCCTGAAATTTGTTACAAATCTTCAAACTAAAACTAACAGGAAAAAGAGATGGAAAGGTCAGGGAAAACTATTTTAGTAATCTCAGTTGTTACTTACATCTATTTATGGTAATACAAACAACAATTTTCAGACAAAAATATGATTTTCAACTTAATTATGTCCCTTCAAATGATAGCATAATCAGTAAAATATTCCTATTGCATAGTAATCTTTTGAATCTCTCCTTTATTGTTAGGGATATCGGCGCCTCCCAAGAAAAGGATAAAGCTGTTTCAGAACTTGGGGGGGATGCATCATGTGTCAACTGTCTCTAGTTGAAACAGTTTCGCCTGGAACTTAAAATGTAAGTATCATGAGTAGTGGTGGCTGTTTCCTACATGACTTTATAAATATGCTAACAGTCAGAGTTATTTCCTGAAAACTGTATAAACAGACTGATTGGAAAGGGCGAAAATGCAGTGGGATAGAGATTGTTTGAAGTCAACTACTCTTTTTAGAAATCTGAATGAATTTAGTGTTCATAAAATGTGGAACTAAAATACACTGGGTTTAAACTGACAGTGATGTAAGTGCTAAACTGCCTTCAACAATATAGCTCTGCAAAACCACCATCATGGATGTACACTATAAAGATGAGACTACTGTAGATAGGTAGCTTTAAGGCTATATACCTCTTAAGGAGTGCTGATATTATGTTGGTGTGAGATCACTTCAGCCAGAAGACGTATGTAAAGTTTTGTTCACAAATCTCTTAGGTTGTTGTATAATATATTTGAAAGGAAAATTAAAAAAAAACAACCCAAACACAATTGTTTTTTTTATAAAAGTTACAAAAATATCCACCTGACCACCTTCACTTTTTGAAAGAATGTTAGATAAAAATAGGACAAAACATATAGGTCTATGATCTTGATTGTGACATCAGAACTAATTTGGTGTTTCCTCTGGCTGGATAACACAATCCTATTGCTAAAAATGCTTAAGTTACTGCAGGTGGGGGGATGCGCTGGGTCATCACCCACACTAGCCCCATCTCAGCTGGGGCTGTCTCCGACCTGTGTCAGGTGGCTGTAGCTCCCAGCCCTGGCTCCACAGGTGAGTCCCTCCTGACCCGAGTCAGGGAGGTTCCAGCACTCCAGCTGGAGTGTCCGGTTTTTAAATTTGACGAAGTTGGCAACCCTAATTTGCCATATAAAGTGCAATTTGCAACATTGGAAATGAAATGACAAACTAATACAGTACTCCTATGAAATAAAATGAGATTATACAAAACATGAAACTTCAAATGAAACTGTTACACTGTGTTTATTTGTTGCTCTGCCAACCTTGAGCAATTCAGAAACTGAAAATAAAAAGAAGTACCACTCCTTTAAAAATATTTTCCTCTACACCGCCCCTCCCCCCAATGTTACTACACTAAGCACTTTGCTACTCTTGCACTAGGTATACAGTAGAACTTCAGAGTTATGACCACCAGAGTTAGGAACTGACCAGTCAACCACACACACCTCATTTGGAACTACGCAGTCAGGCAGCAGCAGCCACAAAATAAGCAAATAAATTAATAAAAAGCAAATACAGTATAGAACAGTATTAAACAAACTACTAAAATAAATAAAGGGAACATTTAAAAAAGATTTTGACAAGTTAAGGAAACTGTTTCTGTTATTGCTTCATTTAAATTAAGATGGTTAAAAGCAACATTTTTCTTCTGCATAGTAAAGTTTCAAAGCTATATCAAGTCAATGTTCAGTTGTAAACTTTTGAAAGAACAACCATAACGTTTTGTTGAGAGTTACGAACAACCTCCATTCCCAAAGTGTTTGTAACTCTGAGGTTCTACTGTATAAACAGACCTAGGATTTTAAGTTACTTAAGAACAGTACTACTTATCAATCTTGTGTAAACAAGCTCTGTACTTAAGACTGAATTAACAAGATCACCTTCATTAGATTAGGCTCCCTTCAGTAATTTCTGTTGATTAGAAATGTACTTGCTATGAGCAGATTAATTCACATATTTACAAGATTAAAAAGAAGCTAATTCACCTATTCCTATGATGAGGGAATACCATATCTACTCATTTTAAGATGGACAATTCACTGGGGTGCGTGCTTTAAGATTCTTATAAAAATACACATTATAGTTGTCATTTGTCATCGACAGGGATACTGTTAGCATCCATTTTTTAACTGTCTGGAAATCACAGCAGGACTAATATCCTCGAAAAAAATAAGTGCCTATTTTAAAATGCTTCCTCTAAATCACTGACAAAAGTATTTTCAGGCAAGAAGGGGGTTGATATTTTGTGACTGAATTTAGATTACAATGCTAAAAATATGGAGATGAAAAAGTGACCTTTAGTGTTGCTAAATTCTCTTAGTACCAGAATAGAAGCAAAGGTTATGAAACTTCAAATGAAGTAACCACCCCCACCTGCACCCAAGATCCCTGGCTCTTCAAAAAGAGCTCTGGTATTTTAAAATTCCATTTCTAGCAGAAAGGACTTCAGCTGGATTATAGGCACGACCTGAAATGATGGGACTGAATTTCTAATCATCCTATATGAAAAACCAAATTGAACTTTTCCACAAGAGCTTAATGAAACCCAAAAGATCATCCTTCTGTGCCAGTGACACTCACCTGGAATCAGTCCCCCAGTGCATTGCATAAATTTTAGCCAAGTGCCCCCTCAATGTTCTTCTAGTACGCATCTGAATTCGACCCACTGGATCAATGTTGGCTGTGATCTAAATAGACAAGTTATTATAGACCTTAGATTCTGCATTTATCTTACTCACAGAATATTCAGATACTTCATTAATGCAGAAACACTTAGAGTAGTCTATTGCAGAAAACCAAAAGGATGCAATGCACACATTTTGAACATGTTCATTGATTTGGACAAACAAATTGACTAAGAAATGTGTTAGTTCTACGCAGTATTTGCTTGGTTATTCTCTTATTTACTATTCTTCCCCAGGCCCAGCTCTTTATCTGAGCATTGAAGGCAAAGCGCTAGCTAAATATAATTGCACAATATTCCTCTGGAAGAACATGCATGTTATCCAGGCCCAGTGGGAAACTGCATGCATTAGAAACTCTCAGAACCCTGGGCAGGATTATATTCAGTTTCTATCTTCTGAAGCCTCTAGCTTTAAGATTACTACAATCTTGTGGCAGAAGGTTCCCCCTGCCCCCCACAATAGAGATGCATTCTACAGAATAACACAGCTTTCTGTTTTTAAAGAGAAGGTGGCATGTTTGTATTTGAGGCTTTAACTGCACCTCACATTTTGAAGATAAACTCCCAATTTAGATCTAGCATAAACTGCCTTTTGAACAGAAGATTTTCAAATTATAATATTAATATTTTATCTAACTTTTAAAGGATAAGAGTGTATTCTGGAATGAGTAAGTGAATAGCAAAGTGAGGAAGAAATCAATATGCTGTCATTATACTATTACATTTAATATAAATAGTTTCTTTGGCCTCGAGCAAAGCACTGGCTAAAAATATAGCATATAGCGCATTTCCAGTAATATACTGAATAAACGAACACACATTACAGTGAATCCAAAACAGTTTACAACTCCATTTTACAGATAATGTCTGCATACTTGTCCTGTCTCCACTTAAAAAAATTATTTAGCAAAAGCATTTGAGTAAAGAACTCTGCTTCATTTTGAAAACTGCTAGAACAGATTAATGTTCAAACTAACAGATCGGGCCAGATTTAAAATTCCTACACAATGCCCTTCTTAGTATAAATACAGTAGCTTTTTACAGGCTTTTGCACATGGGAAATATTTTAGATATTAAACTTAGCCCATTTATTTTACATTTATGGGCAACTCTCTTTGCCACATATAAAAATTTCTTAAGTAATTTAAATGCTCAAAGAAGGCCTCTTGCTCACTGCCTCTCACTTGCTTGATGCTACAGTGCTGAAGTTGTAGTACTGCATTTGTAGTATTACTCACTTCCATGGCAACAAACTGACATCAGACACAGGATTTACTCTCAGTTCAAGCAAAAGGGATTAAACTGGGTGGTGAAAGGTAAAATCTGATTCAAAACACATCTGGAACAATAGCTCCTGGCAAAGGCTTCTGTATAAATGGCCTTCCAGGTTGCTCCAATGTGAGGGTCCTTCAAATTATAGATCCATCTGTATAATACTTGTATAAAAAAATTCAGGGAAAGGAACTCAGTGACCTACCCAGGAAAGTACTACTTGATCCTATTACTGGCAGTAGTTGGCCATGCATAAGCAGTAGGATCTGTGCGTAATCAAAAAAAAAAAAAAAAATCACCATGCAAAGAGTGAAAGGAAGCTAATGTTGCCAAGAAAAGACTATCGGAAGAATTAAGATATTGTTCATAATTTATGCACACAACTTTGTGTATTTACATTTTCCTTATATACGTTTTTGCAATTAAAATGTGAGCATCTGAAGCGAGTGCTTACCTGGGCCAGAGTGGCATCTGCACATGCTTTTCTGGCATCCTGTAACAAGGGAAAATTAGAGACAACGCATCAGAGACAGCTTAATATGTGTTGAACCATTTATGCTGACTATTCTACAAAAGTTACTCGGCAGCAAAACTACCAGATTTGGGAAAATCTTGCAGTTGTGATCACCCTAAGGAGAGAAATTGGAAGAGGAACCTACCAAGCCAGACTTTGTTACCAATGTGTGTCTAGTATTCTTGCTGGAACCTTTATTTATTGAGAAGATAATTCTAGCATTTAGTGGGCAAGGGTAGGAAGGAATGCTTAGCAGCAAGTTTCAGAATGTGATTTCTGGTGTAGTGTGTTATCCCTGAGTACTTACTGCTGACATTCTGTGCATCTTATAATGGATGGCCAAGATCCAGAATGCAAAGTTCAGGGGGAACTTGGACTCAACAGGTGCCTTACATAGGGGCTATACACAATATATATTTCCAACTCTGTTTAAGGAACCTAAAACAATGTGTTACATAGAGCTAGAAAACACTTCAGAATAAAAAAAAAAATCAAACTAAAATAGCCTGAAAGTACATTGCTCTTCAACTGGCCAACAAATACTTTAGTCAATGCTTTAGAACATAAGAACGGCCGTACTGGGTCAGACCAAAGGTCCATCTAGCCCAGTATCCTGTCTACCGACAGTGGCCAATGCCAGCTGCCCCAGAGGGAGTGGACCAACAGGCAATGATCAAGTGATCTCTCTCCTGCCATCCATCTCCATCCTCTGACAAACAGAGACTAGGGACACCATTCCTTACCCATCCTGGCTAATAGCCATTAATGGACTTAACCACCATGAATTTATCCAGTTCTCTTTTAAATGCTTTTTAAATAGTTTACTGTTTGATGCTCCATACCTTGTTTTTTTGGGGTTTTTTTTGTTTTTTTTTTACAAGCAGATACTAAAAAAAAAAATGCAGGAAGTCTCTTTATTGGCGCCAAACTTTTGTTCTGTTTAAAGAAGTTCAAAATTAATGAAGACAGGAAGACATGACATTAATTTCTTAAGCTAGTTATGTACACAAAAGTCTGGATAACTTGTGAGTTGTTCTACAATGGTCATTTATATGGATGGAGTCAGCTCAAAAAGAGACTCAGCTATTTTATTCATGTTGTGAAAATTTATGATTGCTTAGGCTTCTCATTGAAAATACTTCCAAGCACATACTAGTAAGAAATGGTGGCGTTTACCATTTTAATTAACGATCTGGAAGAGGAAATAAACAGCACATGAATTAAATATGCAGGTTATACAAAACTGGAATAAGTTTCATTCACCAGCCAAAGGACTTAGATTAGAAGCAAAGGCTGCCCAGGCAAATTTGGGCTGTCTATTCAGAAGCATTAGTCACATAGTTCTCTTCCTACATGGCTCTACCGCAATCATACTGGACTACAGCATTCAGTTCTGGGCACCGCATTACTAGTAATATTGAGAAATTGGTAGGAGTTCAAACAAAATTGACCAGGGATTGATTTATAAAGAAAGACTACTGGCTACGTGTAGCTTGGCTAAAAAGGGAATGGACATAATATTCTACAGTTATCTGAAAGGTGTAAATACCCTGGATGGAGATAAGTGTAGGAAGGTACAGGGAATTACAATTAAGTAATGGGATTAAGAAAAAGAAATGTTGGCTAAATATGAACTGCTTGTCAGCAAGAGCTATTGGACTGTGGAATGCCCAAGGGAAGGGTTGGAAGCCTCACTTCTGGAGACTTAAAACTAGAACAGACATAGCATGAGAAAATGTAACCTAAGGAACAATCCTGAAATCAGCCCCAAGGAAATTAAACGAGTACATCTTTTCCATCTTTAAATTTCTGTAACTGTATCCATGCAATTTGGCAACAATTTGAGAAGGTTCTTTACTCTATTTGAACTTTCTTCAAAAGCGCGTGCATGCACAGACACAAGGACATGTTTAAATTATATCATAACAGGATTTAATCTTAAATACGTATCCACGGTTCTGCTCTTAGTCACTTGATGACAATATTAAACAAAAACTACAGGGAAATAAGTGAACTCTGTCATACTAATAAATCCATGTCTGTTTATATTTGTGCTGCCATGAAGTCTATACTATAATCACAGGATACTTGCATATTTTCATGGTGCAATACAATATATTCCACTTTTCTAAATAAAGGGGAACTTTTACCCAGTACAACACAAGGTTTCTCATTCATTTTCTGCTCTCAAATTCTGTTTATGAAAAGTTCTATTGATCACACCCTGCAAAGAACAGTTACTTATTCCACAGCAATACTGGGGATCTTCTAGATGTTGGGAGTGTGGAACCTACTGTAGATGTGCGTATGCTTTGTGTGCAAGATCAGAATTTTTTGAACAGGCATGTCCCAAAGACAAAGGATAGAACAGCCATGACATTCCCTCAGTTCCCTCTCAATTTGAAGCCCATGGTAGATGAGACCTCTGCAAAGTGGGGATGAAGGGAAGTCATGAAATCCATACTGATAACATCTCAAAGAACCATTCTTTCTTTGAGTATGCATCAGTGTGGATTCAACTGCAACCAGCATCCCCTCATGATGGCGAGATTGAGGAGTCTTAGCTGTACCAACTGAGCAGCGATTGACTTATTTCTCTCCTGAACGTAGCATCCGATATAGCAGCTGAATCCAAGGCATAGTGTTTGGCAAATGTCACAGGGTTACTCCACATTGCCGTCTTACAGATTTCCAATATTGGCATGTATATGAAACAGTTAGGGCATGTTACTTGTGTTCTGGAGGAGTGAACCTTGATGTTTGGTGGGAGAAATACACTGTCCTCCATTTTGATATTCTTGGTGATGAAGTCACCTGACCTTTAGAATGCCCTGCTATGGCTAGATTGACAGGCTAGTTCAGACTGTTGCCCCATTCATGTAACAAACCAAAGTCCTGGATACATTTAGCGTGTGCAAATTCTCTTTTCCCAGTGCTAAACATGGCTTCAGGAAGACGACAGTAAGGTTGACTGATTTAGATGAAATTCTGAGACCACCTTAGGAATGAACTTCAGGTGAGGTCTTCGCACCACCTTGTCCCTCTGGAATATCATATGAGACCATAAGTGCCTGAAGTGCACTCACTCTTCTGGCTGAAGTGATAGCCTCTAGGAAAACAAACAGTCTTCAGAGTGTGCTGGTATAAGGAAAATTCTGCGAGAGACTCCAATGGAGACTCAATGAGCCTCTGGAGGATTATAGTGAGGTCTTAGGAGAAGGTTCTCTGACTGCTGCATAAATGATTTTCTCAAAGAGCTATTTCAGGTGGGTTCAGAAGTGCTCAAAACCCGGGAGGGGGTGAAGGGGGGGCTGATCCTTCCTCCCTCAAGCAAGTGGAGAAGAGGTAAGAGTGGCTGGAGATTGCCATAGTCCTTTGGCCGATTCCAGGATTTCTTCATTAATTGGGAGGGTGATCCTGGCTGGTGTTGTCACGCTCACAATATTAAATAGCTCATGAGACTGTTCCTATATGAACGCAGTCCCAATGTGCAGGGTCTCTGCAATTTGAGACAGGAGGTCCTTGAAAGCTTTCTGCATGGGGACTGGTGTCACTGCCCTGAAGAGGATTCCTTGGGTGGAAGCCAGGGTCATTGTTGCCTCCCTGTCATTTCCTGCTCCTATGTACTCACATCCAGTTCCAGTGTGGCCTAGCCATCCATGCCATTAGACAAGAAGGAATAAGTCAGCAATGGCAAGAAGGAGAATACCTCCTCTTCAAAAGGCAGCACCAAGAGGTGCTATGGAGCAGGTTCACATCTGTCATACCAGGAACGTCTCCAGAGACATGGATTCCTCCACGGCATCTCTCAGGTCTTTGCTCACCTCCATCACAGGTACCGGTGCCAGGTCTCTCATTCTGCCCGACTGCTTGGGCGATCTGTCCTTAGATGAGTGTTTCATGTCCCTCTCTGGAACTCCCTTTTGGTCTTGGAGCTATGTGTAAGCTTGGTTCAGCTACATGAGTTGGTGTCCCATTTGTGAGCAGGCATAGGTACCTGCTTTAATGCCTGAGGTGCCAGCATTGAGGCAGTCAGTACAGGTGCTGAGTCCATCAGTCCTGGGGTAGTCAGTGCCACGGTCTGGTGTGCAGCAGACTTCACTGACGTTGAGGTGGTCAGCAGTGATGCTGCTGACACCACCTATTGGAGTCCTCTTCACCCACCTTCCTTCCACTGTTCAATCCCAGAGTGTGATGTGTGCTCGAGGGAGTGCTGGCCAACACTGGTTTGTGTGGTCTTGCCGTGGTCATGACTGTCACCGCTGGGTCTGCAGTAACCTGCATGAACCACTCTAGCACATGTAGCTTGAACTGAGCTTGTAGGTGCTGGAGGAAAAGGACTTCCACACAGAGCACCTGACCGGGATGTGCCTCTCCCCTTGGCAGAAGAGACATTTGCTGTGACCCTCCTTGATGGGATCCATCTGTCACAGGATGGGCAGGTTTCAAACCCTGCGGGTTTGATTCCACCATGGAATGTGGCAAGCTGGTGTGAAGCGTCTTGTCCTGCTGTCAGGGCCAGCTCTGGCTTTTTTGCCGCCCCAGGGAGGGCGGCCGGAGCCCTGGGAGGAGGGCGGCGAGCCCCGGCGGGGGCTCCGCTCTCCCCGGCGGCTGGAGCGCCGCGCCGCCCCCCCTCCAGGTGCCGCCCCAAGCACAAGCTTGGTGGGCTGGTGCCTGGAGCCGGCCCTGCCTGCTGTTCAGCAGGGCGTGGTGTGGTCATGGGGGGGCTTTTTTTTTTTTTTTTTTTAAATAAAAGGAACATCCTTCAGTTAACTGGCTTAGGATCTCTGAAAAGAATAGGGTGTCAGACACTCACTTGTCTTGTTGCCATAAGCAGTAAGAGGAAAGTGAGAAAGTCGCAGCCACTCCATCCTTTATGCCCTTGTGCAAGAGCATGAGGAGGCCAGAGGCATATGCACAGCTGCCAACACTGCTATTCCAAGAATCCAATCTTGCATGCATGAGTACCTACTCTGGGATTCTCACTGACAACATAATTGAAGAACTGTTGAATATGTAATGCATTATGCGTAGAGACTTCTATTCCCTTGAACAGCGATGCTCAGACTTTATGATCTAAAGTTGTTTGGCCAAAACTATTGTACGTAAAGCGCCCAAATCCTTTCCAAAAATTGTGTTCTTTAACAGCATAGTTTAACAATATACAGGTTGTATACTTTACAGTGATGCACTGTTGCCCTTTTAACAAGGAGGTTCCACAAAACTGTCCCTCTATGTTGTTGTAAGTCTTGAGCACAGTTCGAAAAATAGCTGTGTGTGACTTAGGATGGGGTCAGAGATTGGAATTTCTTCTCATTTACAAAAATGGTTAAAAATAACTATGAAGGGAGGCAACAACACCTGGCAAACACACTTTCATTAAGTGTACTCACTGGAAAGGTTTACACATTGTTCCTAAAAAAATATACTGTACTATGCCATCAGTGTTCAGGGGTGGGGAGAATCTTGACATGAGGGAGACATGTATTCTAACCCAACGACTTTTAAAAAACAAAACAAAAAAACCCCCACACTTGTTGAAATCTGGTGCATTAAAAGGCAGCACATTTGCTCTTCAGAAATAATTTTATGAGCCCTAGGACTATACTGACTCTGGTGGGATAATTAGCAGCATTTGAAGAGGGTGAATTCTATTCTAGTCAAGAAAGATACCCTAACCTCCTCTTCAGTTTTCTAGCATGGTTTTACAAAGTAACCCTGAAATCCCCCTGCAGTACCGGACATACCATTTAAACTCTTAGTAAAATGTGCTACATCTAAGAAAAATGTAATCCTACTCTTATTTTGATGGCTTTAAAATCAAACTGCAGAATTACATTGGTGAGGTCCAACCATGCAGTTTATTGTACAGTACTGATGGCATCTAATTTCAATGTACATTGATATTTATTGGTGTGAACTCTTGAAATTAAGGTCAGGAATTACAATTACTCACATCCTCTCCCTCTCAACTCTGGGACACTTGTCTTTGCTGCTCCCTCATTTTAAATTAAAAAGAGGTGTGGGGCTGAAAGGAAGGAGTTTACAATGTGGAGGAAAAAAAAAAAGTGACCATATCAGCCCACTTAAAACCAGTTGTGCTTGTGTCTGTATATTTCCACATGAATGCCAGTTTTCTGATTTAGCAGCCCTGCTATCCCAAATAGCACAGACATGAAGACTGGTGTACAAATCACCAACCCAATAACATTTCAAATTGTATTAAAATCACTTGAAGTTTGGGGTTTCATTTTACTGTTCTTATATTAATTTTTAACTGTATAAGTGATTAAAAAAATCTTTTCACACTTTTTAAAGAAGTTACTCGGTTTACAAACAAATCACAGAGCCATGCAATAGCAGCAAGTTACACATAGCCATAACAGTATTATGAACTCAGTTACATAGGTGTTTAAGTAGGTGCGGAATATGGTCCCTATCACAGAGAGTTTACAATCTAACAAGGGCACTATAGACAGAAGGGGGAGGGTTCGGGATGGAATGCAACAAAAAGCAAGTGAGAGGAAAACTTCAGCATGTGTCCTGTTAGCACTACTTTTCTATGCACACTGTGAACCATAAGGAGACTAGGATATAAATCTCCACAATGTGCTTCCATGAGAGGTCTCAGAGAGGGTGAAGACCTAGCATACTGGCTCAGGAAAAAAGCGATCAAGGTGCAAGGGGTTGCAGGAGATTGAAGTGGAAGGAGGATGCAATGCAAATAATAAGTAGTGCGGCTTGGGTGGAACAAATGAGATGGTGAGGGTCAAAAGGAAATACAACCAGAGAAGTCTGGAGAAAAACTATACATCACCAGTGTCAAGTAACCTACATTTTATTTCAATGAGGTAGAATTGGGGTCCAGACTTTTTCATTACTTTTGATGGTTTGGGTCTGAATCCTGCGTGGCATTAGAGCCGTTATTTTGGGGCCTAAGAAAAATTGGGAGCTGTCAAGGTTTTTAAAGACGCACCTTCCACGATGACAAAAGCTGTTGACAAGCACAACCTGCAGGAAGCAGAAGTGATGTCTCTTCCCCAACTACACCTATTAAGTCTTGCTAGTGTAAGTACTATAACGTGGCTATTATGCCTCACTTTACTTCTGAGCTGGAAAGACAGAATGTATTTTGAGCAATAATCCAATGCCCACTGGATCACAACAACTACTTTGGAATAGTTAAAAAAAACCCTCAAAGAATACAAAATCTAGTTTAAGCTGTTTATTTTTTGTACTTGTCAGCTTACACAAACTGAAATTAAACTGATCAGTTTCACTCACTTTATATAATCAGTTTCTCTTTCCGCTTCATATGTACTAGTGTTGTTTCCAAAGAATTAAAAGACATTGGGAACAATTTTGTTCATGTTAAGTTTCATAAAATCCTTTTGAAAGAAACCTACAAAATGTCCATTTGACAATAATCCTTTTTTGGAAATATTAAAACACTTCTCTTTTATTTCACTCAGCATATACATGGTGAGTAGATGTGCCAGCAAGTCAGAAAGAACCAGAGTATATTTATTGTGATCTATAACTTAACACCAATGAAACAAGATGCCCTAGTTTTATGCTTGTGTAAACCTTTGAGCATAAGCAGGAAGTAAAATCTAGACAGTAAATAAAATATAATGTAGTACTTCAGCCAATCTTTTTAAACTACTTTCTGAGGAGGGTTGTGAAGTTTATTCATGGTAAACTTCATGGCGAGCGATGAATTGTAATTTGTTTAGTATTAGACTCTACTGATCCAAAATACTAAACCAAGATATTATCTATCTGAAAGCTTCATAAAAATATCAGATACTCAAACCTGATGCATTAGAGATTTGGACAGCTTAAAGTTTCAAGAGAAACATATACTGGCCTTAAGGACTGGTGTAAGATACAGAAATGCTTTTAAATATAATCTATACACGCTTATATTATTCTGTGTGACTCAATCATAAAGCTTACTGGAAATTGGAATGGCTAAAAGCAACTTTCTATGGAGTTACCTGTGCTTACATTTATAAGATATCCCATACATTAACTTCTGAAATATATTGTGAAAGATTCAGCCTAATAAACAAGTCATTTTTGTCCATCTCCCATTCTGTTCCTAAAAGGACACAACTGGCATAAATATCACTTGCGTTAACCTAAATACACATACTGATTTGATTTAATACATACTCTGATTTGGTTTTTCAGTTGCTCAGCCTCCTGGCGTAACTGGTCAAGTTCACTCATCTTCCTGTGCTAAAGGTGGGCTTCACTGCCACCTCTGAGACAATCAGAAATCTGAAATACAGACACACGAGGATTTATTTAAAAAAAAAAAAAAAAAAAATTTAAAAAAAAAAAAAAAAAAAAAGTTTGATAAATTAATGGAGCAGAATGTCCTTTCAACATAGCTAGAATTCAACCCAGAATTTAACAATGACTGGTAAAGTCAGCTTCAGTGGGTCCACATTTCTCAAATCTATTCAGAACAAGGTACAGTCACAACCCTTCATATCTACTGTTTCGTTCTTTATGCCCATGACTAATAAAATATGTGTAGGATTGTTTCCTCTCCTTTCCCTCAGGTCCTATTGCATTTTTCCTACCATAAAATATCTTCTTGATTGCACTTTGCACAAGCTGTCAGACTCCATGAGCGAAATGCTGATTTTTTACAACACTAATTGTGATAAACCCTTTTTCCCTTGGGGTGAAATTCTGTGTAAAGTATCAGTGGAAGATTTGTTTTTAATCGAAGAAAAGATAAAGATGTCTCCAATATTTATAGACTGGAGTAACAAACTGAGAAGCCAGGAATAGGATAATACAATAAAGTTTCCTGAAATTTGGTGATTGTGAGGAATACTGTCTGGATAGCTGAGTAAACTGGGATTGTTCAGGTCCCCATGAGGCAGAAGAAACCAAAGGGACAGCAGATTTGGGTGAGAAGCCCTGGAGATTATTCTGAAGTACCTGTCGGGGAACTTCATTTAGTTTTCTCTTGCTAGGTATTCAAGTCGTACTGGAATAGATATTTGTAATGTTATGTGCAATTTCTACTGTGAATATACTTTCTGTTTATCCTGTGATGTAACTGAAAAGCAAATATGAACTTACAGAAATTAGATGAAATATATTAAAATGTTTCGTTTTATACAATTACATTTGTTCTCACGCTTGTCACAGAGCCCCACTGTAATGCTTTTCATGTAGTACATAATTGGGGTGGGGCTAGCCACTACAGAGGACTAAACAAAACAAGTTCCACTTAATACAAATAGCTAGGTAACACCATTTCTCTGTTTTGAGATGTATTCTAGATACTGTTTCATAAAAAAATTCACCCAAAAATCTGTGGCTACCATGACTTATACCTGCTTTAGGAGTTCAACTAAATTACTTCAGAACTGTCAAAAGAAAATAAACTTGTGGAAAGCAAATGAGATATTTTAGAAGCTGTCTTTATCTTCCATATTTAGTATTGTCCATGCTGCTGCTGTTCATTGTTTGCCAGTCATATACATTTGATTACAAATTTGATTCCTCTGTTCCTCTACTGTATGGCCATAATAGATTATGCATATTTTATGCATGTATTATCAATGGACACGGTCTTACTTTTAATTGCTACCCTTTAGGACATCATTACCTCTTTCAGCAAATCAAACCTTCGCATTCCTGAACTTTGAAAATGACAATAGATATAACTTCTTATACTGTTAAAATCAGTGTATAGAAATTGTAGTAATGTTCAGAAAACACAAAGCCCTCGTCTCCAAAAGAAATTCTGGCAATTGTTTTAGAACAGCAATGAATGGTTGTCTACTAGGATAATGACCTCAGATCTCGTTCACACTTTCTATAACAGTGTTAACACAGTTTCATTCTGTCTACAGTATCAATTACACAGTTTAATGAGTTGGAGAACCTGCTGCTGACAGCCATTTTCTGCAATAGCTGGTTTTCCTAGTATAGATCCTGAGTTATTGGCTAGCATACATGCCTCTGGCTGCTGCATCCTAGGAGGAGACTGTCTGTAAACAATCTAGAACAGACAGAGCTAAAACACCATCCCTGAACCACCATGAACTTCCCACAAAAGGCAATTTTGTTCCAAGATGTTACTCAAACCATTTAAATATCTTCTGCTAAGTTTACAATACTTTGTCTTTAATAGAAATATTTTCCTAAACAAAACTATCGTTTTCCTTTAGTGTTCTGGCCTAAAAATTCATAGTTACCCCCAAGCTGAGTTTCTTTTAACATGGTAGTAACTAGGCACTAATGTAAAATTGCAGAGGTACAGTAGCAATTCTAATGAAATTTACATTTAGCGGGGGGGGGGGGGGGAACAAGGTATATGGCTGTGTCAGAAGTTTAGAGCCAACATAAGCTCAATTTTATAGGCAGATTAAATCAATAAATTAACCTTTTAAAAATACTTCAGTAGCATAAACATGACATTATTGCTGGGCTAAATTCTTAAATTAGAGCACTTGTTAAAAGACTTATTTTAAGAACAGTGTTTAGTTGTTATAGTTTTTATATATGTTATAGCAAATCTTTCATTTAGCAAGGCTGTTAAATTTGAGCTAATAAACTGCTGTCATATTTGTTTCTCCCTTTAAGGGCTATTTTAGCATGTATGAAAATCTAAAGAACAGAACTGGTATTTATTTTTGAAAAAGTAATTTGGTAACTAGAACTGATCCTTCACCACTAAAGAACACAAATGCTGTGCTAGCAGCTTCAGATATTATTCTATTGGGATTTAATCTGCCTTAAAAAACAAAAACAAAAACCTCATAGGTAGCCCTTCCCAGGAGGAAAGATAAAGCTAATTGCAAAGTCCCCTGCCAATAAGCGATGAGATGGTATAGTGAAGGCAACTCAACAAGCAAAGAGATTCAAATCCACCAGTAAAGAAGTGGAAAATAGATGACGTGAAAGTAAAGTGCTAATGCTCTCTAAATAGGGTCATCCTGTTGCTTTCTTACAGCTTTCTATCATCGTAAAAATTACTCTAAAGTACCTCAGAACTTTAAACAGCTCCCAGAATCTATCAAGACAAATATCAAATGTCCAAAACTTCTGACACCATTACTTACAAATATACTGTTCTCCTCAGCAGTCCAAAATATACTTACAATAGGAACTTGAGTCAGCTCCTACCAAAAAAATCTCCAGTCATACTGTTCGAGAGCCCAGACGCTGTGTTAATGTGGAACTAGGTCTCATTCTCCCTTCAGATTCCAGGGTCATAGTTAAGCCCTTGTAAGACTGTTGGTTCAGCTTAGTAGCCCATTCAAATCCAGTTAAGACAAAACCTGCTGAGAACCTTATGTTGTCCACTATCCTTCTGACGCATATTCACCATTCTGTTTTCTTTGGAATATTCTTTCCCTTCAGAATATTCTCCACTCTGAGTTCAGTACTAGGGACTCATCGGCTGAACCACATACCAGTTTTGAGAACAGAGCAGTCAATGCTCACAGCTCTCTCTGCTTGGAGTTGTTTGTACTGCAATTTTGACAATGAAAATCACTTCAGAGCAATACAGGCACTTGACTAAGCAGTGTTCTTTAGCATACAGGGCGTCAAATTTGTCACGTTTCAGCTTCGCCAAAGATCAGTTAGACTTCAATTACAACAATTTTAAGTTATTGTTTAGCCCCATTTTAGCTGGTCAAGAATATAGAAATATCTACCATCAAGCAGAAATAATAGTCTCTGGTATTGCACCTTTCAGACAACTCCTCACCTATATGAAGTGGTGGTGTCCTCATTTTACAGGTGGGGGAACTAAGGTCCACAGGTTAAACGATCTGCTGAAGGTCACAGTAGCTTAATGACAGAATCAAGAATAGAACCCAGGTCTTCTGGCTTCCAGTCTCCTACTCCAGTCACTAGGTCCTGCTGATGCCATCTGCAGCTTTATCTTTAAAAAGTCTGGTATGGACTAATATAGCAGCAGGCAAAGGACTAGCTACATATCTGTCCCCGCTACAGCACATGGTGTAACATGGTTCCAATCTTCTACTCATGCCAGAAATTATAAGATTATAAACAATGGAATTATATTCACTTACTTACTGAAATAATGGGGTTTTTTTTCTTTTAAAAGTCTTGAAAAAAGACAAAAACTGACCCCAAGATCAGAATAATGTTGAGGAAGTTCACCTTACAGTGACTGAGCCTGGTTGTATCATTCTGGATCATTTGAATACATTCAGCAGTTTTTAAAGATATACCAGATGTGTTTCCTTCATGCTTGTGCCTTATTGCTTAACGAGGTGTGCAATGAAGGATACTACTGCAGATGTGTAAACCAGCTGAAGTGGGACATTACTATGAAGTGCCATATAGCCATTAAATATATAAATGTAATAGTATGAAGTGAGTATAGCCCAATATGTTAAATAGTTAGTTTAGTGGACAAGTCTACAGATGTTAAGACACTCCAAAATATGTACATGCATTTCTTTCCACAAAGAAAAGTCTTCATTAAAAAAGTTAAGATAAAAAGGGTCCAGTGATGGAATCTCCTTTAACATACCTTAATTCCTACATGCACCACTTTCACTGACAGATGCTGCCCACCCTTCTATAGGTCTCACAAACCTCCAACACATAGGTAAAAATTTATACGATCTGAATACTACACAACGCCACACTCCTAATGGATTCACTCTATGCTGTGAAACCTTGATTGCAACCTTATATTTTCTAACAAGAAACCATCACATCATACATTAACTTACCAGCATATGAGTGTTTAAAGATGTGTTAATGTTGCTGAATATGAGTTAACGTTTTTTGTGATCATGAGGAATGTGGTGTGTACATTGTTTTACTGTTAATGATTAGAGATGTGACTTCTTTACAGGAGGGGGAATCTGACAGTAAAAGTGGTGAATGATGGGAGATGGGGAGTTAAGAGTTGTAAGGATACCTAAACTTGACATTTCCTGACCTTTAAGGGTTGGGGTGAGTGGCTGGTCACCATCCGTAATCTTAACTATTTTTTAAGATATTCTCTTTGTGGGAATCTTGATTGAAGCGGTTATGTAGGTCATGTGGAAAAGAGGAAACAGACCCTTTCACCATTCAATATAATATATACATGTAAATAGTAATGATAAAAAATACAAAATGTATAGAAGGTCAGATCTTTGATACACAACGTGCTTAACAGATAAGACTTGGTTCTACTATAGTAAAGAGCTGGGTTCCATTTCTAGCTTTTCTCGACGTCAAACAACCTTCTCTTTATATTGAAGACACTCCTAACTTCACTCCTCTTTACTTCTTTCTCTGCCTGCCGCTCTTCCTGCATCCCAAAAGGTGCATTTAAACAGGGGTACCTCCTACGTATCCTATGAAAGAGCACAGCAGCTTTCCAAATCTCTTCATACTTTTTCCAAGGTTCACAGGCATTGAGTCAAGGTCTCTACAGGAGCCTTTGCCTCAGGGTCACATCTCTCTTTAGTACACTTTTCACTGTGCAGTTTAGACAGGTACTCCCGCAGAATTCAGCCTTCCTTATCTACAGTACATCTAAGCTCAAAAGTGCCTTACTTAAGCACTTTGTGAGCTTAGTGAAAACCTCAGCATGTTGTTTCCTCAATATCGGATCTAGAGTACTAATGAACACTTCACCTTACATCCAAAGGTCTCAAAGTGCTTTACAAACAATAAGCTACCTTGTATGAGTGTACAGAGGTTATTGCCCCCATTTTACAGACAGACAAACGGAGGCAAGGCATTTAAGCAACTTGCCAATGATATTTAGCAAGTGAGTTGCATAGTCAAGATAGTACCAAAGAGTCCGGATTTTTACTCACATGCCTCTAGACATACTGCTTCAATTAAGCAAATACTATACGATTTCATGGCACTCCACAGCTAAAAGTATAAAAAATGTCGATGCTTGTCTGTTTTACAACACAATATATTGTATTAACACAATTACATCACAACAGTGAATTAAACACATTCCTTCATTCAGAGTTAAAAATCAGCCAGTATACATTACAAACAACTCCGAATCCCAAACTTGATTTCTAGCACAATGTCACAAAAACTGTTTAACCCACATTTCCCATTTCCTCTGCAGGCCCTCTTTTGGTTTAAATATTAACAGGAAGTTTAACTCCTGCCAACATGACTGAGAACTCCCTGGCTAACACTCAGGAAATGAAAAGCCTAACCCAGCCATGGGCATCAGAATACAGAGGTTCTTCGAAACAGATGGTTTAAGATTTATGGGTGAGCCAGCCAGCCTGCCAACCATCTTTGTGACTTTTCCATTCCCTTTTTACCAAGTCTCACAAAGTAAATGTTATGCTATCATCAAACCTCAGGGGAGGGGGAATATATACCTTTTGTGCTAATTTGAATCAAACACCACAAAATATTTTTGTGGCTCTATACAGAAACAAGTCAGCAGAGCTTTTTGAGGCTCCAAAATAAATTAGCCTTTTCTTTAAAGGCAATTAACCCCAAAATGTCAGGTTATTAAACTGGAAGGGGCATTGTGTGGAAATTAGTTATCCTTGCTCTCCATACATGGACCAATACAATACAAACTGCCATGCAAAAGAAGCTTTAAAAAGCACTGAACTGGCTACACTGCTATGTAGAAGCTGTCAGCTTGACTGGGAAGACATTATTGTACTTCAATTTCTGTGATTTTGAAAATTTTTTGCTCCTGAATCAATAATTCTGTAGTCATACAAAAAGCCATATACATACATTTTGTTTTCAAAATTATCACCTTGGGGGGGGGGGGGGGGGGGGGGTAAACAAACAGATATTATCCATCAATCTCACACTTACCTCCCTTTCCCTTGAATGTGCTACCGTGTCCTCCAGAACACCACACACCACTTCATCACACCTTCACTGAACTCATTCAAAATCTCCTTCCATAAGCTGAACTGCTTAATTGAGTCTTTCTGCTGCGAGACTAAATCCCCCTAATCTTGTTGACAAAAATATATCTTGGAGTTAATTCTTTTTTTTTTTTTTAAATAAGAGACATTAAAATACACACTTGACAAGGTAGTTTATTATTCCTTGCAACTTCAAATGACCCAAGTCCCTCATTTAATTTGTTCAGTTACTTGCACCACATACATTGTTACTTCATCGCCCCTTTTCCCACATTCAGAAGCTAGATAAGACACCATATTGGTAACTTATTAATGTAACATATTACATTACATACAAGAGGCTTTTACCTCTTATCACAAGAAACTATTTCAATACTCTTGCTGCACCTCAAAGTTGCATTTTTTAAACACTAAGAGGAAAAAAACGTGCAAGCAATATATTTAGGTATTGGAGACTTCTGAAGAAACACCACCTATGGTGTAATGGATTCTTGCCATTTCTCCTACAGAGGAAAGAGAAGTTACCTTCGTATGTTTTTTGCAAAATAAGCAACAGGTAAGTTATCTATACAGCTGCAGTAGTAGTGTTTGAGCATTAAAATATCCAACTACGTACTGTAATTTGTAGCCGTTTAAAAACTTTACAAACAAACACAAAATAATTATTGTGAATGGGGAAATAAGCTCAATAAAGAGTGCCCCAGTACAATGTTTCTGCCCTGAAGATAAAGCTCACTCATCGTAACGAACAGTGACACACTAATGAAAGGAGTGATGTATTGTTTAAGTCCAATCATACTAGCACTATAATTTTAATTTATGAAATCTAAATAATTTAAAATGCACTATACTTAGCTCAATCTTAATACACAGATTGACATTTACCTTAAGTTTTGAGTTGTGAAAAAGTCTAGCAGCTCTATTTTAAAATACATCATTCTTTAATCTACTTGGCATAGGCTGCAATAGCCTCTTCAGAGGTTTAGTGTGTGGTTATACTCTAGAAAGGGGGGGGGGGGAGAGGAGGAGCGATAGTGTGGCAAAGTTTACTGCATCTCACTTATTCAATTTCAAATTTTCCTCATCTTACAAAAAAAATTAAGGTACCCTTTTTTTAAGCAACCAAACTTGTGAACTCAACCCAGGCTTTTAGAGTCAAACTGGGTTCTTTCCCTTCTACACATCACAACCAGTTTAAAAAAAAAAAAAAATTGTACAAGGCGAATGATTCCCAATTTCAAAACTTCAGTAGAAATACAGAAAGTACTGACAGTATCATTTTGCTTGCAGTTATCTTTATTACTGGTGATGATGCATGAGAAGTAAAATAATCCAGCTAGACTGTATTATTGATGGTGCTAATCATATCAATGTATAAAGGTTAATAATTAATGCCTGCCATATGACTGCCAAACACAAACTGGATAGTTCACCTCTTAAAATTGTTATAAGACATGGTGCTCACAAAACTAATCTCATCTCCTGAGAAGAGCTGTTTTTAGGGGCTATTGAACATTGGTGAAGTCCTAGGAGGCTGTTGTACTTTTTGAAACATACAAGAAGTCACACTCAGGGGGCCTATATTACACCCACCAGACAGATTAGCAGATGCCATTCTAATCTATCATATGCTATAAATCCTATTAGTAACACCTGTTCCTAAAGGGACACCAACATTCTAGGTCACATCTCCATCTGAAAATTGTGCCCCTACTCAGGGCCGGCTTTAGGACCTGCGGGGCCTGATTCCAATACCTGGCGGCACTTCACTCGACTCCGGGTCTTCCGCGGCACTGAAGGACCCCCCCACCGCCGAAATGCCGCTGAAGACCCAGAGCGGACCGCCGCCGGGTGAGTAAAAAAAAAAAAAAAAAAAAAATTAAAAAGGCGCCTAAGGTGCGGGGCCCGATTCTGGGGAATCGGGGGAAATCGGCCTAAAGCCAGCCCTGCCCCTACTGTTCTAAGTTACCCCTAAGATTACGATCAGAGAAAATGAAAAAAAATATTTTTCTTTAATTTTGTGCAGGTGATAGCACTTTTTGGGTGATCAGTTGAGTTCCATTTTTGATGATGGCACATTCCTTTTCACACTCCCCGGAAGAGGGCATTTACCAATATCAACAATAATAGAGCTGATATGGAACAGGAAGCAAGCTGTAGCTATATACAGAAAGAAAGGGTAGAAGAGCAGGAGTCAGACTGAGTAAATTCATTGGTGAAGCTTTAAGATCCACACAAGAGATGTTCTAAACAAAAGGGAAGAGCCATAATATTTCAGGTTTTCATTAGTTTCAGAACATATTAAGGTGTATTTTTCTAAATACACCTCTACCCCGATATAACACTGTCCTCGGGAGCGAAAAAAATCTTACTGCGTTATAGGTGAAACCGCGTTATATCGAACTTGCTTTGATCCGCTGGAGTGCCTCCCCCACCCCCGGAGCGCTGCTTTACCGTGTTATATCTGAATTAATGTTATATCAGGTCGCATTATATTGGGGTAGAGGTGTATTCAATTTTCTGACAACAATCATTACAAAAATCAACTTGAGAGCATTCCTTTAAGGAGTTCTGATCCAAAATGAAAGAAGTCTCACTTATTTCTCAGGGCCTCCTGAGATTGGACTACAACTACAAGTTACTCCTGGGAGAATTCTGCGTCACTGCGCATGCGCAGAATTCATGTCCTCCGCAGATTTCTTTGCTACCCCGCAGAAAAATGACTGCCAGGGAAGCAAAGGGATGCTGCAAGAGCAGTCACGCACCACTCCCTAGATGCGCAGGTACATCACTTCAGGCACCTGGAGCAGCCAGCGGAGAGGTAAATCACCGCAGGGCTGGGGACACCCCAGCCAGTGGCTCCTACCCCGAGCCAGGATCAGCTGCTAGTCCGGACTGGGCTGGAGACAGGAGAGGACAGGACTTCCTCTTCCCCTGCAAGGAGTAGCTGGGGCTGTGTCAGACCCTCCCTCAGAAACCTCCCCCAGCTGCAGGAAGCTCAGCATCCTCCTCTGCTTCCTGCCCCCATCGCTCCTCAGCTGCAGAGGGAGGGGTCACTGTAGGGGAAGCTGCTCCCCCATCCACCTGGACCTCCCATACCCAGACACCCAAGCCAAGCCTCACCCCGTACACCCCCAGCCTTCCATACCTGAACCCCACTGAACCTCAACTCATGCATCTGGAGCCCCCTGCACAGTTAGACCTCCCGCTAAGTTCCCTGCACTCAGACCACCCCCCACTAAGTTCCCTGCACTCAAACTCCCACCCTGATGAGCCCCACCCTCCTGCACCATCCTGAGCCCCCACGTCACTGACCCCCAAGTAGTTGCACCCAGACCCCCACCCCACCACGCCCCACTCCCCCAGCACCCAGACCCCCCCCTCTGCTGAGACCCCCACACCCAGACCCCTATGCTGAGCCCCACCATTTTCACCTGGAAGCCCCTGCAGAGTCCCATTGTCCCTACATCTGGAACCTCTCCCTCTCCTCCCACCCCCAGCCTCAGTGCATCCAGATCCTCCCATCCCACTGAGCTGCCTGCACCCAGATTGTCCCACAGAATCTTCTCACCCCACACTGAGCCCCTCCACAATTGGATCCTGCCTGGTTAAGCCTTCCTGCCCCACACCTGGTGCACCTGGCGCAGAGGGGCAGGGCCGCAGGGTGTTTCTGAGGCAGGCCCAGGCCTTGTGCTGTGTCAGGGTCAGGTGCAGCCTCACCACTGAGTCTGTGTCCATGGGGTGGGAAGTGCAGGGTGATCTCCCACCTTCGTACAGCTAGTGGCCTGTGCTTCCCACTGCCATGCTGGAGTCTCTGCATTTATTTATTGACAAATAAAACTTGCAGAATTTTGCAAAAATTTCAAATATTGTGTGCAGAATTTTTTATTTTTTTTGTGCCCCAGAATGCCCTCAGGAGTAACAATACACTGAAGATGCTTTAGAGAAGATTCATCTACACCTGAGATAAACACAAATCTCAAAAACCATATAAGTCACTATTCATCTCTTCATCTATAGGAGGATGTATGTGTGAAAGACTAGTGTCATGGAGGCACAGGCAGTTCTCTCAACTGTTCTCCAGTCTTGCTTTTTTAAAAAAAGAAAGTGAAGTCAAGCTATTAGGGTTGCAGAGAAAACCTTCAAAACATGGAGCAAAACCAATGTAGCAATCTCTTCCTGAGTTTGCAGAAAGCCTCAAGTAACAGTGTCAACCAGCCCATCATTTCAGTGGGTGCTAACTTAGATGCCCACAACAGTTAAAAGTTTTTCACTGCTTATAAAAATGTGTAAGAAAAGAGAGAAAGAATCATATTATGGAGATCTACACCAGTGTTTCACAAAATTGGGAAGGAGATACTAGGTTCTAGCCATGGTGGGGAAGGAGGAGGAGGGCAGGAAGATGGGTAACGGGCCTTTAATACCACATGATGGCATTATGGGGAGGGTTTGATAAAAATCTGACAGCTTTCAAAGTCTGCGAAACACTGATCTAGACGGATGTGTCCTCCACGTGTCTATGAAAAGGACGTAGGAGTTCCTGCTTGAAGACAGCTTCACCATCAAAGCTCTGATATGACACCATCCTTTAGTCAAAGGGCTGGTCCACACTAACCCCCCACTTCGAACTAAGATACGCAACTTCAGCTACGTTATTCACGTAGCTGAAGTTGAACTATCTTAGTTCAAACTTACCGCGGGTCCACACGCGGCAGGCAGGCTCCCCCGTCGACTCCGCGTACTCCTCTCGCAGAGCAGGAGTACCAGCGTCGACGGCGAGCACTTCCGGGATCGATTTATCGCGTCTAGACAAGACGCGATAAATTGATCCCAGAAGATCGATTGCTTACCGCTGGACCCGGAGGTAAGTATAGACGTACCCAAAGATTAGGCAGAACTTGTGCTCCACTGACTGCTTGTGGAGGCGTTAAAGTGAAGGATAAGCCAATGCTAAAAATGTATGTTCTTCTCCACCATGCAGAAGAACTAAGAGCCTACCTCCTCTGAAGCTATCTCCTTGTCAGCAAGGGAAGAGACTGGGATCAAATCTGGTCTCTCGTGGCCATGCAGAGTACTACAGTAGAACCTCAGCGTTACGAACACCTCGGGAATGGAGGTTGTTCGTAACTCCGAGATGTTTGTAACTCCAAACAAAACATTATGGTTGTTCTTTCAAAAGTTTACAACTGAACATTGCTACTTTTCCTTTATTTTTGTTAGTAGTTGAACTGTATTTTTTTTTTTTTTGTCGTTCTCTCTGGTGCTGCCTGATTGTGTACTTATGGTTCCAAATGAGGTGTGTGGTTGATTGGTCAGTTTGTAACTCTAAGGTTCTACTATATCTACAGATCAATAAGGCTGGCCATAACTTCAATTTCTGTCATTTACAGCACTTCTGAAGCAATTTTTAGGAATATTAAAAATTACATTTTATCAATCAAATATAATCTTAACTTCACACAGAGAAGACATTGTCTGATGTGTTCCCTTCTGTGCTCCAATGGCATCAGCCTTTGCCAGCTTATTTGTCACTTTCTCACACAAACATCCCTATGGCTTTCATGTGCACGGAATGCCCTCCCTGAATTGATCTGTAAGTCCACTACCCTGTTCTGAAAATCTTTCAAGATTCATCTTTGCCACGATGCTTAAAAATCGCAAATTAATTAATGATGGTTTAAGGGACAGATGGGGTAGTTGGCAATTACAAGTGTATGTATAAGCACTGTATTTGATTGCATCCCTCTACCTCCACCCTTCCAATATCACCTGTTCTTGATTGGGTGCGTCTATTTTATCAATTTACTACATGACAAAGCAGCTTCTCATGTTAAATAGAAGTCATTACAAGAATTAGGCACTACCTATAAAAAGATACTGAACATTCATTACATCTTCAAGACACTGCATAAAATTAATACTCACAACACCCCTGTGAGGTAAGTGGTGGTTAACCCTATTTTACAGATAGAATAGCTGGAACAAACAGCTTAAGCCACTTGCCCAGGCCACAAGAAGAGACGTTGTCAGAGGCAGGATAACAAGGCAAGAGGGGATTCTGGCTTTCAGTCAAAATTCCCAACCCATACTGCATTGCCTCAAGTTACTTCAAAGGCAAACGGAAAACCAGGGCTTGATTTTCAAAGGGGCTGATTCCCCCACAATTCCCAATGTAGTCTAAAAATCAAGGCCTTAATTTTTAAAATCCTGATATAATAAATTTAAGACTAACACAATGGGTCAAAAGAACTCGAGAGAAATTCATCTTTAAGAACAAATTTCAGGTGACCCTAAGAACACACAAACTTTTTCATTGGCAGAGAACAGCCAATTCTAATTATATAATTTAGATTTAAAAAAAAAAAAAAAGCCTTGTCACACTTAAACAAGAATAAAAATAATGTTCACAAACATGTAAGCACCCACTAAAATCTGCATTGTGAAAAGTTAAAACATGGTTTTCAACATTAGCATTATGTGCATCATGCCTTAAGTTCCAAAGCACTGCTAATAGTAACAATTAAAGTAGTAAGAAAAGCTTATCAGCACTTAAACAAGGCTGTTACTATTGGTCTTAATTGAAAACTAAATATTGGGAATTACAAGAAGAGGAAGAGGTAAGACCTCAAAATCACCAGAAGTAGTACTGAGGAAAAGAAAAGGATTTACAGTTACAAAGTATTTCAATTTCCCCCCATACTCCCAGTTTAGAGGGTATTAACTGTTTGTACAAAGAAGTTTTGAGGGGTTTTTTAAGACTGCGTACCTCCAGCACCATATGAGACTAACTAGTGGCCTTCCTCCAGGTGGATGATATTGACATCCACCTTCCTTTAGAGCTATTTGCGTGTTTAAAACATCACTGTCTTCACTATGCAGGGAGACATCGGATAAGGGTGTCAATGCAGATAAAGTAGATCTTTAAGCCTGCTGTGTCAGGATAATAGGTGATTATACTAAGTATAAAGCAGGAAGGCAAACTGAAGTGCAGTAATCTGAGATTAAAAAGCTAGTTTTGTAACAATCTTAACTTATTTTAAAATGTTTACCCACAATATTTAAATATGTTTTTCTGCTTGTATAATAGACTATTAGCTAGAGAATTCACTTCTGGTGACCAACACTAAGATTAAGCTAGTGAGGATACGGGTCATCCTCATCCAAACTCTAATTTAAAGATGAAGAATTTAGGAGGGATTCTGAATCTGCCATCAAAAGCAAAGTATAAATATATTTCCATGAAGATTTCTCTGTCTCACATTCAATCATTCCACATTTTAAAAAGAAATCAGCTGGTTTATGATCGCATCTTCCTAAAAGCTGAACAGTTAGTTTTTGGCATTGAATTAAGTGAGAACATTTAAAAGTAAACAACCCTAACTAAAGTGGAACTATAACAATGATGCACATCAGAATATGTAATGTTAATTTTCAAATTAAAAACCATTTACTCCAGCAGTTCCCTGAGCCACACCTTCCCTAGTACAGGACAGAAGCCACAGATCATTCATACACTCTGGATAAAAACTAAGTTATTTGCCAGGTCCACATTAACTATAAGAAACTCAAAAAAGTTATATGAATCTATTTTGCAGGAAGTTTAGTTTAATTTTTGGAGCACATACTCCATGAGTATCCTGCGATGGCTGCAGGAAGCAACCCTGGTATTGGAAAATTTATTTTCAATGTAACACTGCAGTTAGTACTTAAGAACAAACCAGACAAACCATGAAGAAAAAGAAAGATTTGCAGTGCCACAAGATTCCATTTTTAGATAAAATATAGTGTTGTAAAAGCAACATTAAGAATTACAGGCGAGCTCATTTTCATCACCCCACAGCACTGATTCAGTGAGGGTGTTCTTGTAATTCAACTGCCGGAGGCCCTGTCTGAAACAGCATTTCTACTCCTAGTAAGCGGAGAGCTTACACATCTCATCATCACAGTCAAAGGAATGGGTTTTTAAAAAACAGTAGAGAAAGGAAATAAAACCATAGAAGGAGAATGTGTTAAACAAGGTTTAGGCAGTTAGATCATTGCACCAAGATGGCTGGATGACAGCCAACAGTGCAGAGCATGGTGGAAGTAATGTCCCAAAATACCCAAGTCTTTCGCCTCCAGGAAAGGAGATGGAAAAGCTGGGACTAAGAACAAATACACTGCTTCTGGAGGGTGCAAAAATACAAAAATAGCAGTTTCAGAGATAAAACCTCTCTATTGAAAACAGAGAATTGCTTTCTCTCCTATCAAACCAGTTTTGTTTCCCAGTTTTTCAAAAATTAAGAGAATCGTTACACTGGTAACAGCTTGACCAGATTGTCTACTAGAAAATCATCAATATTGAGGTATCTATTAAATATAAGTCTTGGTCTTTTCCTTAGAGATTCCACCCCCCCCCCCCCACTCCCTCCTATCACTTTTCCTTGGGAAAAGATATTTTGAAGAATGCTTTTAGATTTCCATCATTTTCCATATCACCCCAAATATACTCAAATGAAAAAAAAATTAATAGAAAGAACTTGCTTTAAAAATTGTATTAGAAAGTTTTTAAAAACTGACTCCAATGATATACTGAACACTCTTCTAAGCCATCAGATGTATGAACAGGTGCTTCTCTAATTCTGCTTACACCCTCCTCCCTCCTGACACAGCAATATAAACACATTCAAACACAGGATTTAGGAGCCAAACATGCTGCATGGTTGTCTGAATACAAACCTCCACCCTTTCCTAAGGTTGTTTTTTATGTACACTGGCTTCCTCCCAAAGACTGGTATTTGAGTTTTATCAGGATTAAATTACCCTGAGGGTGGCCTTTAAAAGCAGTCCACACCTGAACACTGTACATTTAGCATAATCATATGAAATATTTTCAACTCAGAAGAGTACTACATTTATAGGGACTGCACCAATTAACCTCGAAGGCCTGTACAAGGTTAAGTTGGCTCCTTTAAAGTGGAGTTTTTTGGAAAGCAAGAGCAGAGAACCTCCACCTGTGCCCAAATACAACCTACGTGGGCTGCAAAGGAACCCAATGCTTTCGGCAACTCTTTAGTTTAATATTTCATTTTTTTGGGGTGAATATTAAAGCATAAAAGCAAATCAAAATATAATGGCTGATCTCAAGAATTTAAGCACAGAATTTTTTATTTCTTGAAATACCTGACAAGCTAAGGATTTTTATTCATTTGAGCTAGCAAAATATTTATCTGAAGTTTGTAATATTGCAACTGAGCCCAGAATAATTTCAAAAATTGTTGTCTTCCATTTAAACTGAAGTTATTTCACTGCTGCCTCGACCAGCTAATGTTTGTTCTCTAGTGATTTAAAATAGAAAGCACGTTTCCTAAGCATCTACTGAAAAGTCATCAGTGCCTCAATATTGTCAGCAAGACACAAACAAGTCCACTCCTCTTCATTTTCTTTAATACATATTACATCTAGACAAAATATCTGAGAGTAGAACAAAAAGTGTCTGTATTACAGAATTCTCCAGTAGCAATGAGAAATTCGCAACAACTTGCCCATCAAATTAAGGTGATGTTTATCTAAACAAGTGTTCTATTATGAGGAAGTGAAGATATTGCTGCAGGAAAATAAAGTTAATTTTTCAACAACAGGATGAACTGATCCACTCCGAGCCTTCAACAAATTTGTATCTACCCGAGTTCTGACTTGTTTTTGTCTAAGTTCGCTCATCTCAGGAGCATACTGCTGCAATACTAACTTGAAACAGGTCACTTTTAACTGCAAATGGTAGAGAGTTTGATAACTATGCATGTATTTATGTCTGTACTACCAACTCACAGATGTATATTATTCATTTCCCCTTTTACCCAGCCTCCAGATAAACCCACAAAGCTGTAATTTAATTGGAAAGGTTGCTGTGTAACTATTTTATCTTTGGCTCGCCACCCACCCACCTTTCTGTATCTGTCATTTACGACCTTATACAGACAGTGTCTTCAGGAAATGTATTAAAGCCCATAATTTAAATAAAATCATTCTAATATGAACATATTTTACTAATTTAAGAGTGTGTCTAAAAAGTAAATTTATCTCATTGTGCAGTACACTACTGCAGTTGATGCATTCAGCCACAATACCACATGGCTCTACAAACAGGAACTACAGTAGTAGATAAGTCATGGGTGTGGTCTCACTCAAGACACCAAATAGAATATTAAAGTTTGCTTGTCAAATATACATGGAGCTAATCTATTTTAATTCAATATTAATTCTATATAGAACTGTTAACTTCTCAGATTCTCTTCAAAATACAAACTCAAAATTTAGAGGAAAAAAAATGGTTTATGCTGCTCCATGTGCCTGAACAGCTTCCTACTTACTGTATACACCAAGCTCTTCCAAAGTCTTGACACCTCCTCTTCTATGAAACTTTGTGCTTATACCTGCATTTAGATTGCATTGTGACATACCATAGCCGTGTAGGTGCATGACCATATGTGTGTTTGGCAAACTCACTGTTTGTATAACATATATACAGATGGTGCACACAATCTGTTGAAATGAAACCTCTATAATGCGAATGCCTACTTCAAATCAAAACTCAAATGGATAGTTCTGAAGGAGTAACATCTTCAATAGCTTTATATCTGTTCCACAAAAAGACTTTGCAGCAGCTGTATGAGCAAGAACGCTCCAGATGAAAGTGTACATATATTCCAGTTTTGTGTTTATTAATTTGCACTAAAGGAATAATCAGGAGCTATGAGCAGTTACTTCTAGTATGAATTATGATTAAGTAGACCAATACCTTGAATAAACTTTTTACTTTCATCTCATACATATCCAGTAAATCTTGCTTTAACGTACCAGCTAACTATGGCTCAGTTAATTTAACCAACACTGTGAGACTTAAACAAAAGTGAAGTTTTATATAGAAATTATGTAGGGCATCACAAAGTATTCCTATGTTCTAGGAGTCCACATAAAATAACCTGATCAAAAATCAGTTCCAATGTGGCAGAACAAGTATGCAAAACACAAATACACACACACACACACACACACACACACACACCTGTTTCAGTTAACTGTTTTTCCACTGTTAGGGCAACTCGAATAATAATATACAGAAATTCAGCCATTCCAAAGATTTCCATTAGTGTTGATGTGGGGATACTAAAACCAAACTTGCTTGTGACAGCTCTGGTGGGCAGGGTTCAAGTACATTAGATTCGTGCGGCTTTATTTGTTTTTCTTCTTTAGCAGGGTACAGAGCATAATGTCTGACAAAAGCAAAACTTAGAAAAGATAAATTAAGAAATGTAGAGTGTAGAGTTGAAGGACATGCCAGTTGGTCACTTCCTCAATCTTATTACGAACTTATCACTAAACACATTTTAGGTTTTCACAATACTAAATAGAAGTGCTAACTTTTGTTAATACGAGAAGAATTTAAATCTCACTTTTGCCTGAAATAACGTTCTGCCGGTTGAAGCATCTTGCAGGCTAGCAAAGGCTGAACAAATTGAGCTAACATCTGATATCTTCAGTTAGTCCTCTCCCTTCACAGAGAAAATAATTTAAGTCAACGAAACTCATGCCAGAGCTTCCCCCTTTTTTCAGGGGAGAAAACAGCTTTTGTGTCAGAACATCACACTACGCAGCAGATGGTTAAAAGGAGTGTTTTTCTTCTGAATAGTAAAGTTTCAAACCTGTATTAAGTCAATGTTCAGTTGTAAACTTTTGAAAAAAAAATCACCATAAGATCTTGTTCAGAGTTGGGAACATTTCAGTTATGAACAACCTCCATTCCCAAGGTGTTTGTAACTGAGGTTCTACTGTACATACAAGGCTTGAAAAGTTTTGACTGTGCAAAACAAGTTTTTTTTGCTTGCTTGTTATCTTATAAGTATTAGGAATGTCATGTCTGGTCTTCCCTAGTTTTGATGCAGGATTGGACATCTCAAATGTGATTTGAGCTCTCTCACCCCTTAACTGATGATAAAGGGTGTGTGGAATGGTCCTCACATTACAGGGTGACACTAACAAAAATTTCTCTTCCCCCCACCCCCCATGTTTACTATGTGTTAGAATCAAGTGTTCAAAAACCCCAAACTTGTGTTATTTCCCCCCTTTAATGATTACCTGTTTTCATAAAGCACCATTTAATTAAAGGAAGGGTGGTCTTGTGTTTCAACTACAGGAATAGGAATCAGGATGTCTGGGTTCTATTCCCCGCTTTCACAAACTGTTTGACCTTGGGCAAACTACTTAAGTCTCTCTATGCCTCAGATTCCTTGTGTGTATTGGCGACACCTTTCCTGTCTCCTACATGAGTTGATGTAATGGGTTACAGATATCATTCAATATCTGTCAGGTACTATAAACTCCACAGAAACTACCATGAATACCTTTAATGGTGCTGCATAAATAAATAAAAATTAAAGGAGTAAGCCTTGCTGTTAAAAGGCTTGGAGCAACTTTTAGGAGCTGTATTACTGCAAAGCTGTCATACCAACTGCAATAGGACAATTAGCCTAAGTAACTAATAAGAACAGATTTAAAAATTTTATTAGAGTGAATGTTTAAAATGAAATATACACGAGTTAAGAGGCAAAGTACTGTACATCTGGGGTCAGGCTTGGGTTATGGGGGGTTACAGGTATCGTTTGCAAGGATGTAAAGATACATACATATCGCATAACCTGCATAGACCCAGATTGGGGTGCAAGAGTTTTTAAAGTGTCAGTGGATAAGTGGGCTCGGGTACGCCACCCATGGAATGAATAAGGAGTCCACGTCAGTATCAGTGTAGCGGATAAGTACATGGGTGGGGTGTGTCCCTTGGTCTGTCAGGGAAGGAAGTGGGTTATTTCCCTGGTCGGCGGTCTCAGTTACTCAGTGTGGTATTGACAGTGTCCTGTGATAAGAACAGGAGTACTTGTGGCACCTTAGAGACTAACAAATTTATTAGAGCATAAGCTTTCGTGGGCTACAACCCACTTCTTCGAAGTGGGTTGTAGCCCATGAAAGCTTATGCTCTAATAAATTTGTTAGTCTCTAAGGTGCCACAAGTACTCCTGTTCTTTTTGCGGATACAGACTAACACGGCTGCTACTCTGAAACCTGTCCTGTGATGTGTTCCGTATAAATGTCTCTGGACCACCTGATGGCGTCAGACACCATGAGCTGTCTCATGAGCCGGGCGTAGCGTCCACCGACTCCGCACACTCTCAGAACCGGCTCGTTGTGGGGGTCCCAGGAGCCCAGGGCTCCCACGATCAGGGCGTGTATCTGGACCTCATAGCCCTGGGCTCTCAGGGTCTCGGCCAGCGGGATGTACTTCGACGTCTTCTGTGCTCGGGCCTCGTGGAGGACCGGTAGCTGGTTTTCAAAAGGCACCGTGACGTCTACGATGAGGACCACCTTCTTTTCTGCGTCCATCATGACCGTGTCGGGTCGCAGTCTGCTGTCTGTCCTGGGGATGGCGGAGTCGAGGGTGATCTTTCCCAGGGACGGCGGGATGGCTTTCACCAGCCGGTTTTGGATGGCGTTGTGGCGGTGCCACCAGGCTCCGGAGTGCTGTTTGCATCCACACAGTACGTGGGGCAGGGTCTCGTTTGCATAGCTGCACCTCCTGCAGCGCTTGTCCCAGTTGCCATGGCAGATGGCTCCGTTGAGGGGGACGCAGTTGAGTCGGGCCCTGTGGACGAACCGCCAGTCAGCGAACCTGGTGAAGCTGCCCCCGGGGAGGAAGTGGTTGCTGGCGTCCCACTTGCTAGACACCTCGAACACCTTGCCCTGGTCCGGCTTCCACTTGAGGTTCTCGGCGTAGTGGCAGCAGATGGTGTCCTTCAGGGTCCTTTCCAGCATAGCTCTGGTGGTCGGGGTGACGATGGTGTGGTCCGGGGTCTTTAAGCGTGGCACCAGTATTCCCAGCTCCCAGCGCTCCTCGCACCACTTTAGTAACTAATATTTTATTAATAAACCAATATGAAACCTCCAACCTCAGTTAGTAATAGCTCTCAGCCCCTGAATTTACATTCTTGAAGTAGCATTTTGGCTTCTGGAGTATAAGTTTCCCAACAGGGTTACTTGTGGTGATAAAACTGGCCTGCCAGTTCTGAACCCAAAAAGAAGATTAAAAACCAAAACATGATCAGAGCTTTAGCACCCCTTTGGGCGGCAGAGCTCAAGCGGGCATGTAGTAAT
This sequence comes from Terrapene triunguis, assembly GCF_002925995.2. Classification (NCBI taxonomy): domain Eukaryota; kingdom Metazoa; phylum Chordata; order Testudines; family Emydidae; genus Terrapene; species Terrapene triunguis. The sequence goes on along the minus strand of NW_020665065.1, from coordinate 6,150,185 downwards.
AAAGGGGTCGCAGTGCAATGAAGTTTGAGAACCCCTGCTCTATAGCATACAGGTGCAGACTATTCCCCTTAAGAACATTCTTCCTAAGGTATCTTGGTTATCTTTTTAAGTTTATAGCTTTTGCTCTCTTTAACTGCAGTAGGTGTTCAATTTTCTTCTCCTCCCCACCGCCAATAGTTGTAGATTCCTTTTAGGACAACCTCTTTGGCTGCACGATCCTTCAACTTCTCCTTGGTTTAAGCACCTTCAGTTTTGAAGTCAATGCAGGAAGAGTTTCTGGAGTTTATATATAGACCTTCTTGCTTGAAGAAAAAAGTTGTTTTTTTCAAACTGTAGGACTACACTGTGTATACAAGAATTCCCAAATTGTTGGTTTGTTCACAGCTTTCAACATTAACAGTTTTATGAAATAGCTGTAAGTTGGAAGGACACTTTGGGCATTAGTATGCAACAAGTTCATCCAATTTTGATTCAGAATTCTCTGTTCAGTACAGATCTCCATTGTAAGAGTCTTACCTGTCCACTAAATAGGCTAGCCATCTATGGTTTATTTGTTTCCAAAATACTTTAGTTTAAAGATCTTAAAACTAAATTTATACACACACTTCTCCCATCATCATCCACTTGCCACTTCCTTCTTGGAAACATTTTATTCAATTCACAGCATATCACTGAAGATATTGCTGTAGAATGATGTCTGAAAGTTCAATACTTAGGAACAATGCTGCTTTGTAACCTTGGGTTCCAATTAGAAAAGCAAAACTGCACATCTACTTCTGGTTACTGTAAATGTTGCTGTACTCAGACAGATGTTTTACAAAGGTTAGTGTGGCTGGACACCTTCTATGAGATATATTCATCTCCACATGCTTTTTGTTTTTCCATTAGTAGCAGTATTGCCAGGCTTGAACTTGAAGCAGATATTTTGCTTAGCAGACAATTTTTCAAAAGCCAGATGGAAATACACATCCAATAGAATATTAGTAAACTTTCATTATGCGACAGACATGTGATTTATTAACTGCTTAACTAGCTATATTTCTAGTCTTTTTTTTAAATAAAGCAGGTAGAGTACAAAACGAAATAGTAAACTACTACATAAGTTAAAGCTTAATATATCGAATTGAATGAACAAATGATTTTCATAGTGCAGAGTTTTATTCACATAACCCTCATTTTTTGCAATGCAAGTGTCACAGTCATTAGATTTTTAACAGGGGTCACCAGTAGTAATTTTAAGTATAACAACTGCAAAGTGGATTCTAATATAACTTCTAGTTTTACAAGTCTTCAGGCTGAAGATTCCTGTGGGGGTTGTTGTCTGAAGGTGAATTTTTTGAAGACCGAGTGAAATCCCTGTATCTATTTTTGATATACCAGAAATGGGGGTAGGAGGAGCGGAGAATCAGACATTTACTAATGGCTGTGTTTTATCATTAAGTCAGTCAGCCTTTGGTGAAGACTTTTCTATCATTGTACATTCTCTGCCATGCCTGACAGGTCTAAGGGCTGATATTGGAACAGTTTTCATGAGGAGAAATTGTAAACTCTCGCTGAAACAAATATACTGTGAAATCTTCCTATGAAAGTCTCTTATAATAAGACAAGAAAATATTACTGGCCCCAAAAGAAAGACTTACTTTTAGTCTCTCTCCACAATTTTGGTTGTATTCTGTAAATACTACATCTTCATTTACCTGAAATAAACATCTATATTTTGCTGTTATAAAGTCAGTCATCAAAACATAAAACTATGCATGTGCTGCTACCTTGTTAACGTAGCCTTGCACAAAACTGCCGCCAGTCAAAAAAAGCAGCAAAGATGGAATTCACTCATTTTGCTTGTTCAGTGACTTAACTGTTTCAATCCCCAACAAAAACTACACTAGGATGCAGTTACTGTTGTGAATACAACTCAGTAAATTCGGGGTAACATATCACGTGACACCATTCAATAGCAATTTGATTATGATTACGGTACTTTAGTGTTTGTGGTCCCCAAGGCTGTTGCTACAGAGCAGAGTTAAGGTGCCAAACAAATCATTTTTAAAATTTTAATTTGTATATCCATATTCACCAGTGCCCTCTCACAGCTTTACCACACACTGTAGCAGCACAAAACAACTAGAGTGCACTGGCTAATTAAATTAGGTTTACAGAGTAGTACAAAGTAGTTGGCAGTATGAACCCCAATTTTGCCCTCCTTCATTCCCAACATTCCCTAGCACACAGAAAGCTTAATTAACTCTCTATCTTGTCCCCTGTTGATTAGACTGGTGCAACAGGGCAGTTTTGGAAAATTAGGATTAGCGAGCATTTTTGGCCATTCCCCCCCCCATAATGGAATGTCTGTCACGGGATGGTGCATAAAATCTCCTCCTGCAGAGGCACTCATGAGGAGCTGCCCTCTTCCAAAACACCCACCACATTCCATTGTTACTAGCATCAGGGACACCAAGCTGCCCCCAAAGGCCTGGGTGGCCCCCTGTACTGCCAAAACACTTGGGATTAACACCTTTTGCATTTCCTCACCAATTTTAATTATCACCTAATTGTTGCATCAATACTGTTTTTAAAGTATATAAATATACTGTATACTTATATAAATAATATTAATATGGACTGTGTAAGGTTGCTTCCTTAACTGCTTCCCAACATTTGTAATTGTATATCGTAACTGTGCACATTGTCAGCACAAACCTGGATGTAAATATTAAAAAGCTAATGACTACATTTAGTCTACTTATAAAATTAAATTCATAAGGATCCTGTAGTATTAAAATTTTTACTCAAAAAGCATTACTACTGCTATCTCAAGAGACTTGATCACCAACATCATACATCTCTCCACTGGGCAAAATTACCATAATAAGAGAATTGTCTAGTCTTTTACTAATATTTCTTTTTATTACATATCTTTTAAAAAAAAATCTCTAAAAAGTTAAAGTTCCTTGCTCACAATACAATTCTCTCCCTACCTTTTTCATAAACTTAGGGAAGCCTGCATGAAACAGAGAAAGAAAATGTTCATGATTACTAATGGAAACTGGAAAGGAATCAGAATGAAGAAAAGCCACACCCTAAAGCTGCACACAATTACATACTGCATCCAAGTTAGCTTTTTAGGTCTTTGTTACTTTATATATATATTCATCTTAGCAAAACCAGAGAGTAATGCGTCTTACTGTGGCTTGGTTTTTCTTTAGATTTCTAAGATTACTGGAGATCAATATAAAAAGATTTACTTTTCAAAAGAGAAAAAATATTTGAGAAGTCTTAAGAGTGGATGGAACACAGCTGTAAAATAGCATATTTTGGATCTATTCTACTGAAGCTCTAACATATAGCAACGCTAGCTGTACATATGGAATGCAAAGGCTGTTATTTTGTTAAGCAAGTTATATTACACTATCATTTTAGACAAATAAAAGGGTTTAAAGTATTTCAGAGCTGGAATTTCTTTATGCAGTTACCAAAACAAGAAATGCCCAACCGTTAAAAGCAAAACCACACTAGAAATTAAAGGTTTTATATTGAAGTTATATGTAAAATACTCAGCATTCTACACTAATGTATCTAGCTGACGCACTGCAATTTCAAACATACATGAAGAATGAATTAGGTTTCTGAAGGTATCAATTCCTCTTTAGGAGAAACCTAACTTCATAGCAGATACATGGAGAAATAGATCCTGGAAAAGAAGCAAGTAGATTACCACTGTTGAGAAGAGACCTCTGTGACGATGGTTTTTAGGTGACTAGATACAATACATATTTAGCAATTAGTGAAGGAATGAGCCTTCTGCCTGAAATTTCCTTTAGGAACACTTCCCTCAACCCAGTCACTCACCCACCTCCAAAACTGGCACCTTTAAGGAGACAGTAAGTTAATACCTCACACAAGACTAAGGGAAGTCTAGTACCCTTACATGGATGAATATCATTTGTTCAGAGGTGTAGACATGGGAAGTAACTGGGCACCAGGACTGAGGGTATGAGTTAAGCCATCATCATTAGATAAAGATGCTCAAAGGCCACATATGTCTTCTAAAATATACTCAAGTGTTGACAAGTGGTATTTTGGCACAGAAAACCTGTTCAGCATTTCAAACATGAAGATGGAATCAGAGATTTGACTACCTTCACTGTGATGTTGATATTCTGTGGTTGTCATTGTAGGTTGCAGTGACACTTGAGAAGACCGGATGGGTCAGTGTACAGAAAATAGGGTCTTTTACCTCAAGGTTGTTGGTTCAAAACACTGCCGGCGAGTTGCAATTCAGACCAGCTCAGTAGACAATTGTCTACACTACAAAAATATCAAACGGCACGAACTGCAACTCTTTTTGCAGTCCTAGAAGAGAGGCCAACGGCACAAATGTGACATGGAAAGTGAACCTCCCTCTCATTCCGGGAGCTGGCATCTCCAGGTCAGGATAGAAGCACATCAGTGTCAAGGGGAAGATGGATGAAGTGGCAGTTTGTACTGCTGCTCATGATTAGCCTGATTTGTTAAACTGCAATTGTGTCTCCCAGCTCCAAAAAAAATATAGGTCTACGCTTCTCACAATTAACAATCACAACAAAAATACTTAAAAAAAAAAAATCCTTTCCCTTAGGATCACAAGGGAAAGTTATACTAAAACTCCAACACAACATAGCTGAAGTGATAAGTAACGCAAGCAAAGAAATCTAACCATACTTGATTAAGAGAAAATCTAACCTCCTTACATGAAATGTAGAATCCACGTTTCCAGCTAAAAAACGTTAGTTGCACCCTCAGATTCAACCAGTCTGAACCAACTGAACTTGTAGCAGTCTGTCCAGACAACACCAGACAACAGTTCACTTAGTAATTCCTTGTCAAGACTGGAAGAACCAATTTTGGCCATAACAACTCTGGTCCAATTTTCAATGGATGCAAAGAAAATTGCTCCATTTCACAGTTGTTTTTCCCCTATAATTGTAATAAAAAGATCTTTAGCTTCAAGACTGCTTGAAGCACATTTAAAAGAGAACAAAAAATGATGAGCCACTAGGAAACCTGGGATAAAAGAGAAAAAAAAAATATACACTGTGGATTGAAAAACTGTAAAACTGCAATGGGGGGGGGGGGAAGGGAAGTAAACTTGTAAAGGACACACGATTACCATATCATGAAACAAGGTTTAACTGGGGTGTATTATAAAGTATCTGCATGAACATGCAGATGTACATGGTTGTTTGACAACTATGTAAAGTGAAGATTAGAAGCAATTTAATTTTTAGAAAATTTAAAGTATGGAGACAACTTATGTTTAGAATTTGTGTCATCTCTTATTACTAGATCAGCTGAATCAATGAGTTAATGGTTTTGGAGAGCTTAAAGAAAGGAAATTCCAACAGCATCATATTTTCTTCTAAAAACAAAAAATATGCATTAAAATCAAAGGAGTGGAAGCAGTCTGTGTTGTTGATCCAAGCAATTTACAACGAATTCCAGCTGTGACAGAGCAACCAATGACATAATCATAACCTAACAAATACCTACAGTAAAAATTTAACATTTCCCTCCTAACCAGTTTTCAAAGATAAACTTATTTGTAGCAAAAAGTTGCTTCAACACATTTAAACACCTACTTCATCAACCGTTTTGAAATATATTGTACATTTAGCATTAACACACATCTTTGCTAGGCTAGTGAAATACGGAGCCCTTCTTAAACTATGTGCCCTCCATTAGACAATTCAATGAACTAGAATTTACACAAGATTATGCTGCTACCATAGTCTTCATATCCTTCCTTACTTGATTGCCTCGAATACTGAACACATTAAACCAGTGAAATGAAGAATACAGGCTACGACTGTTTCGTGAAAGTGCTATTGTTTTTTTTACTGAGGCGGCTGTAAAAGCGATCTTCAAGAGATAATGTTGTATTTGATGCACTTTGTTCCTTTAGTGACGTAAAACTGGCTTGACCAATACTAGAACCCTATGCACCAAGCCAAATTATGCCACAAAAGAGTGTTCTACATTACTCAAAAGCAACAAAATAAGATCTCACCCAAACTATATTCTACACTGAAAAGTGTACAACTTCCAATGGTAGCAGAAGCTAGATGTGTTGCAATCAACTTACACAGCTCTTGAGAGGAAGAACAGATTCAGAGACTCCCTCTCCTCTTGCCTAATATTGACCCCACGATACAATTAACAAGTTGGACTAACACCAAAGGGAATATATCATCCAGTCTTCGCTGACTATTTCAACAGTGATTTGAATAAACATTCATCCAGACAGAATGGTTGTGTTGATTCATTTTCTGAAGCCACAATAAGGAGTGCCCTCCTAAAAGCTCCAACAGCTGATAGCTGCAAGTGTAGCTAACTGGGTGAACACAGTCAAAAATACACAAGATAAAGTTCCAGCCCAGGAGATCACTTCTGTTGGACAGCACGCTCTCTTTGCCCACAAAGCTATTGCTAGCATAGAGTACAACTTTAATGCCTTCAGGTAGTTACATTTTGAGGACGATTCTAGTGGAAAATAAAGCATTTCTTCTCAATAGCTCAGGGCCCGTATGACAATCGGGCTGCTTATTGAGAAGTACAGGGAGACTAAACTCATGGAGGCTCAGTGTCAGAAAAGAAGAAGAAAAAAAGACAACCTACTTGGGATGGAAAGTTGGTGGTGCCTCTGCTGTTTTTAAATTTGAGAATGTGGGTAACGTGTGAGCCGATTTAATATGTTTACATAGACAACCGTTCTAAAACTGTATTCTGATTAAACTAAACTCGTATCCCAGGACATTCACTTCTTTAGAAATCACATTTCAAAGACGGCTTTTCAATTCCATGTTCAGAGACAGTCTGGCCAAGGTCTGACTCTTCTGTAGGGCCCGTCTATCAATATAGCCCAGTTATAACATCTATTTCAATTCCTTTTTGACTGATTGCTGCTATTTTAATCCTCTCTGTGTAATAATGGAGCTGTTGCTGAAGGAGAGAAAAATCTATTCCTTGAAGAGCTGAAAGCTCCAAAAACTGCCCACTGAAGGAGGTAAAAGCCAATTAATAGGGGAGCAAAAAAAATTGCAAGAGTATATGAAGTTATTCCCTTTAGATGCTCTATAGAACAGAAAGGAATCGAGAAACTACCCAAAGACAGAAATCACACCGTTCTGTTCAAAGACATTAAATCCTGTCACTCAAGAATGACTGACAAAACTAATCTGTTCTTTGTTTCTGGAAAGTAAAAGGGAAGCCCAGAACCATGAATGATCTGAGAACTGGTGTGAAACATGACATTCGTGGAAGTACTTGCAGAGATATTTCCCTCCAATCAGATTCTCACTAAATAAGAAAGCAAAAGTTAAGATTAGCTGCTCACATATGGCAGCTTCCCAAGATGTAGAGCGAGAACTTTTTGGTGGATATGTGGATCCTGAGCACTAGAGACTGGCCACTTTTTAACTGCCTCTGAAACTTCACACATAAGAGCACCAATTCCATAAAAGAACTAGTTTCAGGGAAACTATTTCACTCTTTGATGTGCTGATAATTTATGGAATGGGTATGAACATTTATTTACACCTCTTAAATTTGAGTTGATTTTGCTGTAGTGAAAGTGAGAGGAGCCAAGCTTACTGTGGACAAAGCATTGTTTGTTTCCTCACACACAGTTCAGCCAGCACAGTTTATTCCTGACCTGCAATATTCATATTGTTCTAGAGAAGGGCTTCTACTAAGCCTCAGTTGACTATCATGCTGACTTGCATGAATAAGGCTTACTCAAGTTAAAGTATGGACATTTTGTTTTTGCAAAGATTCCTAGACATCTTTAAATGACAAGACTCAGATGCAACAATCCCACTTGATTTTTAAATATTAAACACCTTCAAGGTTCTCTGTTCATATATTAGTTTCCCCAACTAGGCTAATAATGTTCAATGAATCATGAAAGAATGAGATCACCAACCTGATGAACCTCATTCAGTGTTGCAAATACAATTTTTATAAAAGTAAATTGCCATTGTGTAAACAATCATTAACTATAAGAAAAATTGGAGTGATCAAGTTTATTTTTCTCTTTGCTATAGGTTTTTAAGTGGCCTTTTAGAAGAAGTGTTCATCACCGGACCTGTGAATATCAGATAATGAAGTAGGGTATACTCAAGTCATCTAGTACATCAATCTTGAAAGACAGGTAATTTGCAATTTTCTTGAGGTTTCATTAAGAAAAAAGGATGTTCATGCCCTTGCTTACCGAATTCTGGAAATGTTATCACCTCTCATGCTTCATAATCTTCTCTGAACTGATAAGCAATTCTCTGTCTAAGTGTGGTCAAGTAGCAAAGAAATTACTTATTTTAACCCTTCACAATAATATACTCCAAATAAAGCAAACCTATATAGATATTTGACAACAGTATCATAGGACAAACTAGCAAGAAGCAGAAAATTAACGATGTGCCATACCATACTTTTATCCAGCTGTTCATAGTAAATATAGTATGTATAGCAACCATTCTGATCTAATAAGAGATGCCTTCAATACTGAGGTAAAACAACTGAATACAGCAGCTATATCAGAATATTTAAATTGATTCATTCTTCAGCAAAGTTCAAATTTGTATGCTAAGTTTGTTGCATCCTCACCTTTAACAAATTCCTTTTACACTGATTTGTGCAAGACAAACTCTGGTATTCTTATTTTTTGAGATACTACACTTTAATTACAACTCAACCCCCCCTCCCCCCCGCCCCCCCATGGTCACACTCATTGCAAAGATGACCTTACATTTCAGTAGCAAAAGACAATGGCACTTTAAAGAAGCAAGCTACTACCCCTTTTTCTGCTCTGATGATCCATCCAGTCAATTTTCACTTCTGGCCCATTAGTACTAATAGCGTACTGAAGCCAGCATTTCCTATAGTACTTATAATTGACGTTACAGGAACATAAAGCAGAATACCAGGTGGGGTGAAAGGAACTGCAGAAGAGAAGGAATACAATAATTTAGGAAGATTTAGAATAAAAATGTATTATTGTTAAGTATTATCAGTGTTTGCTGTTGTACAGTACAGAAGATAAGAGTTCCTTCCTCAATGAGTTTATAATCAAAGAGATCACACAAAATGCAGAAAGTTTCTACAGCATGTGTATGTGAGGGTGACAGAATTTTTGATATGGGTGGATCAAAGCAACTATTCATCCACAAAAAGATTAGCAGAGGACCATACAGAAGGGGCTACCTCCGTTACAAACTTCCAGCAATGGAGATGCCACCTAAGGGTATGTCTTCACTACCCACTGGATTGGCGGGCAGCGATTGATCCAGCAGGGATCGCTACACACGATAAATCGACCCCCGAGCGCTTTCCCGTCGACTCCTGTACTCCAGCGCTGCAAGAGGCGCAGGCAGAGTTGATGGGGGAGCGGCAGGAGTCGACTCACCGCGGTGAAGACACCACGGTAAGTCGATCTAAGTACGTCGACTTCAGCTATGTTATTCACGTAGCTGAAGTTGTGTAACTTAGATCGATTCCCTCCCCCATGTAGACCAGGGCTAAGATGACAAAATTTTTACTTGGAATAACAAAATAAGAGAGAAAAGATTGCTCATGCAGCTATATCAAATATATGCACAAAAAGCCATAGCGTTATCCCTGGCTGTGCTGAACTGAACTTTCATTTCACTACAACTGTTAACGCTAGTGCAACTCTGCAGGTGGCAGCAGGAGAGGGAAATACTAAACAGGGTCCTATTTGTTTTTGTTTTAAAATCACCATGTTGTCTAAGTGCGCTCCGAGGCCTGGTCTACTCTTAAAAATTAGATCAACCTAGTTACGTAGCTCAGGGCTGTGAAAAATTTAGTGCCATAAGTAGGACAACCTAACCCCCAGCGTAGACCCAGCTAGGTCCACAGAACGATTTTTCCGTGGCCCTAGCTACCACCTCTTGGAGAAATGGATTAACTAACGTTGACAGAAAACCCTCTTGCAGCGAGGTAGGAAGTGTCTGCACTCCAACACTACAATGGCACAGCTAGTGCCATAGCTGTGCCGCCGTAGCGTAGATATGACCGGAGTAGGTAAGGATCACACAGCAGTAAGTCATTCATCACCTGAGACATGCATTCCTTAGTGTTCCTGCCATGGAGCTCTCTAACATTTATCTCCTAAAAATGCCTGACGTAGCTGAGGCCTCAGGCTGAACACAGAATTAGCAATGCTGTTTCAGCCTAGAGGCCTACAAGAACAACCTGTGCAGGTAAAAAGTATGATTAACCACAACAGAAAGAACTTGACTATTTATTCCTAAAAAAGGCCTCTTGACCAAAACTTTACTTTCCAAAATAAGTATTTAAGATCGCACTATCCGAAAGTATCAAAACTAACATCCCTCAAGAGTTCAAAATACTGCGGTTGCAAAATAGCAATTTCATATCTGACATTTTAAACTCAAGTCACGGTTCATATCATCCCCTGCTGTGGAAAAATCTTTGGAAGGGTAAAAAAGTTCTGTGCATTTCACCACATGGAATGCCCAGTGTTAATGCCTCATGGGGTGGACAAATGCTAGTTGACACAAAAGTGATGCAAGGCGTGGGCTTGCAATCATATCAAGGCATCATGAAGAGGCTGCCCTTCCACGTAACAAGCTCTGAATGTGGCCACTCTGCCATTGGTTCCTGTCTGCTACTAGTCCCACTGAGGAGGGAGGAAGCTTTGATACTTCAGGGTTTTGCGCCATATAATCCACAGGATTTCAAGGGAACAAGTACCATCCAGAGAAGCCTCTGCTCCCTCCAGAACCCCAGACTTGCAATACTCATGAAGGGGGCTCCTAGCAATTTGGTCATATCAGCTGTGCTCCCCTCCTGCAATAGTCAGCCCCAAATCTCACTTTTGGTCCCTTATAATCTCTTCTAATGTGCAACATATGGGGCCTTAAGTATCTGAATACACAAATCCATCTTCTTAGTACCTAAAGTTCAGAATTAGTCTATGGACACAAGTAAAACATTTTTACATCGGTTACTATTAATTCCAATTTTTTAAGAACAGAATAGGAAAGCCAAACAATAAGAACCGAATGCCCCATTTCCTTCTTTGGGCACATGCTATTTTTAGTTGTATCTGCTTTTTCCATGCACATATATCCAATGCTACTATCACTCCGTGTGGGCTGAGACACGCTCCCTGAAGCTCAATTAATTTCAAGCTCCATTCCTTAAAAACCAGATGAAGTTTTGGGCTACATGCTTTGAGAAACAACGAACTCTCACACTGAAGATTCCTTGCAGGAAAAAAACAAACCAAATGAGTTATTTGGTTAGTTTTTCACTGTGTGTCCCTTTCCCAAATTATGGTTCACGTTTTTTTGGCTACGTGACTCCAATTCTCCAGCCCAAATACAAGCTTAAGAAGAAGTCTTGAAAAAAAAAATGCAGTTCCACCACAAAGGGATGGCAAGATTCTGAGGGATCATGCCACTGAAGTTCTACCTATGGGCACATGGAGGGCGTAGAATAGGCCGAAGGAGGTGCAGGGAGGGACTTGGCCAATAGATTCACAACTATGTAGATCCATTGACTACATCCTCAACCAAGGGGTGATGGTGGGTTAAAAACACTTAAGTCTGGCCGACACTAGAGTTAAGTTGATGCAAGACAGCTTACATCGACATAATTATGGAATTGTCTACACTTAAATTTCACTCCTGCCAACATAACTGCCCTGCTATGCCAACTTAATAATTTCACCTCCACGAGCAGCACAGAGCTAAGGTTGATGTGGTCATGTAGACACTGTGTCGCTTACATCGACTGTTACGGGCTTTCAGGTGCCATCCCACAATACCTCACACTGACTGTACAATCAATACAAATGCTCCTGGTGAGGACGTGCACTGCTGACACAAGGAGCAAAGCGTAGACATGCACAAGTGGTGCAATTACTGCGGCAGCTGTATGCCAACGTAAGTTAGGTCGGCTTAATTTTGCAGTGTAGACATGGCCTTAGAAATGTTACCAAAACCTCAAGTCTGCAGCAGAAAATGTGGATTGACTCTGCTGCTATTTTATGATAGGGAGGAACTGTGCTCCCAACTGCCTGTGAAAAATCAATTTGAGCTTTGAGCACAATAATGCACTTGTCCCTTAACAAAAAAGCTTTCCCCTGCTGCTTGACCTTGATAAAATCATAAATCATGCTGTTGATGACATTACCACGGCACTGGAAGCGACATCAATATGAGTATTAGGACCTTCATGATGTGATTAAATTGGAGAAGAGTGGTTGTATTGGAACAATACCTTGTTTAAACACAGATATCGGTTGTCAAAAATAGGAACATTAAAGACATGAAAAATTAATTTATATTTAAATCTAGAGCATAAAGACTCACCCAGCATGCAATCCATCAATGCTAAAAAAAATAAAATAAAAATAATAAAAAAGCGATAGCAAAATTTAGTTTATTTCTTTTAAATGATCACTGTCTATTCTGTACACTGTGCTAATTACCGTATATACTCGTTCATAAGCCGAATATTTTGGTAAAAATGTGATGCATCAAAAAGCGAGTCGGCTTATAAACGGGTCTACACCAAAATTTGAGAATTTTAAACTCTATGGAATCATTGAATTGAATATCTAATACATTGTCCTTTTGTTTACTTGGAGCGTTTTCAGGCATGGAGCCCCACAGCTCCCCATGGCCGCGGTTCGCACACCACTTCCTGCAGCTCCCATTAGCTGGGAACGGCGAACCGCAGCCACAGGGAGCTGATGGGCTCCAGGCCTGAAAACGCTCCAAGTAAACAAAACGTCCCGACCCACCAGTGGTTCACCCTGACGGGCCGGGAGCCAAAGTTTTCCAACCCCTGAAATATAGGGTCGGCTTATGAAAGGGTCACACAGTTTTTGCTATTTTTACCTTTGCATTTTTGGGGGTGGGGGGGGTTGGCTTATAAACAAACGGACTAATGAACAAGTATATACGGTAAATACCTAGTCTCAAAATATAAAATTAAAAATTAAGATTTTACAATTTACTTTAGATATTTTAATTTGCTGTGTAGACTATATCTAAACTAGCATAGTAATCCTTTTTCCTTTACAAATACATGCCTGTTAATCAGGAAATTGAGTGAAGTTGACAAGGATCATTTATTGCTCCTGTTCTCATCACATCATTTAGGCTATGTCTACACAAGCACTTCTGTCAGTCAGGGGTGTGACAAAAACATACCCCTGACCAAACAAATTTCACAGACAGAAGTGCAGGGGCAGACAATGCTATGTCAGCGGGAGACTCACTCCTGTTGACATACCACTTCTAATAAGCGGCAGTAGGTTTAATTATGCCAATGCGAGAGCTCTCTCCTGACGGCATAGAGCAGCTACACGGGAGACCTTACAGTGTCGCAGCTGCATCAGTACAGCTGTGCAATGGTAAGGTCTGTCGTGTAGAACAGCCTTAAGGTAGAAGAGCTTAAGAAGAGCTCTGTGTAAGCTCGAAACCTTGTCTCTCTCACCAACAGAAACTAGTCCAATAAAAGATACTACCTCACCCACCTTTTCTCTCTAAAGTATACCAAGGCAGCCAATTAAATTGTATTAACTTCTACAATGGTACTTTTAGCAGTGTGAATTAATCCACACAAATAAGATTCCAACAATCCAAAAATATGAGAGATGGTCAACCTAAGCAAAGAGTTCTTAAGATTCACACTCCTTGAGAAAAGAGTTTAACAATTGTACCTAAAAAACATCTAGGCATATTTTCCATGTGCAGAATTAGTGGAAAAAGTGTTCTGGCCACCAGCCCTTATCCAGCAAGGCATTTAAGCACATGTTTAAAGTTAAACATGTGAGTAGCGTCACTGACTTCAGCAGAACTATTCACACTTAAATGTCTTGCTGGACTGGGGCCTTAGTGCTATAAAGGAATACAAGCTGTATTGAAAATTAGTTTGGTTACTTATATTCCACCATAGATAAACATTATGCTTTACCATACAGATAAAGGCAAATTCCCTGCTTCAAAAACCTTGTAATATTAGGGCCTGATCCTGCAAATCACTTTGGCCATGTCGATTCTTACCACTGACTGACTGCCTTTAACGGAACTATGCAAGATGATCCCCTTGCAGTATTACGGCCTTAAGACATACTGAAAAGGACTCCAACTGAGGGAAGGATTGAACAATGGTAATTGAACTGCCTTCCATCCAGCATACTTACTGCTCAGTCCTGGCTATACACTAATATGGTAGCTGTAGCTTGTTCAACTGACCTGAACATCACTACCCTTGCTCTCCCACCCATCCTTACTGAATATAGGACTAGGAAGAGAGATTTCAACCCCTCCAAATATCCTTTGTGCAAAGACTTGAATAGACAAATTTATTCTTATTTTTTAAAAATTACTAGCGTATTTGAAGATGTCAGTGATTGAAATGTAAAAATTCAGAAGCCCAAACAATTAAGCTAGTATGCCAGTCTTAACAGAAAGAGAAGGACACTAAGATTTAAGTACTTGTGGCACCTTAGAGACTAACAAATTAATTTGAGCATAAGCTTTCGTGGGCTACATCCCACTTCTTCGGATGCATAGAATGGAACATTCGTGGCATGTGGCCCACAAAAGCTTATGCTCAAATTAATTTGTTAGTCTCTAAGGTGCCACAAGTACTCCTGTTCTTTTTGCGGATACAGACTAACACGGCTGCTACTCTGAAACTAAGATTTAAACCATTCCAATTGATATGTACTGATTTACTACTTATTAGTTCTCTGAAGACAAATATTCACGCTGGACACCAAAGCTAACATTTTTAGATGCACCCACTAAACGATCCTCAACAGGGATTTAAGTTGGACATGATTTTTCCAATTTTATAACAAACCTTGCACATTCTAAGCAGCACAACTGTTCTGTAACTCTTCCAATGTCATAGTCCACAGTAAGCATACATGCACAAAAAATTCTCATTCCATCAGCTTTTATGATGCCAGTTCATACACCCTGATTGCTTGTAGTCTCCTAGTTATCATTACATTTTGTCCTGCAAAGTCAATAAAAAGCTACATCAGAGCTCAGGAAAGTGGCAATGGAAACAGAGCTTTTTTAACCTATCGGCCACTATTTCACATCCAGTTCAAGTTGATAGTCACCAAAAGTTATAGCCATCTTAAAGGCAGTTCAGTAACCCCTTTGTGAAATGTACAGGTCTCAATACAAATCTTGGTGGACAGGTGTCCACGTCCCAAAATCATAACTGCCATCCTTGTCAGCAGTGGTACCAAGGACTGAACAGGAGAGTAACAGAGTCTTCCAAGGCACTTAATTATGGGGGGTGGGGGTGTTTGGGAACACAGAATGCTTCTTCTCTCAGCAGCCAATGGGTTTGGGGGAGTGGGGCTGAAGGGTGGTGTTCAAAATTTATCTGATGCCTTCCTGTTATAGGTTGCTACAAAAGATAGAACCTCTGAGTAGAATCTGGGGACAACACCACAGTAGAAGTTGCAACAGCTGGAAGGTGGGGAGCCTCAGCTTCTCACCTGGGTATTGTCCCTCTTGGACAGCGCCCCCATCCCAGCCTGATTTTTGGTATCAATCTTTGGTTAACAGGTTTATTCCTCTAGGTAATACATGTCTAGGGAAGAGTGGGAGAAGAGAACATAGAAGACACAGAAGCATTGAATGCAATGTAGAGAGAAAAAAAATAAGGGGAGGAGGGAGAGAGAAATAAGAGAAGAAACCAACAATGAGAACATCACAGGGGGAAAAAAAGTCAGATTTATTTTAGGGAAAAGAGAAAGTGTACAGTGAAGCCAGGAAAGGAAAGATGGTCTAACAGAGCAACATGGTAAATTGTTAAAGGACTAGGAAACAAGAGATTGGTGTTCATCTCCCAACTCTTCCATAGACTCTTGCTCTGCATTTGTACAATGGAATTCCAAATTCCGTTGCAGCCTCTAAGCATTATTGTAATACAAATAGGGTTTGTTTTTTTTAAATACAGTAAATAGAAAGTTATTTGAAAATATATTCTAATTACTTATAGTACAAGACAGCCAGCACATATTCCTTTAAACTGTAAGGGGGCATGGTTTCAAGGCCCAGCCTGGAGACATGCCATTTTTCATTCTAGATTGTAGACTTAGTCCTCAGGCTAACAGGCATCAAGGAAATTCGAGACCTGGCTTAGTATACGAGTTCATATTTATCTTTGTGAAAAAAGAGGTTGCAAGTGACTAGAAACACTAAAAGATCACATTATATTATATGCAGGCCATCCTCTTATATCTGGAGATTTGCCAGGATGCTTTGCCACAAAACTTCGAATGTGGCTTGAAACATCTTCCCTATTATCAAGGAATTTACACAGCTTAAAAAACAAAACAAAACAAAAAACATTTTCTCAGGATATTTTATTCAATGACAAAGTGGAGGATTTGAGGAAAATGCTACAAAATTGAATCTAAAAAAACCTTATGATTAAATCTTATGTATACAACACTAAGAAGCAATAGCAGGTTAGAGAACACTCAAGTAGCCACATCTACAAACTACTACACCTGGGTCTAAAATATGTTTGTATTAACAAATGTGTTTATATAAAGCATTTCCCTACAGTGCTGGAAATCCAAGTACAATGCTTTGCTGAGAATTAGAAAGTACATTGACTATGAAAGGAAAGTGAAATTGACTAGTCTAGCTTCATTGTCCAAACTGAGTGAAAGAAATTCGATTTTTAAATATTTGAGTACACTTTATTTTTCTCCATTTAGACTATGACGATGACACAGGTAATAAACTTTTAAACTAAACTAATAGAATTTTTACCCCAACAATGTCTCTTTCAACAAAAAGACTTCACTTTCTAATTTTATGCAGCTTGTAACTAATTCAAACTTTTTCTACAAAGAGCTAATAACTTGTCTAACAAAACCTGCTGTAGCTGCAGTGATTGTAGTTTGATTGTCCATGAAGTCCCAATTCTCCCATAATAGTTGTCAGAAGCATTCAAAATATGAAAGAGCTATTGCAGAACACAATTGGAAGCTTATTTACGGACATTAACTGGATATTTTTAATCAAAAAAGCTGATCAACATGTTTGAAGTAATTTAATTTTTCTGCTCAGTTGCTAATCTCTGTAAACGTCCTAACTGTGCTATTAACATTTTCTATTATTTGTTAAGCAGCAACAGTGGGATTGGTACTGTACAAGAAATGGAATTTACAAGCTAAGCACACTTATGTTCTGCACACTGGACTGGACCTTTCTGCATTAAAACCCTGATCAGTGCCTATTCTGCAAAACCGGCAAGCTTCAAGGTCCAAAACTTGTAAACCCAAGAGGGCTGAGTATAAATTCATCTCATTCTAAAGATATACACAATTTGTTACTAGCCCTGACAAATAATACTATCTCAAAGTTCAAAACACAGCGATTCTTAAATACAATCTTATTTTCCCATATCATCGCCATACACAATTAAAACTACTTCAAATTAGTATAAAGCAGTATTCTAATTAGAGGTTCATGATATATTGGCTGCTAAAATCATACATGCAATGAAGAGGTGGCAGAAAAATAATGTCATATTTTGAAATACTTACTGGGCCACTGGAACTCCTCTTGAAAGTGAAAAGAGGAACTGCTTATGATGTCAGCAGCAACACTAGACTAAAAGAGCTTCTGAGAGTGTGCTAGGCAAGGGAACTCCCACAGAAAAAATAAATATGAACCGCTAAGGGTTTTTTTAAACCATTGAGAAAGTTTAAAGTGCGAGCGAGGACCAACCTACAAAGAATTCTCTAGTCATCCAAGTTACACTTTTGAGCCTGATGAATTCAGCGTAAGGTCCAGGGAACAACAAGACACCCAGTTTTTCAATGTCTGCATCCAAATAGTATGAAGGTGTAGATAAAAGCTGAAAATGACTGCAGTTTCTGCCTTCTGTCATACTGACTTTCATTGCCTAGCAACACATGTTCCTGGGTCAGCAATACTTTGACTCTAGTGTATGGCTCCAGCTTATGAAATTTATGAAAATAACTACATCAATTTAAAAATTAGAACACTAAATTTATGGGTCATTCAGCTACAAGTCCAAGAAATATTTCTTATCTGGTTTTAAATAGCAAAGGGAACAGTCATAACAATAAACAAGTTATCAGGCACAGAAGAGGTGCATACTGATTGCCAGGCAGTGTGTCAGCCAGTGCTTATGAAAATTCAGGACTTCGTAATCTGCAGCATAATTAAATTGTTATAAAAACCATCAAGCAAGCTGTTGGTGATCTTTGTACAGACAACACTTTCGCCTAACAGACAGTGGTCTCTATCCACTAAGATCTTCAGCACCCCTAATATTCACTACCTCATGAAGAGTGTGTTACAGGACTATCACCAATGCAACATATGGTTATCCTTTCTAATAGTTTAATAAAGTACAGGAACTTTTACTTCCTTGCCTGGCATATTATAATCTGATTTGGAGTCTCGGTGATTTCAGCAGGATACAATCACAACAGGAATCCTTGCCCCCATTTGTCTGCCTTATTTTGTCAGACCTATGGAAAGTAACAAGCCCCATTTTTTGTTAGATCACTTTGACAAGAGCATCTTCTAGGACATACATCTAATGGGAATTTCTACAATTTAAAATTAGCGATGAGAATTAGATTTCTTTTTAGATTCTTACAGCGTACAAGTGCCTACTTTGATACATTTTACTATTTTATTTATTGAGTATGACCAGAGCTGGAAGATTAATTTATATGATACCATCATAAACCTCAGTGTGACAAACTTGATGCTTATGTTGATGCATTTTAAATACAGCAAAAGTCTACTGTAAATATAGCACAATATTTTGCACCAAAACATGCCATATATCGAACCTCATGATCTGAGCGAATGCATTGTCAGCCCAACAATTAAAAAAAAAAAAAAAAGTATACAGAGGACAAGGAAGAGGAAAAGAATTCATCTTGAGCCTGTCAATATAGTTTATTCTAGTGAGATCAAAACAGAACTTATGGCGTAAGTCTACAAAAGAAAGCGTGCAACAAAATATCACAGGGTTTCATAATGCATACATAAATAGGGAATCAAGAGCCATGATATAGCCATAGTTTCTATGAGTTCAAATCTTCAAACTGATCAATGTTCTTGTCTGCCCTTAGATTTTCCACTTTTAAAGCCTTAACGACAATATATTTAAACATTAATTCTTGCAGAATACCATGTAGTTCAAAACCATAAAATAACCTATATTAAAACAGCTACATATTTTCCCCTGGTAAAAAATGACTGGGATAATCAGAGTTGCCACAGGCATTCAAATGACAAATTCAAGTTGTCCCAAGAATGTGCCGACCATTACTATTGGTCATTTAAATTCAGTCTCTAAAGCAGCTACCTTGTAATTTTAAAGTGAACAACTGTATATTCTTCTGTCAGAAAAATCTGTTAGTAATCTGTCTGAGCTTCCCACAAAGCACAAAAAAACCACCCACAGTAAATACCTGTGTAAAGAGCCATACACTTTTAGATAAAATTCTAGAGCACCTCTATTTATAGACGTCATTTCAATAAGGCTCTCAGTTGTTGCAACTTATTTCCTCAAAACAACAAACACGCTAGTACCCCAGAAGTGAAATTTACATAAATTTGCTTATAAACAAATAAGCAAACAGAACACGAACGATAGAGATGTTTGGAACATAAAATGCAGAAAGTTTAGAACCAGCTAACAAGCAGAAGATCTTACATAGTTTACATAATAGATGAGAAGTATAGAAGTATTTGACTTTAGGGAAAAAATGAATTCTTCTTTATGCAGAGGGGAATATAATTATAAAAGCAGGTAGCAGTTAAAATTATTTAGAATATGAATAGAGTGGTTTACAAGAGCAAAAATGAAAGGGTACATCACAACCATGACTGTTAAGAAGAAACAGGCAAAACTTTCATGTCAGTGATGCCTACTCACCCTTGGTTTGTTGTGATTCTTTACCTTATAGCAGCCTTGCAAAATTCAACTCACTCAACTTTCCTGGACCAAGTAAATTTTTGATTACTGAATGAGTGTGAACAAGCAGCTTTGGTGCCTTACCTGCTATAATGCTCACAACATGTTTGTAAGGCCGCATTAAGGAGTTTGTGGAACTGCATATTTTGCTATTACAATTTTTTTCCTTTCTTGAAAGAATTGTAGATGATGACAATATATTTTAATTATGATCCTTCATACTTGTTTTCAGCCTTATGGCATCTCCCATTGTAATAAAAGCAAACAACTAAACATTCTAATTATGGACAATCCAGATTTTATCATTAGGAATGCTGGTGGATGGTGCAGTAGATTTCAGAAGGAAAGCAAAGGAAATTTTTCTCAGAGGAGTGTGGTAGCATTAGATATTCAACCATAAATACAACTGACAACAGCTGGAGCACAAATCAGAATTACTCCCAGCAACAATAGGACACATGTAAAATGCTGTTCAGCTATCCAGAATTCAAGTAATCCTTAGCATGTGTCAAAGATGCTTTCTTTTCACACAGTCACCAGAAATTAGAGAAATTTTGCAGGCTAAAAATTTAAATACAACATTAGGTACTTTTTACAAGGCAAAGTTTTAATACTAAAAAAAATTTACCTAGAGCAGTGCATGGTATTTCTCCAAGACTAAGATTTACACAGTCAGACATGGTTTCTTCTTTTAGCCTTCTTTTCTCCTGCTGCTTATCCTCAGCAACTGGCTTTCCCTTTTTTAAGTTATAAGTATTCTCTATGAAAATGTCAAACTGAAGATAATCTTGTCCTTGTCACTTTTGCTCCGTTATAGAGCTAGCTGCACCTCTGTCCCCTTTCTGGTCTCTGAGTACACCCCCTCAGGTCTTAGGCCTTGCATCTTTACATATCCCGGGGTTGAATTCTACAATTCTCCCACTCTTGGGCTTTTCGACACAAACATTTAATTCATGGCAAGCTGGGGTGTGAATCTACCCTGCACTAGCACACCGAGCACTGTCAATGTGTCATCAAGCTCCACATGAACTGTTCGGTAATGCGCTTTGATCTAGTTCTGTGTCAGAGAGAACTAGATTAAAGTGCATTAACAAACTATTAACGTGCGTCAGCAGGATCCACATGGACAGTTAGTCCACAGCAAGCTAGCATGGAGTAGATTCATGCTCCTACTTGCCACAGACAAATTGTTCACATAAATATGACCTAAGACCAGGCCCTGAGCTGCAATAACCTGTGTAACAGTGCTTACTCAGAAGGTCTGAGTCCAAGAACCTGCAATTCTTCCCTTCAGAAATATACAACTGTTGGCAAACAACAAAACACCTTTTTAAAACAAACTATTATTTATTTTGCAGTAGGAACAGAGCACAGACAAAAAAGGATTAGAAAACAACGTACCTCCATCTCTACCTTATCATGCTCTGATGGTAACCTAAGCAGGGCTAGCTTCTTTAGACTCCCATGATAGATGTTTGTCTCTCAACCTGGCTGCCCTGCACAACTATTTATCCCCTTCTATTGAGGGGGCATTAGCTTTTAAACATGCCCTAGTTCTTTGATCTCCTGTGTTTGCAGGCCTCTTCCTCTCCTAGCATTTGTCTCTTAAGTCTGTGGGTTTGCTGAGAAGTGACTTATTGGCCATTCTTTTACCTTCCTGCTTGTTTTTTTCCCCGATACCCTCATATTAAACTAACCCAATATATGAATACAGTAAACACCAGAACATAGAATATTAATAAATTACAGAGCAGCTCCAAATCAGTCACAGATTTGGAGAACCAAACAGAAGTCAATGTTCAAACTAGCATTTGAAATTACTGTGACTGACTGGTGAATGATTATTTTGGAGTCTCACCACCAATCATGTTTATGCTTCTATGAAGTTCCAGAAATTTTACTATGATTTACATAGAAGAATGATTAAGGAGATCCCCAATTACAGTATGGATGGGAAACAATGAGCATATACGCAATGCATAGCAAATAGGCAGTGTGTCTTAAGATGTTCCCAGGTTATAAAATGTAGGCTATGTGGTTATCCTTTAGCTAAACATCGAAGACTTTAATGCACAGGAACTTAAGACGGGGGGGGGGGGGGAGAATATCAACCAGTGCCCTTTAAGTTTAACACACTAGACTTCCAGCTGAGTCTTCAACCTAAATAAAAGTAATTCTTTCTTAAAATTGAAATATTTTCACATCAGAGTAATCCAATTTCAATACTGCAGTTCAAAAAATGTCATAAGCACCAGGGTCAAATTACATATACAAATATTAAAAAATTTGGATATACCATGTGTTACCTCAGGTTCACAATGCCGATTTTATTTTTTTAAATGGGTAATAGAAATTTGTCCTTCATAAACCAATAAATTTTCAAATGGTCCTATCCAAATGCCTGTCTTTCTTCAAGACTAACCTTTCCTCTATGTCCACTTTAAAACCACAATAAACAAGGCCTTAATTTTTACAGTGCTGTAATAAAAATATAATAATCTACTTTTGCATCTAATGGTAATGTGAATTACCTTAGAAGGCTTCCCAATGCAAGCAAAAAATGTATATATTCAAAAATATGCATAAATGTTTCAAAGTAATCAAAGACACAGTTAACAGTCAGCTCAAAGCTTTTAAAAATCTTTTAATGTTGTGCTAAACTACCAATTGGCTCAAGTACGTACAGATTGTGTATATATTTTTGGTCAATGCAAAAAAAACCACACCAAACACATTTCAGCTGAGAAAGCTGAAAAATGAACATAGATCCACCACATACCCTTTGGAGATATATTAAATTGTGATCCAACATTAAACTGATCCATATATAACTTTTTAAAAGTAAATTTGAAACTTTGGTTCCAAGAAATAAAACCAGATTTTCAATCTGATAAACTATTTTTTAGCCTTCACTTAAGGCTATGGTTAGAAAACACCCTTGCTCTCCACCCTATCCTGACCATCAAAGTAACAGAATCTAACTACCACAAGCAAGTCACTTCCAGGGTTATCAACGGTCTCCCTACCACAACCACTAATATGTTATGGCAAGAAATGTTGGCATTAGTCAGTGTAAGCATGGGGGGGAGTGAAGGGGGGGCAGAAAGAGTCCTAAGAAGTTTTGTCTAATAGTAATTCAACCATATGACTACATGATTTCACATTTCCATTTGTTAGTATCAAACTAGTTGCTAAATGGGAGTCTCAAAACAATATGGTATGCCATATGGCTAAAACTGGATATTAAAATTGAGAATATCAATTACCAATCCACTAATGCTGAAAGCCAAAATCCATGGACAGTAAGAATTTAATCCAATTCAAAGACTGCAACATGAGCCAAGCCCTACCTACGGTCATTTTAGCAGAAAGCAACAAAATACAAATTTAAATCACAAGAATAAACTCAATTAGTAAATGCATCACCTCCTTAATACTTCTATACCCTTAACCTGGAAGTTGCAGGGAATCAACCTAACAAAGAAAGATAATTTATCTTGCTTTGTTAAGGATATATTTCTGGATCTCAGCTTTCTGAAGGGACTTAACTTAAAACCCTTCTTAAAGGAACTACATAAAAAGCACAAATTTCAGCAAAGTTATATATACAGTTTATATCCCTACATTCTGATTTCTTATAGTTACTGGTATCTAATTTCACACTGTGGTTGAGAAATCATAACTCAAAATGTAACTGCTAAGGAAGATCAGTTAGTTGCTTCCTACATGACCTAATTTAAACTTTTAGAACACCAGGAAGTTGTTTTACACACAATAGCCAGCAACATCTTGTTTGGTTTGGGGGAAGGGTGTCACACACACACACACACACACACACACACACACACACACACAATTGTTAATGAATATATTCCAAAGCAATCACATTTACATGTTAGGTATACAACAACCAAAAGTCAAACTATTCTTCATATTCCACAGTAATTGCTAATTTCCAAGGATATTAATGCACGAATAAGGAAAATAAATTTAAAAACTGGAACAATGAAAACTAAGATTGCTTTACTAAATGTTCACAATTGGATAAGGTTATGCATTCAAATGGTGGGAAACACTGCTAGCTTTTTTAGCTTAAGACATTGTGAATTCTCATTAGGTTTAACATTCCATCTTCAAGTATTTTCCTCAAAGTGAGGGTATGGCCTCAAAGCTGTTCCAGCTGGATTTACAGTGGATTCTGAACTTGAGGCACCAACAAAGATTTCATGAAAGGATGCTTGCTACACAATGACCTGGCAGCTACAAGGACTAAGCAGGGATAAATACAAGTGATCTTAGTCGCCCAATACAGTAACCTACTTGAAAAATAAAGTTCTTGTTCTTAACATGAAAAACCAGAAATACTAAAAATACTCGTGAAGCTAGTTTCAAATTCAATGGCATAAAAAGATAAATATTCAAAAACTGATACTTAACACTGACAGGTTCTTAAAGAAATGTCCTTTAAATGATTTATTGAACTAATTATATAGATGTAGTTCATTTCGTCAATATTTATCTTCATTTTGAAAAATGCTAACATTGTGCATTTCCAATACAAAACACAAAAATGGAATACAAAAGCCCAATACAAAAGTAAGCTATAAAACAGATTGGTTATTTAGAGTATAACCAATGGCAAATGATGGATTATAGAAAAATAAATCCATAGAGCAGTACTAAAACTCCTGATCCATTATCAAGAGTTTAGAGGTCATCTGAACACAAAAGACATATTATAAAGCAGCAAAATATTTGTAGAATAGTGTAATATGTATTTTAAACTTGTTAACAGTCATTTGAAAATGCTTAGGAGTAAATCTATTTTATTAAGTACTAACTAGAGAGTTTATTTTATTGAGGGTGTTTAAATTAGAAATAAGTTTAACACCAGTATAAATAAAAAACATCATCATAAACTACCAATAGGAAAATTATACATTTCAGGAATATACAAGATGACATTTTAAAAAAAATATAATGTAATTTTAAAGTATGACGTGTACCATATAAAACACAGAAAAAGGTTTTAATATCCAAATAACCTTTTTCTTCCACCTCTCAATAATGGAAAGAATAATGACCTAAGTATGACAACTATTTCAGGTCAAATGCAGTTTTAAAAGCCTCCACAAATCATCTGAACATTTTCAAGCAGAAGGGAGCTTCTCCTTTGTATCACAAAAATGACTACTTGGGGTCTGATTATTATTATTAGACTGGTAAAACAAGTCTAATTCATACAGGCAATTCATTACAAAGCCATTCATACAGGATTTTATATACACATTCTGGATTATGGAAAAAAAAAATTTTTTTAAAGTCTATTTGTGGCTAAAATAGAAAAAAGAAAAACGTTCCTAAATGCCATTATAACGGGCATTAGATGGTAGAACAAAATCACGTTACTGTTTTATCCAGTCACAGCCTATGTGAAAATTTCAATAAAACTATTTACTCCTCCCACTTAGTCTATCCTCCCATATATTTGGGGGAAAACCTACAAAAATTAAAACAGGAAGAAAAACGTTTGTTTTACCAGTCCCCCAAACCCCTACCCACCACAAAAAAATAGGAGAAAGCAAGCGAAAAACAAAAGACATCCAAAATACAAGGAATAAGATCTAGTTTGGCAGAGCTATGATGAGGAGGAGTTGAAAATGAGAGAGCTGCCTTGCTGCAAACGCCATCTTGTTGCAGTTATTGGGCCCAGGCACAGAAGGATCCATTCATTCACAGCAAAAAGAAAATCAAACACACACCCTCGGTAAGCTGCAGACACCAAAAACAACTGCACTATTATCACCTCGCTCCCCAAAAATACACTCTTATCTAAAAAGACTGATGCATAGCACTTAAGAAGAGTTTAGATCTCAGTGCAATCTTATTTTTTTCACATACATTTTACATATAAATCGACAGCACTTTGTCTTGATTCACATCCTTGTGCTCAACAAACAAGCTTCAAAATGTGGAATAAGCCTCCAACGACTAAGTGCAGAAATGATCAAACTGCAAAATGTTTTGTCTCTCATTTCATTTTCAGTTTTAAATCCCTTCCCCTTGAGTTCAGTCAGTTATCTGTAAGAACAATTTTGCTGGATTTTTTTTTAAAGCTTCCTTTTATTGTAAGATGTTCTTTCCTCTTTGTTTCTAGTGTGTAGACAATACCTAAGAATGTGGCAGTTAACATCATGGAAAGGATGCCTTATTTGAAATGAGTCCCAAGTAGTGACTTGTTCAGAGAATATTGAAAAACCACATTTGTTAAAATTTCAGCTAATCTTCACAAGTGATGAATTGACATCTTGGAATAACCTCTATGTCATCCTGACTCTTTTCTAGACAAGATTTTTTAAAAAAAAGTCTTGCCTATTCCCTAATTTCATATTCATTACTTAAAATATACACATGACTGTACATCTTTTTCATTTTTATATGCAGTTTTAGAATTGAAATTTAAAAAGCTACTTTGAAAACACCTTTAATGGGTAAAAAATGTACTGAAAACCTTTTCATAACTAAACTGTGAATTTGGGGGGCGGGAGTTGTTTTTAATATTTTTAACATTTCTTCCATGGAGAAACTCCCTTATTCTGCTGTAGCAAACATCCTCCATGATCTTTGATATTACACTTACAGGGACACAAAAATATGCAGCACCATAACAGATGGAGGAACAACAAATATGCAAGCTAGATATATCCCTTAGCTATGTTTTTTAACAAGACTACAGACCATACCCACCCTTCCTCCCACAGCAAAAAACAGGGTGAACCCATCCTCCAAGCCTCAGATATTCCCTTTTCTGGGCTAGGGGCTGCTAAGAGCAGTCTTACCCTGTTTGTCTCACCCTTGTCGCCTCAATTTTCCACCATTACAGCACAGACACACACCACAGCATTTTCTTGAGACCCCCCCCCCCACGCAACACTCCCTCTGTAGGGCTCGGTTTCTTTGCCAACTCACCTTTATACCTTAACGCGCGCACACACACACACACACACACACACACACAAAGAACAGCACAGTGCCTAGTGTAAATCACTCCAGCCTAATTGCAATTAAAAATGGAACCCTGCAAAACCCCGGGTTCTCTTCCCTTCTTGTCTTAAAAAACCCTTCAAAAGAAAGACTGTCTCCCACTCCTACCCCCACCTCTTCCTCCTCCAGCAGCTACAGAGAGACTTGCTAGGGAAGCTGAAGGGGGGTATTTTCAATCTCTCTATGCTAGTAGGCGCTGGACAAGCCGGGGGCAGGGGAGATCGGGGGCACGGGGCGGCTGCTAGTGAAGGGGAGGGATTGATGGGGGGGCAGAGAGCAGGAGAGGAAGAAAAGGGGGTGAAAGGGGCGGGGAGACCCAGGAAGAAGAGTCATGGGGAGTGGGGCAGCGGCAGCCAGTGCAGAGGGAGTCTCCGCGGGAAGGGGTCCCCAGGCCCTTACCTGCCCCTCCGGCCGCTGCTCATTAACGGGGCCGCTGTGTCCGCCGCCCGCGGCCCCTGCCCACTCCAGCTGCGTCCCCACCGGGCTGGGGGAAGCCACCCGCGCTGCGTCTGGCCGATCCCGGGGAGGTGGCGGCTCGTGGGGGGTCCCTGGCTCTCGGCTCCTCCTTGCGCGCTTGGTCCCCGCTCAGCTCCCCGCAGCCATCGGGAAGCGGAGCCAGCCTGGGCGCGGTAACCGCCCCGCCCGTGCGGCCCGGCCGGGAAACCCCGGCTGCCGGTCCCGCCCCGCCTCCTGGGCCGGCCCCCGGCCCCGCCCCGCGCCCAGGGCGGCTGAGGAGGGTGAGAAGGGCACTGAGGAGATGGAGCATGAGGCGGCATGGGAGGAGGGGAGGGCAGTAAGAAGGGCAGTGGGGGAGGAGGGGAGGGAAGTGGGGTGAAGCAGCACTAGCGGTGAGGGGCAAGTGCGGGAGCCGGGGAGGGAGAGAAGGTGAGGGGCACTGGGGTTCGGGAAGCAGGGGCCACAAAGGGAGTAAGCATGAGGGGGGCTCTCAGAGTTGAGGAAGAAGCGTTATTTGTGGTGTAAAGCTCCTGGTAGTTTTAAGCGCGGGAGCTTTAGCACTACACTAGCCATCCCCAGCACCATCCCAGGATTCATGTCCACCAGACAGAGCCAGCCCATCTCACACAAAAGCTCTTTAATTAGCCTCTCATTAAACGATGGGGGGGAGAGGGAGATAAGGAGGGGATGAGGAGATCGGGGATCAGGCCAAGTGAAGTTTTCTAGTTATGCAATTTATTTCTGTCTTCGGAACCATGAAACGCAGAGTGGTCAGTTTCACTTTCTGGTTCCCAGGCTCCATACTGCAGCGTTTCATTTGTGTATTTGGTCCTGCCTCAGCACAGGGGCTGGACTTAGCTTCTGGAGGTCTCTCCAGCCTTGCATTTCTATGATTCTATAGGGGAAATGTTTAAATCCAAGGGTAACAGTCTCCGTGTCAGGACAACCTTTCCAGCAGTTTAGGTTTTGTAAAGGGTCACCAACTTTTTTTAAAAAGTTAAATTTTGAGCCTAGCCTAAGCAAAGGTGCCCTTGCAAAGAAAACAATTCCTTTTATTATAAAGTGAACATACTTACCATGAGAATAAATTATCTCCCCAAAAGAAAGTTGGGCTTGAAGAAAGAAAAGGACATGACAATAGTCAGAGTTTTTTTATTTTTAAAGATATAAGAAACCTATTCACTTTCAGGATCTTGGAGAAAAAGCTACTAAGCAAGAAGTTGGAAGTAGTTCTCTGTTGGTTTCTGAGTCCTGGTGGTAAACTAAGCAGTGACATAATCTAATATAATCAAACACAGATATCCCTGTAGGGTTTTATTTGTATTGCAGCAATGCCCATAGCCCCAACAGATTGGAACTCAATTGCACAAATCTATAGTAAGAGATAGTCCCTACTCCAATGAGTTTAATCTAAATAAGCAAAAGCAAGGATGGGGAACAAAAGTATTATTCTTATTTTACAGCTGGGGATTAAGGTACAGAGAGATTAAGTGATCTCCTGCATCCCAGTTTAGTGACCTAGCAACAAGACCTGCTTTCCTAATGGCACAAAAGTAAGTATACAGATACACCAGTCTTTTTCCATTAACAGTCCCACATGCATTTTCCTGTACTTTATTACATTAAGTCACATGTGAGGATTTCTCTTCTTGCCTAACTAGTTATAATGAAGCCCATAAAGACCAAACAAACTCTTTAAAATATACCCAGTAAAACCCACAGAAAAAAGGTGGCTTAAAATCCTGTCTGTATGTGTACTGATAAAGCTAAAAAAGAAAAATAAGACCAATTGCTTAATAAACCAAAGAAAATAAGTTGCTCCTTATAGCTTCAAAACTTTCCTCTGTAGGTCAGTAATTGTCTCCTCCAGGATTTAAATTGCCAGGTATGTGAGGAAGTGCATGCTGGGAAACGTGTTTGTTTAAGAAAAAAAAGTGACCCCTCCACCCCCTCAGAATTGGGTGGTTATGAGTAGTTACTAAGAGTAAGGATAGTGTTGGTGATTATGATTCAAGAGAATGAGTTACTTGATGTGTGTTAGTATAATGTGAAGTAACTCAGGTAACTATGTCTTTGTTTATTTTTGTTTGTATAATAACTATTCAAATGTGTTTTGAAAAATCCTACATCCTGTGTTTGAAGTTCAGGACTCAACCCTCAAACTTACCAGTAACAAAACAGGAAATGTTACTTAGGTGTCTAGAGCAGAATACTGAGCATCACAACTCTTGGGTTACATTCCCAGTTCTACTATTGTTCTGTTGTGTAACCTCAGGCAATTTGCTTATGCTCCATTCCTAAAAGCATTTATGGGTGTTTATCTCTATGGACAGGTACAGTCCCACTGAAGTCAATGGAACTACTCATGTGTAAAGTTGGGCATGTGCTTAGAGGTCCACGTTCCACAAGATTGCAGCCTTGATCTCTCTTATGCTTAATTTCTCCCATCTGTAAACTAGTGATGAGATTTAACTACTTCAGAGGCTTATTGTCTGCTTTACTGGGTGTTGATAAAGTGTTTGAAGTGTAATTATAAACACAACTACTGCAATGTTCCAGTCAAAACAGCCTCTCCTCTGAGTAGTAGGGTTTCTTAAAGGGTATGTTTCATAACTGTTTATAGATATATACATGGGGATTTTTTTAAACACTGAGATTAAAATGTAATTTTGATACCCTAAAATTTGTGTTGAATGAAGGGGAGACCACCCAGTATTAAATATACAAAAAAGAGATGGCATATAGAAGCTAAAAACATGTACTGTTAAGCAGAGTTCAGGCCCAAGTGCTCTTGTGGAATTTCATCAGCTTTAATTGCCAAAACAGCTTGCCCATTTCCAGTCTGACTATGTCTAGAAGTGTCTTGGCAGATTTAAAGTCCAAAAAGGTATTTTGTCTTTAAACAAGGATCTGAGCTTGTTGAGAAATAGAAAACCACCTTTTAGTCTTCTCAGTGGTATTTTTCCCTGGGGTTAAGTCCCATCTCCTTCCTTGTATTGCTAGACTTAAATATATATGGCATGAATCATTTGTTATAACCATATAATAACAAACCAGTGAACATTTCTTCCCCATAATTTCAAGCACCTGTGACACTAGATGACACACATTCCTACTGCTTTGCCCTGCTTTATATGTCTGCTCCATTCTCACATGCTACTCATAAAGGGAAATTTACATAAATCCTGAGCTTTTAGAAAAGATGCCTTCAGAATTATAGACTACTCCTCAACAAGGAATCCATTTCATTTTTACCTTTTTCAGTATTATATGAGAATTAACTAACTAAATTCTGTGCTATGTTAGATGTGGGCTATGCAACCTACTTCAGTATATGAGAGGTTTGGAAAGGGAGTTGAACAGATAGAACCTAGTCCAAGTGTCTAATTACAAGTTCTTCCTCCCTAAGTGCATACTCACAATGCAGCTTTGGAGCAGTTCCTGTTAGAAATGTTCCTAGTCCAGTTGCTTAATTATGACTCATCTCCCAACAAAAATTATGAATAATATGAAGTTATACTATTAGCCTGAAAAGAAAAAAGGGAGGACATTGTCCTGTTTATTTATTTATTTATTTATTTAAACACTTACTAACTGGAAAAGTTAGTTCTATGCATTTTAAAAACTGTCAAAATGGTTTCTCTTTGCTGTCTGTACATAGATAATTTGAAAGTTAAGGTGTACACATAACATCCATTTTGCAACACAGCAAATGCCTAATTTTTACATAATATATTATATAAAATGAAATGTGCTTAATACTATAACCCAGGACAAAAGTATGCTGTAGTCCCCAAAGAAAAGTGAACATATTATAGGAATCTAGTAAAGTTTAGCTGTCAGATGCCAGCTGAAACAATGGTTGGAATTTTGAAACATATTTGCTAGTGTAGCTATGGCCTGGCTAACTAGGCTTCAGAAGAAATTTCCTCTGTGAGCAGGTTATTCCATAATTCTCCATTATGGAATTTCTTGCACTTTCCTCTGAACCATTTGGTATTAACTGCTGTTAGAGACAGGATACTGAACTAGCTGGACCTTCAGGCTGATCTGGTATGGCAATTTCTATGTTCCTTTGAAAACTGCTTCAAACATGGCTACAAGGCTTCACATGGTTCTAGACTGAGGCTGTTTTTTACTATTACGTTCCCAGAAACCCTATGATCTTGGGAAGCAAGAGTCTTGCAGGTTGCACTCTAACATAAGATCAGTGTTTTACGGAGAATTACACATTGCTAGTAAAGCTGTGAAAAATCATTGTTCACTTGCACAGGAGCTATAAGCCTTTTGTGTGGAACACAAAGAAGATGGTTGATAACATGAGAATATTCAACTTAGTGTAGTTATCACTATGAAACATTTGCAAGTAGGGAGCAATTGTGCCACACGCAATTTTTGTCAGCTGCCAGTTCCAGACTTAGAAGACTTCCCCTTTAGACCAAGATAGTATTTGATTTCATACACAGTGAAGAGCTATATTCTAGCTTTTAACGCCCAGGCTTCACTCACACTCTTGCAGTCATGTGATTGCTGCTGACACACAAAAATTGAGGTCCAAGGGTTAAAAATATCTGTGCAGACATTAATGTGTAAACATTAACTTTGGAACCATTGTGTACCAGAAATGCTGTCTCCGCCCTGCCCCCCGAAGGTCTTGCACTGAAAGGTGGAGTTGTCAAGTGGTTAGAGCAGGGAAGTGGGGTAACAATTACTGGGTTGTTTCTTGCTCTGCCACACTTACTTATGATCTTGGGCAAACCTTTTCACCTGTCTATGGCTCAATCATCCCATCTGTAAAAGAGTTACAATAATACTTGCCCACAGGGGTGTTGTGAGACTTAGTGTTCATAAAATGCCTTGAGATCCTTGCATGAAAGGTGCTAGAGAAGTGCAAATATTTTCATTCTAGTGCTTATGCTTGGTTAGGATTGGGTTAAAAATAAATGGACTCAGACATGACAGTTTCTTCTTTTGTTTGTTAGATCTTGTTTGGCTTAGCAATATCTTTGATTCAGCAGGTCTCTCATCTTCACCAAAGTTACATAATATTTTAAAAGTTGCAGGGAATTGAAAGTGTTATTTACCTGAAGGTTATTTTATATTTCAGATTTCCAGGTGCCTAGAATTAATACACTGGGTCTCAATATTAAGCAAATAATTTGCAACTTTTTAGAACACGTAATGTTAGTCTACCTATAACTAAATTCCATATCTTCTGTTCCCAGCATGCACTGGGGCTTCTTGTGCAAAATTTGAGAAAACCTCTCTACTTTGATTGTCCTAAAATATGGTCAGGAACATATCTGGGATCATTCTTATTCAGTAGGTTATTACATCTAAGCTTAACCTGCTTCATTTTTACAGAACTAATATACACTGATTATCTACATCCAGAGCAAGTGAGTTTTGGGCCAAAAGCTATATATTGAATGAAGTAGCCGAGAGAGAGAGGTGTGTGTGTGTACGTACGTGCGTGCGTGCGTGCACACGCGTGCCTGGGCACAAAATCTACTTTCTTGCCCTTTAACATGTTGCAAATGAAAAAAAGATAAGTAACATTTTTGATAGATAGGTGAAATATTATCTTAAGTCAGTAAGTAGAATTTACAATACTTGCACGAATGATAAAAGCCCTGATCCTGCAATAAGCTTTGTGCTAGACCAATTGCAGAACTTGGGCCTAATTTATTATATCAAATATCTTGCATATTATAATGAACTTAATTCCATTATCATTGCAAACAATTAATAAAGTAACATTTAAAACCCATTACAAACTTTAATCTGGATACCCATTGTTTAATGTTGCAGATGTTATGGATAGCAATTGCTATACAACTTAATGGTAAAATGGAATTATTCTATTTATACATATGCTTAGAATTTTATTCCTAGGGCTTGACTGTCATAAGGGCTGAGCGCCTGCAGCTCTCACTGACCTTAAAAGGAACCACCAGGAGCATGCAGTTAGTGACAGTTTCAGTAGGGGCTCCAAAACTGGGCATGAGATTCAGTGACAACTGAAGTCAGTTGACTTCCATTTGATCGATTGATTTCAGTGAGCATTGACTAAGGTCTTTTGAGAGAAATAGTGTTATCTCAGATGACAGGTGTCTTAAAAATATAATTATATGACAGAAAGATTAGGTGTAAAAGCAATTTGCAAATCATCAAATAGGGCTGTGAAAAAAGAGTATTGTTTAGATAGCAAATTACCAGCTAAAATTCAACCAATTTAGTTTGGGGGATACACTTATTTCCCTATACCAATTATCTTCTCTTTTCTATTGCCAGACATTTAATTAAAAAGAGACATTGTAAAAATTAAATATTTCTAACTTCAGATACCCTTTCAGGGAATAATCTGAAAGTGTGATTTAAGAGTGATTTAAGAGTGTTGTGTGATTCTGGAATATGAGATGGTCTCTTGGTTTATTATTTTGGTTGTTTTTAGAAATTGTAGTCCCCTAAAATTACTCAGTTGGAAGTCAAAAAATAGAAGCCTTAGCAATATGTACTTTTCTGCTACTCGTGCATTATTGTTGTACGTTAAATGGAGCCATAGAACTTTTTCTTTTTTCTGCATTGTCTTAGGGAATGGTATTTATATCTGTCTGGTGATAATTACCTGCTTTTCCCAGAGTCTAGGAGCAACTGAACTCGTCATAAGATTCATACAGCATTTTACTTGGATATAATTTGTAAAGTTCAAATCATTCAGATAAAACAACAATACTATTTGTATGCAAAAATTAATCACTTTCTAAGAAACAGGGAAAACTGCTGACAAAATACTCTACAACAAAACATATTATATTTCTAAACAATATGTAATAATGTCACTTGCAAATAATCTCTTTTGTGAACGGAGTTATACTTTGGGGACTAAATTAAGTCTTTGCTCTTCTTGTTTGACAAAGATCATTCTCTCTTGGAGTATCTGATATATCCCTCCTTCCTTCTCTCTTACTTTAAATGAGTTTCTCTGACTCCTGCATATTTGGAAAAGGATAACATTCTCACTTTAATTGTTACACAGAAAAGACCTAATACAGATGTCTCTGAAAATGCTAGATAAGTAGGTACTGCTAAGGATTGTTCATTGAACATTGTTGGTGTACTTGAACCTGTACAGTATTTAGGGAAAAACCAAGTCCCTGCCTGCCAGGTGTTCAGCAGGGCTATTATGTTTTGGTTTAGTGAAAAAGTAACCTTTATTAATCTTTTAAATTAATAAAATTTGTTATACAACACTTAGGGCAATCTAAAATGATTTGACTGAATTCTTTATCTTTCTTTCTGTCTAAAAATGTATATAAGTTAAACATGAGTTGGCGAGTATTTTATATGTAATTTAAGGAATGGCAGAAAAAGTAGAAATTTGGCAAAGGGACTAGAAAGAGAATTTGAATGGACTATTAATAGCCAATCAAGTATCACTGGCTGATTAGTAATAGAGGTAGTAAATATTTCTATTAGTGCTCAAAAACCCCAATTAGGGGCCTCGTGGTGCTGGGGATGTACAAATACAGATAAGAGGCAATCCTTGCTTTCATTTGCAGTCAGGGACTGTAAAGAACCCAGATTTTGGTGATGAGAGAGGATTCTGGAACTGGAAGATTTTAGAAATAGACTGAGATCGATCTTTAAAAGGGAAATATCAGAAAAATGGCTAGGTAAAAATTACATATTATTCAACAATCCTGCTTCTTGTGGTATTCAGAATCTTATCTGCTTACCTTACTGTTAAAAATAAGATTTTATTACCTTTTAACCAATTTACATTACAAAGCCACCACAGCAGTGGGAGAACAAGTTGGATTCTATTCTAGCTCATGCAACACCTTGAGAATTGTTAACCAATTTCCTGTTGCAAATCTTTATTAAATAGTGATAGTGCATAAGCCAGAAAGAACCCAGCTTTACTTTCAGATCCCAGGTTGAGTTTGCAGGGCTGCAGCATTAACTTCTATGGCAAATCATGCTGGGACTTCCACTGGTTTGGAGGGGATCCCTGCCCAACCCCAGCTCCCTCGGAACCTGCTAATGACCCAGTCAAGTGGATGATAGCATATGAACTTCTCTCTCCCCTTTATGTACACCTATCACTTCAACTTTTCTCCATCAGAAATTTAGGAGTGGATGAACCCTCCTTAGCTTATAGCCTTTAAGGTCAGAAGCTGCGGATGAACTCTCTAATAAAGGTCCCACCTGAAAGTGCACTCCAATTTGTGCAGTCCTATTACTGGATGTGTAGATTATTTAATGTGTGTGACCTCCTCCCTACTGCTGTTTATATTTTCAATAATTTCATTTAATCCATGTACTTATGTGTTCATGCATATTTATATTTGCACCTAATACCTTGTCTAAAACATGTTTAAAAAACCCATAAAGCAAAAATGTTAATCTTACACTTCAGTCAAAACACAGTCAGGCTTGGACTTAGTCTTAGTCTGATCTCTTCCAACCAGCAGTTTCATAGCCAGTGTCTTTTGTCTGAGATACTGTACACAAACAATTCTGGGAAAAGCTCAGTGCCAAGGAAATTATTGGCAAAGGTTTACAGACCTATTCAGATTTTGTTAGTAGCCCTAGTAGGGGTAGATTGGTTATTTCTAATGATTTTTAATGTCTAATACACTAAGGCCAAATTTTAATATAATACAGTATCTAACAAAATGTTAGTTCCCTATCCTGGCATGTAATTTTCTGCAATTCCTGTACATAGCATCTGAATTGGCACAACATAATGTGGCATTGTTTTATTTCCAGGGAGTATTCTTGGTAGCTATATGTACTGATTAAATGTTTATACATATCTGTGTTTATATATAACAGGGAGAATAGGTCCATAAATGGCTATTAGCCAGAATGGGAGGGATGGTGTCCCTAGTTTGTGTTTGCCAGAAGCTAAGAATGGGCAACAGGGGATGGATCACTTGATGATTACCTGTTCTGTTCATTCCCTCTGAAGTACCTGGCATTGGCTACTGTTGGAAGACAGGATACTGGGTTAAGTGGACCTTTGGTCTGACCCAGTATGGCCTTTCTTATGTTCTTATATAAGTTAGGTGGAAGTGCAGATAATTTATAATAAACTAAGGGCAGAATTTGCCTGTAAAGATATTTCCGCAAAAGCTTTGTAAAAGGTTAATTCAAAATCAGATGTTTTGAGTAAACTCCTATATACCTAGATTTACTACATATATCTATTCGCTTACGAAAATATTTATTTTCACCTCATATAGGGATAACATTTATTAATATACTATGGGGGAAAAGTTTCACTTGGGGTAACATATATTGTCATAGAGTCCATGAGCTCCTTTCATGATCATACGTTAAAAAAAAATCTGTTATAAATGAGAAATTCAGAACCATATTCCCCACCATCAATACAGGTGGTAAATATCCCAGGTCAGATCCTAAGCTGGTGTAAATTGATGTAGTCCCATTTAAGTCATACAACTATCCCAGTTTACAGCAGCTAAAGAACTAGGATCCTCCCCAGAGTGATTTCTATGGGAGTTCCCAATTCCAGCAGCCTCCTCCCTAATCTTGCTATCTGCAGGCATTGCAGTGGGCCACCATCAGGCTAGGTCTACACTACCCGCCTGAATCGGCGGGTAGAAATCGACCTCTCGGGGATCGAATTATCGCGTCTCGTCGGGACGCGACAATCGATCCCCGAATCGACGCTCTTACTCCACCAGCGGAGGTGGGAGTAAGCGCCGTCGACGGGAAGCCGCGGAGGTCGATTTTGCCGCCGTCCTTACAGCGGGGTAAGTCGGCTGCGATACGTCGAATTCGGCTACGCTATTCGCGTAGCTGAATTTGCGTATCTTAAATCGACCCCCCCCTGTAGTGAAGACCTGCCCTCAGACTCTTCTGATGGTGTGTATTGAAACAGAGCAAGGACTGTAACATTTCCTGTCTGTTGTGTTTATGTCTGTGTGAAGGCAGGTGTGCAATTTGGTGGTCTTGTAAGGGGATTGATGGAAAAGTTAGCCTTGATTTTGATCTGCTTTGAAATCTCATCCCATTTGGTCCAATAACAAAAAAAGAAAAAAACAAATAAAAAAGAAACACACCCAAAAACCTCACTCTGCCAGAATCGTTAACTTGCCTTTCCTCAAAACTACATGAAACTTTGAGTTTTTCAGCATTTTAACCCAGAACCATACATTAGCCCCAGCTCCATTCAAAGGGATCATGAACCTTTTGCCTACGCTGGAGCTTTGTAGGCTTGCTGTTCTTTGCCAACTCTTATTAACAATGCAATGAAAATCATGGCTGTTGGTTTCCAAGGAGGAGCTCAGGTAGCAAATTGTCTAGATCACATTCCTTTTTTTAGATTTTTTTTTTTAATTCATAGTCAATACTCAGTGAGCACAGGAGGAGGAAAAGGTGGGAGTAACTAGCTCCATCTCCTTAATTACATTCATAAGTTCCACGGTTTCTTTCAGCTTGCCTATTGCTATGGAACAAAAAAGTTATTTTAAATACTTTCTGAGACGGGAAAACAGAAAATTAGCAACAGTATTGTGGCCAGGAGGGAGTCTTCAGAGAGGATCTTTAAGGAGGAAAGTGAGGTGCGGGGAGAGGAGAAGCTAGTTAGGAGGGTTATAGCATGATCTGATAGTAAGAGCAGGAAGGTCAGGGAATCAGGATTCCTGAGTTCTATTCATAGCTTTTCCCTGACATGTAACAGGGAGTCAC
Source organism: Terrapene triunguis (assembly GCF_002925995.2). Lineage (NCBI taxonomy): Eukaryota > Metazoa > Chordata > Testudines > Emydidae > Terrapene > Terrapene triunguis. The sequence continues at coordinate 6,111,920 of NW_020665065.1, read as the reverse complement.
TTACCTGCTCTGTACTTGAAATTACTCATCTGTAAAATGGGTACATCTGGGAAATGGATCCTAGCACCAAACGTGTAGCTGCAGCATCAGTGTGGATGTGGGTGTACGGAGTCTGGGTCATGCACAGCTCAGCAATGTGGACTCTCAGAGGCAGGTTTGGGTAGCACATGCCTATACGCATGCTAGCTCGGACCTGGATACATGTTGCAGCGTAGATGTATTTTAAAAAATCACAGCGGTGTTGAGAGGCTCTTCATAAGCCACTCTGTGATCCTTTGAAGAAAGGCACTATATAAATATGCAAAGTAGTATAAACAAATGAGAAAAGGTGCCTTTTTCCCAAATAGATGTGAAAGCAGTGTAAAGAAATGCACGATTTTGGTTGACAGTAGCCTAAAGTCTGCTGCATGAAGAAGGCAGTGGGTATGGCTTGGAGATCCATTCCCCAACCACAAGATAACATGGAGAATAAAGACAACTGAAGGACAGTAGTATTCCTGTAGGCCTCATCCTAGTATCTTAATGGGCAAATGAATTACCAGTAAGTACATGTAAAATACTCCTATAGATATGCATCTCCCCTTATACATCTTATTCCTGGTTTGAGATTAAATAAGGTACATGGGGACAGTGCATATTGCTCTACCTCCACGTGCTCTAGTGGTCCTCATACATACAGTTGCAATTCCTGGCAGACCTAGACCAAGCAGCTTTTATTTCAAGGGGCAACCCTCATTCATCATCTAATAACCTTCCCCCCCACATTAAATCAATGTAGTCAGCATCCCATACTTCAGCTATATAATGCCACCCAAAAGTTCATGTATAGTGCCTTTCATGAGTAAATCTCAAAGCACTTTACAAAGAAAGTTAGTGTTGTTACCTCCATTTTACAGATGGGGAAATGGAGGCACAGAGACATGAAGAGTCTTGGGCAAGGTCAGCCAGTGGCTAGTGACAGACCAGGACCCAGGTCTTATGAGTCCCAATCTAGTGCCTTGTCCACTAGGTCACATAGTTTTGCAAAGAGCCCATAATGTGATACAAATGTATGATTCTGCAGTGTGTATTATTTTGTACCACAAAATAACAGAGGGTGCCTGTTAAATCAAGCTTTGTTCTGTATTTTTCATACATTTGTCCATTTTTCCCTTTGAAACATAGGGGATTGCCCAAGCTGGTCCTGCTCACTTGTGCTTTGCCCTTCCTCTTTTTCACCCCTTTCCATTTTCCATTTGTTCAAACTGTGCTGGAAAGTCCCCGTGGAACAGTCTTTTTGTGTGTTTCTCTGCAATCAGAATTGTGGCCAGGCACTTCTTCCGTGTACTGATGATTATGCATCGGGGTCTTGCTCTGTTTTTCCTTCATATTCATGTGTGTATCCTTAGCCAGCATTTTGCCCTATACTTTTAAACTCATTTGGCCAGATCTTTGCCTCTAGAAGAGCTCCTTTGCCCCACCCCAGCTGTGCAAAGGGTCTGTAAAGCTGCCCTAGCTGGATAAATGGATATTTTCTCATCATAGAGGAATCTCCATGTGGCATAAAGCCAATATAGCTGGCTCTGTGCTCCCTCTTCTGCCCCTCCCTATACCCACTATAGGGAGCATGACCAGAGTGCTGCTGTGCTTTGGTGATCCTCAACCAGAGTACTGATTCCTTGGGGACTGTTAGCTGGTACAAATTAAAGCAGCCCGGTGGTTGATCAAACTTGTGCTGAGAGCTGAACCAACCCCTGGCAGCCCCAGATATTGGGAGAGTGCAAAATTGATGTATAGACACCTTTTTCTATCACCTCAGGTTATGCATTGAGCTTAGGTCAGCTAAATCTGGGGATTGGACCCTGTAACTATGCCCTGTCCTCAGCATATGTAAGGAAACTAAAGGAGAGGGTGTGAGGGTAGCCACAGTCAGGTATATAGAAGCCTGTCTCACCTTCCCTCCCACACACAATTACTGTAAATGTAATAATGATGCTGGATACAGCAAAGTGAATCCCAAGTGATAAGTGGCATTATCATCATAATGATCAGACCCTGTGCTATATATTTCTGTGTTTTCTGCTAACTAAATGACCTTTGTATTACCATTTCAGTGGCATGAATTCAAACTCACGAAGCAGCTGATGAGTAGACGTTAATACTAAATATTTTTTCCCTTTTAAGGGGCTTTTCCTCAGGGGGATCATTGCCTCATTGAACAAGTAACAGATAAACAACGGGTACCTTGGAGATGCAGAGAGTTTAGGATCCACTTTGAGGATTCAGCCTAGCTACTGAAATTTCCATGATGTCAAATGCATCCGTCCTGCAGTAAAGTGTGCCCATGGGAAATACCTCCAAATACAAAGGAGAATCCGCTTATCAAGTTGCATGTCAGTTTCCTACAGAGCAGTCTTTACTCCTTGACAGAATGCAGTTTCAGGAAATGGCCACAGCCATCATAGGGAAGCTGTTACAAAACATGCTGGAATTATTGACGAGAGCGCTGTTCCTCCAAATAGACCATGTCTTATTTTATTGCTGCAACTGCAATGTAGCTTCCGTGCTGCTGCAGATTCCAGGATCTAGAAATCAACACAACCAGGTTTATAAAGCAAAAATATTTCACTCAGTGTTCAGATAAGAAGGATCCAGTGCACAATTTGAGGGGTTTATTCCAGTGTCCATTCATTAATAATCAAACAAGGCCCATAGAGCCTTTGTGATACAAGAAAGGGCTAACTAAGGGAGACTCAGAAAATAAATGCTTTCATTTTATTGTAACAGACAGTAACATTAATGGATTCACTAAGGGCTGATTCCTGTTCCCCAAGAGCCAGTTTTGGTGCAGGGAAACTTCACTAGGGCTGCAGCTAAGATGGTGGTGAAAGGGATTTTGAAGAACATCTGGCTTCTTGCATCCCATTCCATGGGTGGCCACGGGTAATGGATCATCTGGTTCTGGCAATGGAAAACAACTCAAAGCTAAGAAGGAAAAACTCCTGCCTAGCTAGCCATGTGGACATTTAAAAGGCAGTTCCAAAAGAAGTTGCCGCGAATGCTACATAATGTGCGTAGATGTTTATCAAAGCCTTTGCTAGTGCTCCACCTGGTAGACTGTTGTTTAAACTGCCCTGTGAGCCCTAAGGCTGAGGGTACAACATGGGAATGAATAAAGAACTGGTTAAATGAGGAGTGCAAAGAGCTGTTGCAAGAGGAGCAGTGGGAATCATTAGACACCAGGTCCCATGGTATATGAGCTTAGTTACTTTTGTTCCCTATTGTGAACATTTTGGACAGAAGAGCAGTGCATACTGGGAAAGGGGGAGAAAATTAGTTCAAAGAGTGCATTAAATCAGGACCAATTAATCCTTGTGATTTGAGCCCAGCAGATTGGGGGAGCTCAAATGCAGCAGTGATTATGAAAGTGATCCGCATACTGCATTGCCTCACTCGACTGGGGCAGGAGAAGCAAGGATGGGAAATTCATGGAGATCTTGGGAGGAACAAGAATGAAGAAGTCTGTTTTGGGGGCAAGGCAGAGAAAAGAAGATTAAACGAGCTGAGGAGCCCCAGTGTTTGGTTCCAGGTTCCATTCTGTCTTGCTCTTTGTTCTTGCAGTAAAATGACTGCTCTGTGTATCTCAGTGAACTCAATCCCTCTGTGAACACAGGGGTGAGTCCTCCAAATGACTAAATGAGAACTTTCCCCATGGCCTCCAGGATCTGATTACAAAACATGGCCCAACTTTCAAACCACTTGTCAGCAAGGATCCCAGTTCAGCGATGCCCTCTCTGGCAAGCACCTGTTAGAAAAAAATGGCTGTTAAAAGCCAGGTTTCCATGCAACAAAACAAAACATACACAAAGTAAAATTTCTCCTAAGCCACAACCCAGGGGAACAGCTAGAAACAGTTGCCTAGCAGAGCTGGCTCTTTAACTAAAGGTCGAACGAGAGAGTACTGGGAGCCTGGGGAAGACTTTAAAGTGATTGTTTACTCAAAAAGGGGCCTTCAATGCAGGTTCCACAGTATTCAAATAAAGTGAAGCCCTTTTAAAAAAGCACATGGTAAACTTGGCCCATGCTTACCTCTCCTCCCCCTCCCTGCACTCCTCTCCCCCCTCTATCTCTCTTTTCATTTAACCTTTCTCCCTCTTCAGACAATGACAGACCATTGAGCACTACAGTACAGAGATTTGGACACCCAACTCCCATTATCACATGGGGAGCCGTGTTAGTCTGGATCTGTAAAAAGCGACAAAGAGTCCTGTGGCACCTTATAGACTAAAAGACGTATTGGAGCATAAGCTTTCGTGGGTGGCATGTGTCTGACGAAGTGGGTATTCACCCATGAAAGCTTATGCTCCAATACGTCTGTTAGTCTATAAGGTGCCACAGGACTCTTTGTCGCTTTTTCCAACTCCCATTGACATTCATGGGAATTGGGGATGAAATATTCTTTCCATTGAAGTCAACAGGAGTGTTGCCGCTGGCTTCAACTGAGACAGGATTTCACCCTGCGTGTTTAAATCCTCTAGGTGGCTATGAAAATCCCATCCTATATGACCTGTGGTGCAAATGGCAAACAGCATTAAGGAAAGGAGGCTGGAGCACATGGTCAGCTTTATGGATAAGACCTACCACAAACTGAGTGATTTCAATTATTCAGAGTTGGAATGATTTAAATCAAAGGAACCTCTTGGTAGTAATGAGGAGCCCATTTGAAGGGATTTTTAGCTGTATTCTTATACATATTTTTGTGATACTTATTATAGCTTGCTAAAAAATAATAGCGAAAATAAGCCAAAATTTATGAACTGTTGGGAGTGTGAAATCCCAGGATAAAAGCTAGAAAGAGGTTCCTTATAATGCCACTGAATGGGCATTGGCTTACCTTTTCTAGTCCACTCTTGCACCTATTTAGTCAATAGCAAAACTCTCATTGATTACAATGGGAGTAGGGTTGGGTTCATATTTTTCTGAGTTGAAACACATGCTCCTTCACAGAATGAATCCCTAATATCTCACCATTGTCACACTACCTGGCTGTTATATGTGAGTGGTATCACCCTCCTAACTGAAGATCTCTGCTGTCTCTTTATTATCTCTTTGGTTTTCTCCAAGGAATCTCAGCACAGGGTTTGCTATTTTAGTGGGTAATCTTGTTTGGAGATAATCCCATTTACAGGTTATCCCTCCTGCAAAACAATCTTGTTAATAGTTCCCGCACAGAGCAAACAAGGAAAAGAGCAGCTGCAGGAAGGTTGGTTGTGGAATTAAGGCACAGGAAAGGGTATGTCTACAGTGCAAATAAAAACCCACGTCTGCCCGTGCCAGCTGACTCTGGCTCCAGGGTCTCGGGCTGTTTCATTGCAGTATAGGCTTCTGGGGTTGGGCTGCAGCTTGAGCTCTGGGACCTTCCCACCTCACAGGGTTCTAGAGCCAGGGCCGGCTCCAGGCACCAGCCGACCAAGCACGTGCTTGGGGCGGCACCTTAGAAGGGGCGGCCAATGTTGGGGTGGCGGGGGGCGCTCGCGGTGTTTTTTTGTTTTTGTTTTGTTTTGGCCGGGCAGCGTGGGGGTGTTTCAGCGGCGCGGCGCTGGGGGGGAGGCGGCGCTCGGGGGGGGCGGGGTTTGGGCCGGCCTGGCGCTCGGGGGTTTTGGCGGCCTGGTGCTGGGGGGGGCGGTTTGGCGGTGCGGCGCGTGGAGGGGGGGGTGTTGAGCGACCCGGTGCTCCAGGGGTTTGGGCAGCCCGGCCCGGCACTCGGGGGGGGAGGGGTTTGGCAGGCCCGGCGCTGGGTGGGGGGGGTTCGGCGGCCCGGCGCTCGGGGAGCGTTTGAGCGGCCCAGCGCTCCAGGGGTTTGGGTGGCCTGGGCCGGCGTGGTGCTCTGGGGGTTTGGGCGGCCCAGCGCGGCGCTCCAGGGGATTGGCCAGCCCAGTGATGGAAAATTTTTTACCATCCTAAAATCTTAAACCCACCCAACTCTCAAACCAAGAATTTCTAAACAGGACAAATGATCCATTAACAAAACAGATAGTCAAACTGGCATTAATTACTCCCCATCTCAACAACAATAAATAATTGATCTCCACAGACAAACACAAACTAAAAAGGAAAACCACTGTCAAGCTGTATGATTAGTTATTTGTCCAGAAGCCTTTAACTTCAAACTAGCTGAACAGATTTGTTTAAAATTTTGTAATAAATTCCCTTTTAAACTTGACTATTGTAATGTGGGTTCCACAGTAGGATTGAGGACATTTTTACCTCAGAATTCTAACTGCTGAAAAACAGGGAGTTTATACTATACTGCAAGGGACGTACCAACATATTCCCTAGCTACTAAAGCCCAACAACAGAGCTATAATATTGGCTCTGTGTGTTTAGGCTGAGTTATGCTGCTATATTACTGATGCGTATCATGCTAATCCAGCAGAACATAAAGACCATTGTATTTTCTGTAACTTCTACCACACTGGTACCAGTAGGGATTTGCATTGGTAATATAACAGCAGCAAAGCAACCCAGAGAAGTGTTAGATATGTCCTTTTTTTTTTTTTTTTTTTGTAACTAAGGATCCAATCCTGCAAATAACTAAAATTCCCACTGACTTCAAGGAGAATCTAAGGCTCAGAACTTCCCAGAAAAGACACAGCACCAGGGAGGTTTGAGATCTAAGGATATTGTTCATTTCCCCATTTTAAAAAATGCTAGCATATAATACAGTGACTGTCTCAAACACTTGAGTTTACAATAGTGTTACTGCAGTATTTTGTTATTTGTTTGTTTTGAGGGTTGATTGTGTATGTATTTTATTTACTTTGGATTCAACAATTCCAACTTTTTTATTTAATACAATTAAATAGTTACATTTTCCCACCTCTTCCTTTTGATTTCCTTAATCCTGTGGATTTTGGGTTACCATCATAATGTAACTAAAATAAAAGCACTTTCATAAGTTAAAAGGACAGTTAAGAATAAAATCATATTTAAAAATAATTCTTATCTGCTTTACTAATAACATCGTAGACTATTAGAATTTTAAAGAGAGAATGTACCTTTCACCATTTAAAATATTGGCTTACTTTTTGCACTTCACTCAGTTTGCATGATTAAAATAGACTGGTCAGTTTCATTTTCTTGGTCTCATGTGCTAGTACAGTGGTTCTCAACCAGGGGTATGCAGAGGCTTCCAGAGGTACATCAGCTCATCTAGATACTTGCCTAATTTTACAACAGGCTACATAAAAATTACTAGTGAAGTCAGTACAAACTTAAATTTCATACAGACTATGACTTGTTTATACTGCTCTATATACTGAAATGTAAGTAACATATTTTTTTTCCAATTTATTTATTTTATAATTATATGGTAAAAATGAAAAAGTAAACAATTTTTCAGTAATAGTGTGCTGTGACACTTTTTTATTTTTATATCTGATTTTGTAAGCAAGTAGTTTTTAAGTGAGGTGAAATGTGTGGGTACGCAAGACAAATCAGACTCCTGAAAGAGTACAGTAGTCTGGAAAGGTTGAGAGGCACTGTATTAGTGTAAGGGGGTTTAATTCTCCGCAAGAAACAGTTTTCATATAAATAAATAAATAAGTGAAACAAATTAAATCTTTCCAGTCATTTTTGTAACCCACCCCCCTCCAAAAATTAACATGGGGGCCTCAACTAAGAGCACTATGTTGCTTTTACTAATATGCATCAGTCAGCATATATGCATCTGAGTACAGCATAGCTCTGTGACATTTGGTATTGACTGTGTTGCTATTTATTATTTATTAAGCTCTGTCAGCATGAGCATTTGCAGTGCTGTTGTGGCTCATTTATTTTTTTTCTCATTGGCATGCATGCATGAGTGGGTGGTGTGGTATGGGTTTTAAACACATGCTGCCTCTGAAAGGCACTTGAACCCTGATGCAAGCAGTGGCATGTTGGGCTGGGGGTGGGGGACTCCCCTTTTTCTAAATGTGAAAATTCATAATATAGCTTTCAGGTTTTGAAGTCCTGCCCATCTTATGTTTGTACCATGCTAGCGAAAATTGTCTTCAGAAATGGTAGTCAAGAATTATTCTGGCACAGTGCCTCTGTGCATTTGTGTCCACTGGATTGTCTTTCTGAGAACCACACTTGCTCAAACTCAGCTAGAGACTTAGTGCTGGTTTACACTACCACTCAAGTCGATGTAACTTACGTCACTCAGGGGTGTGGAAAAGACATCCCCCCGAGTGACATAAATTACATCAACCTAAGCGCTGTCCACACCAGCACTATGTCGATGGGAGACACCAATGTAGCGCTCTAGTGTAGACTTGCCCTCAGTCCATGTCAACACTACAGACTGCTCTGTCGGTCAGGGGTGTGAAGAGGTGTGATCCCTGAACAGCAGAGCTGTGCTGCCAGAAGTCCCTAGTGTAGATGCAGCTATGCCAACAAAACTAGTGGTGGTTTCTACTATGCTGGCACAGACCGCAGCTTTGCCAGTATAATTGTGTCCCCATTAGGGGCATTTTGCTGATATAATATACGAAAAAATGTATACCGGGTAAGTGCTCATAGTGAAGACATGGCATGGGAAGAGACTGTCTAGGAAGGAGTACGGCAGAAAGGGATCTAGGGATTATAGTGGACCACAAGCTAAATATGAGTCAACAGTGTGATGCTGTTGCAAAAAAAGCAAACGTGATTCTGGGATGTATTAACAGGTGTGTTGTGAGCAAGACACGAGAAGTCATTCTTCCGCTCTACTCTGCGCTGGTTAGGCCTCAACTGGAGTATTGTGTCCAGTTCTGGGCACCGCATTTCAAGAAAGATGTGGAGAAATTGGAGAGGGTCCAGAGAAGAGCAACAAGAATGATTAAAGGTCTTGAGAACATGACCTATGAAGGAAGGCTGAAAGAATTGGCTTTGTTTAGTTTGAAAAAGAGAAGACTGAGAGGAGACATGATAGCAGTTTTCAGGTATCTAAAAGGGTGTCATAAGGAGGAGGGAGAAAACTTGTTCACCTTAGTCTCTAAGGATAGAACAGGAAGAAATGGGCTTAAACTGCAGCAAGGGAGGTTTAGATTGGACATTAGGAAAAAGTTCCTAACTGTCAGGGTGGTTAAACACTGGAATAAATTGCCTAGGGAGGTTGTGGAATCTCCATTTCTGGAGATATTTAAGAGTAGGTTAGATAAATGTCTATCAGGGATGGTCTAGACAGTATTTGGTCCTGCCATGAGGGCAGGGGACTGGACTCGATGACCTCTCGAGGGCCCTTCCAGTCCTAGAATCTATGACTTTATGAATCTATGAATGTTAGAGCTGAATGCAGCATAAAAGCCTAGAGAGGTAGATTTTAAATGGCTCCAAAACCTGGTTAAAAATCAGCAGGTGAAATCCCGTCCCTATTGAAGTCAATGGGAATTTCACCATTGACTTTGGTGGGCCCAGAATTTCACCCAGTTACCCCAGTTCTGCAGTTGCAGTCCTTACTAAAGCAAAACTCCCACTGCATTCAGTTAGAGTTTTGCCCAAGTTCATAGTATGGACAGGATCTAAACTACACTTCTGGATTGTCTATACCACCTGTTCTGATCATGTTTTGTGTAGAGATTTTACAAATATCCAGACCCAAATTGTGTCTGTGGCTACTATAAATCAGCACCCCAACCTGGAGTATTTCCAGAGGGGAAGAAATATCTTGTCTTCAGCACTCCTGAGCTTCCCCCTAGGGCTGTTTAGTTGAAGCATTTGTGTGAGGCTACAAATCATGTTAAAGGCATATTAGGATGTAACCTGGACAGACAGGGCCTAAATGTATTCTGTGCTGTTCTGCATTTAGAGAGGTGGTGAGGGAAATCTGCTGGAGAGGAAGTTGAACTTCCTGTATTGGAGTTGTACTGGAGCCTCCCCTGAATTCAAGACAATGCAGCAAAGGCCTCAAATATGAATCACTGGAGTACAAGGCAGACAGGACTTGATTGCCTGCCAGAAATGCCCTTCTGAGTTTCTAACTGTTGTTGGGGAGTTATGTGTTTGTAAATTCATGTCCAACCTGTATCATTTTTGGACTCTTATCAGCTGCCTCTTTCTCCACCCGTGCAAATGAGAAAAAACTCCCCTTGCCTAGTTTCATTTCTGTGAATGTTGCTTCTGATTTGTGAAGAGGCTAATTTGGGCATCTGGGTTATAATGGGCACATGTATAAATGACTGCACAGGCTGAGCTATGAGAAACAGGAACTAAATGGCCTACTTGCAGGATCAGGGCCTAAGTAGGCAAGTGACATACAGTACAAGGCTGTGGTCAGAGGGATGTGTCAAATGTACATGATTATTATATACCTGGATTAATTTGCAAATTTATTTTTCATAATTATGCATAGATGAAGTAAGTGCTAAACTATCCCCATCTGTCTCTCATGCCCTCATGAAGCTGATTTCTTGTCATGGTGCCTTAAAAATGCAGTAACTCATAGTACACTGATTCCTTACAGATCAGTACAAGGAGGGTCATCCATGCGTAAGAGATCACAGAGATATTTATGTGAGATGTTCAAAGGAGGGAATGAGTATGGTTTTTATCCTTATGGTATGGTAACACACACTGGCTGCTTGGTTATACTATCATCGAGTCACACCTACAATTCACACTAAAAAGTAAGGGCTAAGATCTGGTTTATGATTGACTCTTGTGGGAGCAAAATCAAGCCCTGAAGAAATATAGTTTTTTCCATTGTGTAGAGTCACAGAAATTCAAGATGGGAAAACCTGTCCCATTTCCAGGCTGGAACAGCATTGATCCCTATACGTTTTTGTTACTCCAAGCAATTTCTTGGACCCATCAAAAATCCGATCGCTTTCATGAGGGATATTTATATAGCACCTTCCACTCAGAAGCATTGCAAAGTGCTTTGTAGCTCATATGCATTTGTTTTTCCTATTTTCAAATGTTTCATTCATTTCTGAATGATGAAACAGCAGAAGTGGAAGTCTCTCTCTCTCTCTCTCATCTCCCCACCCATTGTCTGTTTCCTCTTGCAAGTCCTCTCACCAGAGGGACACACATTAGCAACACACTGAACCAGCCCCTGAAATCACAAGGCTGTGTTGAACTCTCACTGTATGAGCTGATGCAATGTCAGCCTTAGTGGTGCAATAAAAAAATATTGCATAGATAGTACTGGCAAAGCACAGAATTGAGCAGCTCTGTTTGTGAAGATAAACAGTGTGATTAATTATCTGTCTCATGTCACGTTTCCCATGGACCACTTTCCACAGCTGTTTATTACACTACCATGTTCAAGAGAAATACCACAGAATACCACAGTTAAACCAGACCTGTGAGTTATAGTATATACTCTATAACAGCATTATATCACTCTAGTTGATAAATAGGTGGCAATGAAACTTTAATTGAAAAGTTCCTCAACAAAGCATTTTAGCTGGGGGAATGGAAAGGGAATAAAGCACGAAAGACTCATTCAATCAAACCAAAGGTATTCTAACTTATTAATTTTTGCATTGCAGTAACACCTAGAGGCCCCAGCAGAGATCAGGACCCATTATTCTAGGCTCTGTACAGACACACAGTGAGAGACAGCCTTTGCCCCAAATCACCTACTGTCTAAATAGACAAGACAGTCAAAGGGCAAGAGAAATGAGATATTATTATCCCCACTTTACGGTTGGAGAACAGAGGCATGGAGAGGGAAAGTGATTTGTCATGAGATTATACAAATAGCTTGTGGAAGAACTCAGAATTGAATGCAGGTCTGCTGAGTGCCAAGATAGGGTTTTAACTGCAAGACTATCCTTCCTGTTAATAGTAATGTCTTCTCCTGGGATGTTTTGTCTTCTGGTTCTATTTTTTAGAGTGTAAGCTCATCAGGGCAGTCTTAATTGCTACCTGTACAGTGCCAAGGACAACACATAATAAATAACAGTGTGTGACACTGTCCACAGTTATGTAATGAAAAAGTCTCTTGTAGGGAAAGAAGTGTAGTCTGGTGGTTAGAGCATGGGACTGGGAGTCGGGAGTCAGGAGTTTGGAGCCATTTTCCCAGCTTTGTCACGGATTTACTTGTGACACTGGGTAAATTACTTCAGTCCTTTGTGACTCTGTCTCCCATTTGTACAGTTAGGATAAACAACTGATTCATGCGGAATAGGGGGTTTGTTATGAATTAGTGTTCATAAAGTATTTAGAAATACTCAGATGGATGACATTGTGGAAATGCAAAGTATTAAAATATCGAACAGGCAAGTGGTGGTAGAGAAGAAGCTAGGCTTGGAATCTGATGTGAAAATTTCATTGATTTCTTAGGGTCCAAAATCCATTTGTGTGAAGAGAGCCAGCAAAAAGGCTGTGAATCACTGAAGCACAATATTTTGAGGGCTTAAGTGAGACTTAATTGATGCACAGGCCTTGGCCCCCTGCACAACGTGAATTTCACCCTAATGATGTATTTGTGCTGAGAGAGTAGGTTTTTTTGCATCAAGAAAAATGAAATAAAGAGTCTTTGGCCCTTGGAGTTTCATGTTATATCCTGCTACAAAGAACTTTACCTGATATCGCTAGTAGCAAATATGGGGTTAAAACAGAGTGAAGGGTCAGGCTTGCCATTTTACAAATTAACAAAATTGTTAAAATGATCAAACTGAATGAATTTAGCCACTCTTTCCCCCTCTATCTGCAGTACAGTCCTCCATGTTCTTTACAATGAAAAATTACAGAACAGATATTTCCTTCTTTCCTTCTCATATTTCACATGACCCATCTCCACTGAATTTCATGATCTCAGAGCACCACAGCCATGTACAGACACAGTTGTGGAGATTAGATATTTCTCAAGGCTGCGTGTTGTTTGATGTGTGTATGTGAGACAGCAGAAAGTTCCTAGTCTGACTGGTAAAGCTTTCCTGGGATTGGAGTCTCTTCCTCCTGCCCATCTCATGAGAGAATGAGCACCAGTGTCTGTTGGCATTTTGTGGCTGAGATCTATATCCAGGAGCAGGAATGCATGTTTAGTAATGGGTTCTGCTACTAACATCAGCAGTAAACAAAGAATATTTGCAAGATGAAAGCATTCTTAATCTCTGAGGATAGGACAAGAAGCAATGGGTTTAAACTGCAGCAAGGGAGGTTTAAATTGGACATTAGGAAAAACTTCCTAACTGTCAGGGTGGTTAAGCACTGGAATAAATTGCCTAGGGAGGTTGTGGAATCTCCATCATTGGGGATTTTTAAGAGCAGGTTAGACAAACACCTGTCAGGGATGGTCTAGAATAATACTTAGCCCTGCCATAAGTGCAGGGGACTGGACTAGGTCACCTTTCGAGGTCCCTTCAATTCTATGATTATTATGTTGCAAGGCTGCTGAAGTGGGAAGCTTCATTGAAGTGAGTGCCAGCATGGTCTGGCCCTGAAACTAGATTGAACTATTGTATGTTTCATAGGGTTGCCAGGTGTTCAGTTTTCAACCAGAATGCCTGGTCGAAAAGGGACCCTGGCAGCTCCGGTCAGCAATGCCGACTGGGCCATTAAAAGTCCGGCCGTGCAGTGGGACCCGGGGCTAAGGCAGGCTCCCTACCTGGCCTGGTTCCACGTGGCTCCCAGAAGCAGCCACCAGGTCTCTGGGGCCCCTAGGTGTATGGGCGGCCAGGGAGGCGCTGCCCCCGCCCAAGTGTCGGCTCCACCACTCCCATTGGCTGGTGCTGCGGGTGCAAGAGCAGCGCGCGGAGCCTCCCTGGCCACCCATGCACCTAGGGGCTGCAGGGACCTGGCAGCTGCTTCCTGGGAGCCGTGGTAAGTACTGCCAGGACCCCACACCCCAATCCCCTGCCCCAGCCCGGAGAGTCCCTTTCTGCACCCAAACTCCCACCCAGAACCCACACCCCATCCACCCCCCAACCCCCTCCCCCAGCCCTGAGCCCCCTGCTGCACCCCAAACCACAGAGCCCACACCCCCAGCCAGAGCCCTCACCCTCCTTCCACACCCCAACCCTCTGCCCCAGCCTGGTGAAAGTGAGTGAGGGTGAGAGAGAGCGAGCGACAGAGGGAGAAGGGATGGAGCGAGTGGGGGCCTCAGGCAGGGGGTGGGGGCGGGATGTTCGGTTTTGTGCAATTAGAAAGTTGGCAACCCTAATGTTTCCGGGTGCTTTGGGAACTTTAAAAACAAGCCACTTTTGTGTTATCATAGATGGTTAGTACTTATAATAGAAGAAAGCCAGGATACCTATAAGGCCAGTCAAGGCGGGCTGAAGAACCCCAGAAAGAGAGCTGTGAGCAACACTAAGAGGGAATAGATGAAGCTATGTGAAGCAAAGAGAAGACTCTAATGGTGACCTTCCAAGATCTGGGAAAATGCATTGTTGCAGCTATACGAAGAGCCGAAAAGAAGTTGAGACTGGGTTCTCAGACCACCACACCAATGTAGCTGTGCTCCTGTAGCGTTTCTAGTACAGACACACTAAGCTGGCGTGAGCGGCAGCGCCGTATTATTGCCTAGGCCGGCAAATTTGCAGGGGCGGAAGCTCCCCTCCGCGCCCCGCCCCCCTGCTCCAGCTCACCTCCGCCTCCTCTGCAAGCGCGCCGCCGCATCCTTTTTCTCTCCCCTCCCAGCGCTTGCGCCGCGAAACAGTTGTTTCGCAGGGCAGGGAGGGAGGGGGGAGGAGGGGGAACGCCACGCGCTGGGGGAAGAGGCGGGGCCAGGGGCGGGGATTTGGGGAAGGGATCCAATAGGGGAAGAGAGGGGGCGGAGTTGGGGCGGGGACTTTGGGGAGGGGATTGGAATGGGGGCGGGAAAGGGGCGGAGTCGGGGCGGGGCCAGGGCGGCAATTATTTCCCAGCCTAGGGATGGCAAAATTATTAATCCGCCACTGGCAAGCGGCAGTAGCTATGTTGGCAGGAGAAGCTCTCCTGCCGACAGTGCTGTCTACACCAGCGCTTAGGTTGGTATAACGTACGTCGCTCATGGGGGGGGGCTTATTCACACTCGTGAGTGACTTAAATTATACTAAAGTAATTTCTAGTGTAGACAAGCTCTAAGGTGTGGAGCTGTGTACAGATCAAGGATACCAATATTCAACAGCCATGGGTAGCTGCTTCTTCAACATGAGAACATTTGATGATACCTCAAACTCTCTGTTGAGAAATGCAACTTGCCATCTCTCCATTACGGATGTTAGATTTGCACTTGCTCTCAGATGGTGCCAATACACGTGAAAAGAGGAAGTGGGGTAGAGACCCAGGCAAGCAGCTGGGTGCAACATTATCAGACAGAGGATATTTCCCAGGCTGGGCCATGTTTATAATAAACACAGAGATGCTCACTGAGTTCTAAGCAACAAATGTGCCTCTTGGAAAAGGGAGATGACTAAGTGGAGAGGCAGGTGCTCTATCTGGGATTTGGCTAGCATATATGGTCCAAGAAAGAGACTAAACTGAGTGGTGAGGAACTTGGATTGGTGGCTTCATCACAGCAGGGGATCTTTAATCTGCCCACATTACAGTCAGGGGAGTTTACTTAAGATTTATTTACACTAGTGTAAAGGAGATCAGAATGTGGCTTATTGTCTACACCGCTCCTACAGCTTCTTTCTTTCAGAACACTTTACAGTGTGTTGGCCAACTGTGCTTGTCTGAGGCCTAGTCTACACCTCAGACTTAGGTCAACCTAGCTACATTGCTCACAGGTGTGAAAAATTCATACCCCTGAGAAATGTAGTTAAGCCGACCTAATCCCCAGCATAGACATTGTTACGTTGACAGAAGAAATCTTCTATCTACCTAGCTGCTGCCTCTCAAGGGGGTTCATTTACTACACCAATGGAAAAACCCCATTCATCGCGGTAGCGAGCATCTACACTACAGCGGCACTGCGGTAGCTGTGCCACTGTAACACTTGTAGTGTGGACATGTCCTTTCTCACATCACCCATTGACTTCAGATGCAGCAAATCACATGAGTGGATCAAACAGGATTTGGCCATGTGCATGTTATGCAATAACACCATTTCACTGCAGCTAGCTCTGAGGTGGAACATGGAAGCCTTCTTTGCTAGTGGAACAACACAGGCTTGTCTTTGTATTTATTCTGGTAAGTGAAAAAATTACTTCTTTATATGAATCTTGTCAAACTCTGGCTGGCCCTTAAAAGGGAGTCAGGCTCAGCTTCACTCATGATGCAGCAACTGTCCCCCAGCTGATCCCGAATGGGTGGCTTAATAGCAGTTGTCGGACACAGCTGGGTAAGAGTCATAAGGCCTACAGAGAGATAGAACTCAGCTGGGAAGGAGGGGATGTGAGAAAGAAGGTTGGGTGTTCTTGCTCTTGGGAAGGGACTGATAGGAGTCAGGTGGAAGGAGAACTGGGGAAAGCCACAGGGAGAGAGTTAGCTCCTGTCGTGGGCCCTGAAATAGGGACAAGACTGCAGGGGAGGCAGCCCTGAGTGTTGGTGTTCAGTTGAGGAATGGAACATCAGGGAAACTTAAGAGGAACAAACGCTCAAGCCAGGATGAGTGGAGGCTGCTTTAGTTAGGTTTTTGTTTGTTTGTGGTTTTCTGTCTTCTGTTGGGGGATGTCTGGGAACCTGCTACTGAGAGTAGAGTGGGACTGCAGAGGAGCCCAGGATGGGTGAAGATACTGTGTTGATAATTAGAGTTGTGTGGGATGCTGGTTATATGGGACTGCGATACCCCAGCAGGAGTGAGACTTTAAAGAGGTCTGTCTGAAGGGCAAGGCACGAGATGAAGCAGACCATTGTAAGGATGGAGTAGTTGGTGGCAGGGCATCAGATGAGGAGAGCTTGCTAATATCCAGCCTTGGGGGGGCATGTTGTCCGATGAGTCACTCTTCTACAATCTACATATGAAATTTAAAGGTATGCAAGAGGTATGCATTCAACCTTCTCTCTCATACAAAACTCTCTGACTTCATTTCATGCCCTGTTTAGACCCCTAGTGTTTGGAGAAAGCTACATGCTTGCCAGACTGCTTCAGTCCATTACAGGACCAAGTGGATATGGCTACAGTGAAGAGCTGGGAGTTGAGGGCCCTGGATTCAAGCCCTGCCCTTGACTAGCTACTCCTGGGGGAATTCTGTATCACTGCTTATCCACAGAATTCATGTCCCCCATAGATTTCTTTGCTTCCCTGTAGAAAAATGACTTCTGATGGGGAAGCAAAGGGAAGCCCGCAATAATGATCATGCGCCCCTCCCCGGCAGCGCAGTCAGGTTGGTTCAGGTGCTCGGAGCAGCCAGTAGAGACATAAATCACCGCTAGGATGGGGTGGCGGGGCCTGGGCAGTCAGGCGTGTGTGAGAGAGAGAGAGAGAGAGAGAGAGACTGTCCCTCTTGTTTGCTATTGCAGCACGCTTGGCATGGAGAGGTAGGGCTTTGGGGTGTTTCTGAGGAGGTAGGCATGGGGCAGAGCAGAATGTAGCAGCCTGCCTGCTTAAAGAATTGTTCCCATTGTTTTTGTGAATTCCCCCAGGAATATAAAACAGGTGTAAAAGTTTTAAGGCTCCTTTACATTGCCAAAGTGGTGTAAAGGACAGTATGGCCTTATAAATGCTTATGGTGCTTTAGTGATTAGAACTGGTCTAAATTTTTTGACTGAAAAAAATTCCTATCAAAATGTGGTCCATGAACTGTTTGATACTGACCTTTCTGGAGATGGTCAGTAACCAATATAAATTGTGAGTTTGATTCCCCAGTCCTCACTTGCTCTTCAGTTGCCTATGATGTAACACTGAGCATATGGCTGCATATATTTGTTGACTAATCATAGAATTGTAGGACTGGAAGGGACCTCGAGAGGTCATCTAGTCCAGTCCCCTGCACTCATGGCAGGACTAAGTATTATCTAGACCATCCCTGACAGGTGTTTGTCTAACCTGCTTTTAAAAATCTCCAATGACTCAGATTCCACAACCTCTCTAGGCAATTTATTCCAGTGCTTAACCACCCTGACAGTTAGGAAGTTAATTATCTAGACCATAACGAGAAATAAAGGTTCAAACCTAGCTACATTACTGTTTAGGGTTACCATATTTAAAAAATAAAAAAAGAGGACACTCCACGGGGCCCTGATCCTGCCCCTTTCCCACCCCCGCCCCAACTCCGCCCCTTCCCCAAAGTCCCCGCCCTAACTCTGTCCCCTCCCCTGAGCGCCCCGCATTCCCCCTCCTCCCTCCCAGCCACGCGAAAAGGGCTGCCCGAGTGCTACCGGCTTCACGGTTTGCCGGGCAGCCCCCA
>NW_020665065.1:6015378-6093293 GCF_002925995.2 Terrapene triunguis | reverse complement strand
TCCCCCCCCCACTCCCATTCTCCATCCATTGTATTGTAGTTTAAATAAATTACCAAAATAATTGAGACTAGCATGATTATATTGCATTCTTTTGACAAATAAAATATGCAGAATTTTAAAATATTGTGCGCAGAATTTTTAATTTTTTTTGGGTGCAGAATTCCCACAGGAGTAACTGCCTCTGGACCTTTAGGTGGGTCATTGCACATCTCTGACTTGGTTTAGCCCTCTCTAAATGGGGGTGATAATATTTACCTCCTCACAGTCAGTCTGGGAGTGAGGGAGTAGTCACAAATTCATGCAGATATTTTTTCACTAGTGTTTCTCTCTGACCCTTCGTTTATCTGTAGCTGTTTCTCTCTCTATTCCCCTTTTCACACTCTTCCTGATGCAGAACGTGAATCCAATGATGTTTTTGTACCAAAATCTTTTTGAGACTGTTCAAAATGGGGCAAACCAAGCCTTCTCCCTAATTACCACATGGAGCAACCCTAACTAGCCAAACCTCAGTTATGCTCAACTCTCTTCCCCCCCACCAGCACATCCCCTGCAACAATCACTTACTCTGAAAATCCCCTTGATTACCCAGACAAAGCATTCAGCGTCCTCGCCCCCCATGCCATTTGGATAACTGAGCATGAGCTGTGCTAGTTTGCCCTGGTGTGGCTGTGTCTCTCCAAGGCAGGATGTTTATCTCACAGTACAGACTGGGGGCTCTTGCTCAGCTGCTTTTCACCTTCAGGGATGCAGATTCCCTTGTGATGAAAGTGTTACTAAAGTGGGGCAGAGGCAAGAGGAAGAATGCAGCTTTCTGGAGGTCTTCTGTCAGGGGCAGAAATTTCACAATACCCTTCAAAATACTTCATTAAATAAGGTTTCAGAGTAGCAGCCATGTTAGTCTGTATCCGCAAAAAGAACAGGAGTACTTGTGGCACCTTAGAGACTAACAAATTTATTAGAGCATAAGCTTTCGTGGGCTACACTGACTCCTCAGGGTAGCAAGTGAATGGCTGTAGCTCGACTTTCATGCTTAGGCACACTGATGCCATCTTGTGGAAAAACAATGGGATAACAGTGATTGTGTATATACAAGGAAGGATTGTTCTCAGGTCCATGCATGGCTTATTTATTTTTAGGGCCTTCTGGCTGGTTAGTAGCATTAATGCTGCTAGTCTAGTGTCAATAAAAGGAGCTGTTGTGGCCTTCATAGCTACACAGCTATCTTCTACCTGTTTCTCAGAGTTCTGAGCATTCCTCTGGGCTTCGCACCTTCCCTCTCTGCTTGTGCTGTGGCAACTGCCTTTCCAATTTGGGACACACATTCTGGGAGAGCTGCTGCAGTGCAAACAGCAGCACTTCCTATCCCAAGGGCCTGAACAGAGCTGTAGAGCCCCCAGCACCAGCTAGACTGAACTCCCATGCGGCAGGGTGCAACGCTAGCCGCAGAGGCTACTGAGCAGTCCAGTAGATTATATATCACAGAGCAAGGGCTGAGCGCCCTCAGAAAAAGACAGATAAACCAGATACACAAGTTGAGTGAGGAGTGTGTTTGGATCCAGATCTGCATTAGTGTAGAGTCTAGTTCAGATTTTAGGCTGAATCTCAGGAGATTTGAGCCCCAAAATGTCAGCAATCTCACTTGATCAGCTGCTATCACAAAATACAAGCCATCTGGTTAGGCAAGTTGCCGCTGCTCCTGGGCCTGCCTTTGAACTTCTCTCCCCTCAGCTTCTTTCCTCTTCCTGTAGTTAATCATGTTGTGTGATAAGGGGGTTAGACACCTGGATTCTGGGGGCTATTACTCACCCTCACAAGTTGTTTCCGTTTGTTTGGGTCTCTCCATTCTCTGTACATCTCTATTAGCCAGATGTTCTGACACAAGCTTTACTGCTGCTTTGGATGTCCTTACCCTCCTCCCCCTGCCCCCCGCTTCTTTCAATTCTGCTCCCTGATTCCGAATAATAGAACAACTTAGATCTTATGACTGCCTCTCCTTGCCTTCCCTAATCAAATCATGTCCTCTATAAGCCTTCTAAAAATGGTTTTCAGTAACCAATTTGCTTAGAAATTAACTTGCAAAAGCCCTGCAGGGATTTTTGCAAGCACAAAACGTGGGGCTGGCTTGGTGCATCCCAGAGCTGCGTTTTATTCAGAGTATTCCCCTACCCCTCCAGTGACTCCTGCAAGTTAGGCTGCTGTTGCCTTTTTGCAAGGCAATAATGTCTTACAAACATTTAGAATAGAGATAAATTCAAACCTCAAATCCCAGATGGGGACGCTCTTGAAGTTTACATTTGTGGCTGTAATATGTAGATAAAAATAGGTGAGATTAAAGCTGTAGAGGAACATGGGACAAATCTAAGAACAGAACAAGGAATGTTTCAGATGTCCTGTGTATTCAGTGTATAATGTTCCTTTTCAAAGTATGTTACTATTTCCATATGCACTGGGAACCAGGTACTTACCATCTAGAATTCTAAATGAAGGAATAAAGAAAGCACGAATATAAAGTCTTAAAAGGGAAAGAAAGCTGAATGCATCTCTTCCTCTTAGCTTTCCCCTCCCTCCCAGGGTGACATACTTTGTACACTAAGGGCAGATCCTCAGTTGGTCTAAGTTGTCATAGCTCCATGGTTATAGTTGCTGTAAACAGAATGAGAGTACAACTGTCTGGGGTGTTCTTAGACACGCTTTATGTTAAGGATCAATATATAGTTTATAAAAGGTTAATAAGTGATATCTATTGATGGTTACAGATTCCTTACTTCTATAACCTTTAGGTAAGGTACTTATATGGCACCAGCATCATAGTATTTCAGTGCTTCACAATCTTTAATGTATTTATCCTCACAACAACTTTGTGAGGTAGGGAAGTATTATTATCCTCATTTTACTGCTGGAGAGGAGGCCCACAGGTTAAGTGACTTGCCCAAGGTCACACAGCCTGTGGCAGAGCAGTGAAATAAATGTGGGTTTCCCAAGTCCCAGGGTACACCTTAACCACTGGACCATATGTAATCAGCCTTCTACTGATGCATTGAAAACCATCTATAATGCATTACTGTTCATGTCTGTAGCAGACGTATAACATCTATTAATCATTAATAAACTTCTGAATAGAACCTTCATATGAAGCATGATTGCTTCCTCTAGGTGTTCATAACACACCCCTTTCTGTAGTACAAGAGTGCAGAACACTGTTTGTTTATCTCAGGGCCAGGAGAACTGAAAGCGGCCAGATCCACAGATATTCAGATGCAAAGTGGAAGAAGGGAGTTCAGTACCTGTGGGCACCTGCTGACACAGCCCAAACTGCCTGCATGTGAAAGTTTTGTCTTAGGCAGCGTCCCTGATGAATACAGCTTTTGTGGTAGGTCATAAATAGGGACAGAAACAGTCCCCGAAACTCTTCAGCCTTTTGATGGCCTGAAGATCAGGACCTTACACTGGATCCACTGTAGTACAGGGAGCCTCCAATTCCTCACAAAGCAACTACAAAACACTGCTCAAGACGAATCCTCCACTCACCTGAATGGTAGCATTTCATACCCACTTTGCAAAGCTGTAACTGACCACACAAAGTGCAAGGTGCAGGTCAGTCAGGCCTGATGTGTTCTCATCAGCCTATCTGTATATTAAAGGGCACACATGACCCCCCCATTACTGTAATATCTGAGCACCGCACAATCTTTACTGTATTTATCCTCACACCCTTCTGTGAGGCACTACCTCTCCCCTCCCCCCCCCTCCCCCACCCAGCACAGAGGAGGAATTGAGGTACAGAGAGACTAAGTGACTTGCCCAAAGTCACGCAGGAAGTCCGGGAATTGAGCTTGGGTCTCCCAGGTTAATGTCCTAACCACTGGACAATCCTTCCTCTCTTGTGGAGAGGAAGTGGCCTGTGCCCATTGGCAGACTGCCTGCCATCTGAGTATATATTGGGCTGTGTGTCCGTCTATTATCAGCCTATTATTTCTTGTTTCATTTATAGGCTATTGGAGAGCTCAGTGTATTTGAAAAACAAAACAAGACAAAACAAAAACACTCACACCCTGAAGGGAAAAAAAGGAAGTGCTGCAATGCTGAACCACTGTACTGCTGGCTTTGAAACAGGAAGCTTTTCCACCCTTCCTCTAAGTACCTGAAACACGTTAACTAATAAGCATTTGTATTCTAAAAAAGATGCAAAATGTCTCACAAAAGACCTCTCATTTCCCCTGTCCTTAATGACCCATCTTTCCCCAGAAAGTCAAACTACACTTGTCATGAGCTCTTGTATTTTATTTCTTAGTATTCATATCACAATTATCTGTTAAAATTGAATTGAAATTTTTTTATGCCACACCATAAGAGCTCAGTAAGGAGTAAGGGAGAATCTGAAATAGAAACTTTTCCCAGTGGTGTTTTGATGCACCACAGACCAGCCTTTTTGTGCACTGGATTTGATTTTTAAGATGTAGTATTCCATAAAGCATTTATTGCCTTCTCCATTTTTATAGAGCATAATTCCCCTAAGATGCCTTCTGTTTCCATAATCCACTCTCGATCTGATTCAACAGCTTTACTCACAGTTTGAAGCTTAGTTGCAGGCAAACTAAGGCGCCTGAGACATTTACAAAAAAAAAATTAGCAAAAGGCTCAGTGAGCAAGGATGTTTCCAGCAGATAGGGATGATTAGAAGCAGAATCAAGGGAGAGCTGACTGCAAGAATCTGAAAAATGAATGTATGCCAGCTATTTTTATTTATATTTAATTTAAGGGAGCCGGTTTTGTGTGTGTCCCACTCACCAGTGTTGTCAACTCTGATTTTCTCACCAATTTCATATTTGTTTCTGTCTTAAAGCCCCTGCTCCTGGAGTTCTGTGGTCATTTGAGAATCTCCAACTTATGTTTTTTTTAAATGAAAGTGAAGACCCTTACGTTTTTAGCCTTCAAGATTGCTGAGAAAAGCTTGAAAGCATGACCTCACAAAAACCCTGCACTTCTTTATTTTTAAAATGTTCATGACATAAGCCAATCACATGAAATATTTGGGATTGGCAATACTGTATTTGCACAGAGCTGTTGGATTAAAAGAAGTCTCTTGCCATGAATTACTGCAGAGGAAGACTTGGGTTTTGGTAACTTTGCGTATGTCTACATAGCACGTAGACACCCGCGGCTGGCCCTTGCCAGCTGACTCGGGCTCCCAGGGCTCGGGCTGTGGGGTTGTTTCATTGCTGTGTAGACTTGTGGACTTGGGCAGGAGCCCAAGATCTGGGACCCTCCCATCTCACTGGGTCCTAGAGCAAGGGTTCTCAAACTTCATTGCACTGCGACCCCCTTCTGACAAAAATTACTATATGACCCTAGGAGTGGGGGGACTGAAACCTGAGCCTGCCAGAGCCCCGTCGCCCCTGGGGGAGGGAGGGGAGGATCAAAGCCGAAACCCAAAGGCTTCAGCTCCGGGCAGGGGGCCTGTAACCTGAGCCCTGTTGCCCAGGGCTGAAGCCCTCGGGCTTCGGCCCCAGGAAGTCTAAGCCAGCCCTGGCGACCCCATTAAAACAGAGTCGCGATCCACTTTGGGGTCCCGACCCACAGTTTGAGAACTGCTGTCCTAGAGCCTGGGCCCCAGCCTGAGCCTGGAAGTCTGCACAGCAATGAAACAGCCCTGCAGCTTGAGCCCCGCGAGCCCAAGTCAGCTGGCAAGGGCCAGCCGCGGGTATCTAGTTGCTGTGTAGACATACCCATTGAAGGCTCCATTGGCAGCTTCCCTGGAGCCAGAGAGCTGCACCTGAATTGTGCCTGTGAAGGAGGGGGGAAGTGAGGAGAGGGAAGCACAGCAGTAAGGACTAAATCCTGGTCCCATTGAAATCAATGGGAAGATGCCTTAAGGGATCCTGATTTTCAGAGGACATGTGCTCAGCAGAGACTTAAATGGGACCAGAGCTTGGCCGTCACTTGCAAGTTGCTGAGCAGCCCCTACTGCTATTAAAGTCACTGATAGCGGAGAGCACTTCTCGGGAGGTGCTCCTCACCTGAAGGCTCGGGTCCATTGTACTCTGATTAAACAGGAGTAAGTTGCCTGCACCAACTGCTGTAACTATGCTCAGAGGAGTCTAGCTGGCAGCATCTTGACAGCTCATGTTATACCCTACACAGATCCATGGAATCACCCAACTGTGCTTTTTTTGTTGGGTGGATGGGAGAGATGCAGCTGGAGTTCACACTAACTCCACTGGGCGGTGCTGAGCAACTTTGGGACATAGGTGCTGGAACTAGGAGTGCTGCTGCACCTCCTGGCTTGAAGTGGTTTCCATCATACACAGGGTTTGCAGTTTGGTTCATTGGCTCTCAGCACCCCCACTATACAAATTGTTCCAGCACCCTGCTTTGGGATGTCACAGCAGCTTAGAGGCAAGTCCTGGAGTTTCATTCTTTCTGAACATGGATTCAAACCGCTCCTCTATTCTTTTCTGAGGCAATGGGGGATGGAACCGAAGATCAAATTGCTACTTTCTCATAATTATAGCTATTTGCCTTTTGGAGCGGTAAAAAGCTTCTGCTTTCCCATTTTGTTAAAAAGCACACGCCTGATTCTCCCCTCAGTATAGTACCGAGCTCTGGTCAAGTGTAGGTAGTCTCTTGGTCTATCCAAGGCCGTGATCAAGTGTCTTGATGTTTTTGGTCTTTTGGCCTCGAGATGAAAACCTTGTCTTTGTTTCTGGGACCTTGAAGTGAAAAAATTCTCTAAATTATGCGAGTGTTTGGAGTTACTCCTGATTTAGGGTCTGATCCAAAGCCCACTAAAATCAATGGAAGTCTTTCCATTGACTTTGGATCAGGAGCTTACACTGGTGTAAAAGGCCCCTTGGACCAAGACAGCTGAGTAATTTCACAGTCTTCCAAACAGTCCTGGATTCAAACCAGGGCCAGCTCTGCCTTTTTTGCCGCCCAAACAAAAAAAACAAAAACAAAAAAAAAACCCATGCAGGGTGGCCGGAGCAGCGAAGCAAAAAAAAAAACAAAAACCCCAGGGTGCAAAATTTCAGTGCCACTCACTTGGCGGCTCGCGGCTGCCTCCCCCGGCCGTGCTGGCGAGCCTCCGGGCGGGCGGCGGCTGCACTCTGGCTAGCGGGACTCCCTGCGCTGCAGACGTGCCCCGGGCAGCGGAGTGCGCGCCCCGGCTAGTGGGGAGGAGGGGGAGGGAGCAGGGGGGAGAGAGAGAAGGGGGGCAGCCAGGGCTTCCTTCAGCTGGGGCGCTCACCACTCGGCCCCTCCCACCGCGTCTCCTGCCGGGAGGGCTCTGTGCTGCTCCCGCCTGCAGGTGAATTGAAACTTGGCGGGGAGGGAAGGACGCGGAGTGCCAGGCTTGCTGCAGACCTGGCACCGGCTGGGGCAGACGGAGCAAGCAGGGCGCTCCCCTCTTCTGCGCCGCCGCCCCCTACAGGGCGGCCGGAGCGGCGAACCAAAAAAAAAAAAGAAAAAAAAGGGCAGCCGTGCTACCCTAGGATTGGGCAGAATGCTGCCCCTTAGAATCTGCCGCCCCAAGCATGAGCTTGCTCAGCTGGTGCCTGGAGCCGGCCCTGATTCAAACCAGTGGCAGAAGTGAAAGACTCCATATCCCATTACCAAAATTCCCTGAGCCAGCCAGTCCCAGAAGCACAATGACATTTAATATAATTTCAACATTAAACCCACCCCCAACTCACAGCCTTCATGTAAAGCAGAGACTGCACATCTTCCCAGGAGGCTGGCTTGTGTTTGGATTGTTCCTTCAGCTGCACATTTACTTTTCCCACTTACATTCTAAGTAAAACCTCCCTCAAACATTGATCACTTCTTTGCTTGATTCAGTGGAATCTCTCCTTCTAAAGCACTTGCCATTTGCTCTGTGTGGATCCCCAGTTTGTCCGCATTGTGGCCACCTACCCAGTCAGTTGGAGCTAGCTTTGTGTGTAACATTTCAGGCAACTGCATTATCACTGAATAACTATTCCATTAAAGGGAAAAAATGAATAAACCCCATACAGATTAACACATGCTCCTGCTCTGAAGCCCATCTGTGTGCAAGGCTGAACCTCATTAGCTGTAACACTCCTCCAAGGAGCAGCATCAGCAGATTTCAGTCTGAACAGCAGGAGTAAACTTATTAGTGGCTTTTCATATCAAATAGCGCCAATCCCCCAGACAATTTACTTAAATAAACTTGCTCTTGAACCACTCCCTTTATTTGGCATTAGCCTCGGAGGCTTCTTCTCCTGGGACTGGTATCCACCTGTCATTTCAATAGCCATTTGAGGAGTGCTGGCAGATTCTGGAAGGAACAGGTGCTGAGATGTGGGGCCTGTCACTTATTCCTCTTGGCAGAGGCTGATGACCAAGAGAATATTTTCATAAGAAGATTTACAGCAGCTAAAGCTATCTTGGGTTTAGCAGACTAGTAGTGTCATAATCCTGAATACTGAGCAGACAGCTTTGCCTACACTATAAAATAAGATTCCTTGTCCTTTGGTTGGATTTGCAGATGAGTATTTCCTGAGGGTGGAGGGTGCATGTTAAAAGGGGTGGATGTTGTGTGAGACCTGGCCCTTGGCTTGTTATACCAGCCATCTATTCCTTTTCAAAAGCCCCATCCATATTTGCAAAGCGGCCAAACAAGAAGCTCTCTTCTGTGGCCTATTTCTGATCATACACAATACCTTGCACCTGAGAATTTCAAAGCACTTTAGAAATATCAATGTATTACGCTCCATAACCCTTCCTTGGGGGAGAAGGTCAGTGTCATCCCCAACTGGGGAAAAGGAGGCATGGAGCTGAAGCTCATGCATTGAGGTAAGCTTCAAAGGTGAGACTAGAACCAAGAAGTCTTGCCTCCCAGTCCTGTGCTTTAGTCAGGATTGAACCTGCATTGGGAGTGTAGGTAGAAAGAACATAATTATCTGAACTAGAATTTGGCTAAGACCCAAAGGATTGTATCCGTAGGCAGTATGGAGCTGATTCTACTCCCAGTGACTCTAGGCCCTATAAACACAGGTGGCATCAGTGGGAGATTTAGGATATATATATGGAGTTATACCTATCTCCTAGAACTGGAAGGGACCTTGAAAGGTCATTGAGTCCAGCCCCCTGCCTTCACTAGCAGGACCAAGTACTGATTTTGCCCCAGATCCCTAAGTGGTCCCCTCAAGGATTGAGCTCACAGCCCTGGGTTTAGCAGGCCAATGCTCAAACCACTGAGCTATCCCTTAAAACAGAGCTTAACAAAATCAACTAGTTCTAAACTTTTTTTATGCATACCTGGGACTCAAGTCATAACTCTAATCACCCCCTAAGTGATCTCAGTCAGTTAGCTCAGCTAGTGCACAGTTGAGATGACTGGAAGCCTGGACTTGTTATCAGCCCTTTTCTTTCATTCAATTTATAGTCTACACTACAGCAGGAGGGCCAATGAGGAAGTGTTATGTAGTGGCTAGAGCAGAAAAATGGGAGTTAGGACTCCTGGGTTCAATTCTTGCTTTTACTACCAACTTGCTGTATAAATCTTGGCCCAAACTTTCAAAAGCACTCTCTAATTTGGGGGTATCACAGTGTATAGATGCCTGATTTTCAGAGGTGCTGAGCACCTGCCAATTCCAACAGAAATCAGTTGGCACCCAGTATTAGAGGCTACTTTTGAAGACATGGACTTTAGCATCTTTGTGCCTCGGTTTCCCAATGAAGGGAAGAGAAACCTCCTTATTATGCGTTTGTCCTTTATTGTACCAACTGCTATTATTATTCGTTATTTGTATTACACAACTGCCTAGGAGCCCCAGTCATGGGCCAGGACCCCATTGTGATAGGAGCTGTACAGACACAAAACAAAAAGAGAGCCTTTGCCCCAAAAAGCTCACAATCTATACACATATTTCTAAGAGGCATGTGTGGTAAGTGGGCTTTGTTCTTCGCCTCAGATGAGTTTGTTATGCTTCCTAGAAGCTCTTCACAGCACTGTGTCAGGTAGGTAGGTAGATATTATTGTCCCCATTTTATAGGTGGGGAAGCGGAGGCAGAAAGGACACATAACTTGCTTTCAGCTGGAAGCAGCAGTGTCATAGCTGTCAGGAGTTCCTCGTTCCCAGTCCTGTGCTCTTTCTCAAACTACAGGGTAGCCCTGCATTCTGCTATTGCTGAACACATAGGTCCTACAAACCTCTAGGTAGGTTTTGTTCGTGTCAGTGCCCTGCAATTGCTCTGCTGTCAGTGCGTAATAAGTTCCTTAATATGTGTGCTCGTAAAGCAGAGCAGTTATGGCACATTTGTCCAATTACTATATAATCAGTTCTGGCAATTACAATACGCTCAGTTCTGGCATGTTGGAGCAGCTATTCACTCCCCCATGATGAAGCGATCTGCCCCAGTCTCTCTCATTTATGATGACAGCCTGATTTGTGCAGCTTTAGCAGAATGGGAGGGGAGGTTACCCCAGGCTGTGGTTATACAGCTGTAGGAGAAGCTGACAACAATAATCAGAAAAAAAAACAAAATGTTTTTTTCTTCTAAAAAAGATGTATTTTCCCCTCCCCCTCACACAAAGGAGAAATCCAAAACTGTTATAGAGCTGAGTGCATCCCAACAAAACTGCCACAAATATCCACTCAAATAAATCATTGAATTTGCTGGACCTGTGTCAGGGCCCATTGACTTCCTAGGAGTCTTTTAGTGAACAGGATTAGAGGCAGGACTGTTTGCAGAAACAGCCAGTTGTACACACCTATTAGAGAATTTTGATGGAAAGTGAACTGTGAATTTGCGAATGCAAAGGATTCACACTGGAAGTGTGATCCTAAGAGCCATGTTCAGCCAACCAAGGCTCAGAAACACCACTGAATGATCAGTCCATTCACTAAAAACTAGGCAACTCACCTTGAATTTCAGATGCTCATGCACAAGCTAGAGGCCATGAATCATTCCAAAGTTATTCTGGTAATAAATTTTCAATAACCAAGAAATTAGAGAAAATTGTCATCTGCAGATAACTTGGGAAAAGCTAAATATTTGTTGTAAATTATACATTCAGCTTGAGATATGAGCTTAGGCCAGATCGTCAGCTGGTGTAACTATGATGATTTATATTGACTTCAGTGGTACTATGCTGACTGAGGATCTGCCCCAGTATTAGGGGAACCTTTCTTCCCAAAGCTCTTTCTGAACTATGTAAATATACTCTGATTTCATCCACTGTTAAATGCAGCCACCTCTGGGCTGGAAGCTAGGCAGACAACCAGTGCAAGCCGATCACAAACAGGTTGCAGAAAATGTGTGGGAGAGGAAATATTGCTCTAATCAACACAACTAGGGTAAACTCTGCTTTTATGAAAAATGCCAGGGCATTTTTAATCAAAGCAAACAGGACTTTGGCTTTAAACATCTGTTCTGAAAATGCCCCACAGGATAAACCCTATGAAACTCAATCCCCTACCTTGGGAAGATAAAGGGCTGAGCCCTATTATTATATGTATCGTGGAAGCATCTCAGACATGGGTCCCACTGTTCTAGGCACTGAATGAACATACAAAGAGACAATCCCTGCTTCAAAAGACCAGACCTGCTGAGGTTAGAATGTGAGTTCCAGGCAGTCTAAGTATTTCAAACCTGCTGCTTAATCCACAAAGCCAGCTCCTCCTAGATAGTAATGCATATATTATTGATGAGGAGAATGTATTTTGCATAGTGAATAAATGGTATCTGAGGGCAGTGCAGCAGGCAAAGGCAGGACAGGGGATGTCTTCTCACTGCCTCTGACTCCATTCAGTGTCTATTGATGCTTCACTTTGGATGTTGCACATTTATCATTTAATGTTTTCCAAAGATTATATTGCAGTGATCATAAATACCATTATGAATATACCACTTTGATATTGTTAAGGAGCTTTACTATAATGGGACATGAACTTGAATTTTATGACAGACTCTGGGTATAATTTGCGCTGGGCTATAAAGCTCATGAATTATTGAGACAATTTACTTCCCCTGCCTGCATTTCCTTCCTGAGTGAGCATGTGTTATTGTGCTGCAAGCTGCTGACAGTGACGCAGACGCAGACCTGCTCCAGCAGCATCTCTTCCCATCCCTGGCTCCAGCACAAGGCTGGCAGATCACAGCTGTAAACAACTGGCAAAGCCAATCAGATTGGACAAGTAAAAGGAAAATTGTATACTGAAAAGGAAAAAGAGTGAAGGTTCTGAGAGCTCTGAAGAGCACCCTTCATTGGAGCTGGGGGAATCTCTCTAATAAACACAGGATGGGGTTTTACCCTCCATCTGAGACACCACATGTGGGGAGAGGGATGTGCATGCACACTAATGATTTGTAGAAAATTTTAGTGATTAGGAAAATGGCTGGACTGCAAACTCAGAAGTTTAACACCCTTTAGCCAAGCTGTGGATAAAGCTAATCTGTGGAACCATGTCTGCCACTTTTTAAAAGTTAATTATTTACATTACATTAGCACCTAGAGGCCTCAACTGAGACCAGAAGCCCATTATGGTAGGAGCTCTACAAACACAGAGTAAGGGATTCCACTGCCTTGGACTCATTAAACAAATGAGACAGGAAGGGAGGAGAAACCAAGGCACAGAGAGAGAGAGGAAGCGACTTGTCCAAGGTCAGCCAGCAGGTCAGTAGCAGAGCCAGGAATACAAGCCAGAGGGTGTGAGTCCCAGTGGACTCACTACACTACATCTCCTCTTCCTCCCTCCCCCCTCCTTACACACACACACTCTCTCTCTCTCTCTCTCTCTCTCTCTGTGTGTGTTCTGTCAGGGTGTAACCTCTGCAGAGCGCAGACTGAGTCTTCCTGGGTGTTTGCACAGCATTAACTCCACATGCCCTGATCCTGACTGAGACATCTTAACAAACACATAGCAGCACAAGCATAGGCAGCAGTAGGCATCTCGCTTGACTTGGAGGGTGCCCTTTTAGGGCAGGCTGCATTAGGAAGTAAAACCAGTTCCCACCACCAGTGCTGTAGGGAGTTACCCAGTTCCAGCACCCTTCCAGAAAGCATGATTGAGAGACCAGGTGGAATTTGGTCTCCATGGTCTTGCCAAAAATGCCCCATCATTGCTAGCACCAATACAGCTCCCGCATAGCTCTAGTGCAGAGGGGCTGCTGACACTTTAAACACTATATCAGTAAGACCTAGCTCAAGCAGTTAAAACAACACGGTGGTTAAGAGTCTGGCAACCGCCAGCAGCCTGTCTGCACGAGGGGTTCCAATACTGCTAGCACCAACGGCGCAGAACTAGTGCTAGCAACAGTGGGAAAGGTTCACAGACGTCCCTAGCATAGACAAGGCTAGTCTCGCTTCCTGTAATGGTGAACTAAATAGTTTTGTCCTGTCTACACTAGCACTTAAATAGTTTTTAACACTAGTTGAGAGGCAACAGGAGGTGTTAACCCCTGTCAGCAATGGCTGATTTTCATAGCGTAGATGGACCCTTAGAGCTGGGTGAGAGGTGAGTTTTGTATAGCATGTTTCATCCTTGGCTTTTCTGCTAAAACTCCCAACAAAGGGGCCACAAGTGGGCTGGTAATGTCCATTTTGTAAAATAGTTCGTCTAGAGACACATCTCTTGTGCATGCACAGGAGCTGTAAATGATAAAAGTGTCTGAACAGGTGCCCAGCTCAGAACATCAGGATCAAGCAGAGCCTAATCAGAAATGAGTGCCTTGGGCCCATCCCTAACACAAACCATCCTAAGCATAGAGCCAGCCAGCTACCTTGCTCCTCCTCATTTCTCAGGGTTCAGATTGCTCTGGCCAAATACAATTAAACCAGATTTATGGCCATTTAAAAAAGAAAAATCTGCTAAGTCTGAAAGCAGCCCTGGCTTTCTTTCATTGAAACAATAAAGTCCTTCCCTTGTATTAGAGAAGAGCAAGGTCCAAGAGCCATAAAGCAATGTCCTGTTGGCTGAACTATTTTTATTTCTGGTCATAAGATTATGAAAACATTATGTTTAATACATCCCTTTAATGCTACTGCTTTCCCAACCTCGTGTCCTCAGGCTCTGCCATTTATTTTGCTTCCTTTTCTCCCGTTTGAATTCACAACACAAAGGGACCATCATCCCAAGAGTTTTGTTCTTTCAGCTGATGCACTTGCTATGCGTCTTTCTGTCTTTAAGTCCATTTGGAAATTCATTGGCTATAGAGCCCATAATGTGCAAGTAGACACTGACAATGCTGCATTGTATTTAATCGCCCAGACTCCTTGTATTGTGTCTTTAGATCCTCCCATTGGTTCATTCCGCCTATCCCCAAAGAGAAAAAGGAAAGTCAATCTTTTCTCTTGTCTATTTTTTTCTTCAGTGGTGTGACTCTTCCTTCCCTCCACACCCAAAGGCACTAGCTTTTTAGTCCATCTAATCTTCATTCATCAAATGGAACTGGAGTTTCTAATCCCCGCCTCATGAAGGAAGAGCCTCTGGGCAGTGCACAATTTTTGCTGGGAATTATTTAACACATGACTAGGAATCTATAGCATGTGGGCAAAGGTTCAAAAGGAAAAAGTGCTACACACACACAGTGCAATGCATGTACTCAGGTTAAAGGGATGCTGCCAAAGGGCTTAGGGTTCAGATTGAAGCTACCTAAAATCTTTAAATATGGCGGGGGATGTCACCTTACCAACTAGCCAATAAATAAATAAATAAATAAAAAATCCAAAGCTTTGTCTCCAATCAATTCTAAGAAAGCTGTAAATATTGATACTCTGTTGCATTTCTCTACAGCTTTGCATTGGAGGGTTTCTAAGGCTGTGTTTACACTAGAGAATTTTAGGAAAAATATTAAATGGGGCTCCCATTGGCTTGGTGAGAGCCCTAGTGTAGACAAGACTGCAGGGGCTTCTAGGTACTTAAATTTGCTGTTTCTCTTGCTGACCGCCATTGTCAGCAATGGGTATCTTTGGAGCCTAGATAACTCTCTAGGTCCTGTAATTTCCGGTCTTCACCAGGACTAGCCTCAGTTCCTTAACATGGTGGTAACATATTTTGGTCTTGTCCACATAATCAAGATCAACACATGTTATAACATGGCAAGGCCACTGCCACTCTTAAGCACCGTGATGTACAGTTGTATGATCCCCACATTCAGTGAGAACTGGATTTCTCTCCCTCATCAGGACAATAAATAAAACTTTGCACTCACTAAAATAAACTCAGCACCTTTCAGCTGATGATCTCTAAGCACTTTACAAACATTAGGTAAGCTTCATATGAATTGTGCTTTCATCACTATAAAGGAGGTAAATAAATTCTTCATATTTTTTTTTACATGGGAAAACTGAGACAAAGAGTTGCTCAGGCCAAAGTTTTCAAAAGTGGCCACTGATTTTGGGTGCCCAGGTGGGGACACCAGGGTCTGATTTTCAGAGGTGCTGCAGTTCAATTCAATAGGGCTTAGCTGATCAGGTTCTCCATGTCTTGAGTTGGGCATCCTGAACTGGAGACACTTAAAATCAGTAGCCATGTTGGAAAGGGTTCGGCCCATCTGATTTGTCTGCAGTTACAGAGGCTGGATTATCAGCCTGGTATAGATTATTGATGTGTTACACTGCTGTCTTCATTTATTAGAATACCACCACCCCCAGGAAGGTGGAGAATGTAAAGAGAAAACCACCCTTAAAAATGGATCTTGGCTGTGAGCTGACGGTCTCATGTACTAAGCAGATGTAGTTAGAAATAAGATTCTTCCAAAAATAGGGTTCCCTGTCTTAAGCTCTTGAAGCCATAAAAGGTTTCCAAGCATCTATTGTTCCCTGGGGACTGATGGCCTAACCCTCTTCTACGATCTAAAAGGGAGAGATCACTTTCCATCTGGGGCCAGACACTGTTACTGGTAGGTTATTGACATCCTGTCTGAGCAGCCTTCCTAGACACTGCAAACATGGTGAGTGCACTGTCTTTCCTTGCTATCCCAAACTGTAATGATTGGAGCATTTCTTCTGTGTACCGGTGATATTGATTAAACACTTTTCAAACAACCTGTTCAGGACTTCATGTGAAAACCTATTGCAATATAGACCTTCGTAAGACAAATGATCTCAAAGCAATGCTGAACAGCTCTAACAGACAGTAGACTCATATTTTGTTAATTGCCTCATCTAAAATTATTTGGACGTACTTGAATGACTACCTCATTAGAGAATTCTTGAATTTTTTAATATGTCCATTTAAATTCATTTCTCTTGCAAACTTTAAAAAAAGTGTTTAATAATTAAAGCATTTTCTAGGAAAAACGTGCAGGATTAATTCTTTATGAGTGGAGATGTGGTGATCCTGGAGCTTTCTGAAAGGTTATTTAACACCAACTCAGCATGTACTCTATGTTTCACAAAAGGAAAGGATGCTGTTTTAGACATTCAGAGTTTAGATGACTATAGCACTAATAAATAATTACTGGCATTTATGCTGTGTCTTGTCTAAAGATCTCAAAATACTTTAAAAACTGACTATAAAAACAGTACAAACACAGAGAACACTTCTCTCATTCCTGAATGCAGCCACCTCTGGGATGGAATATTGTGGCTGTTTAATAGTACACAGCAATATTACACAATACTTTGATAGAAAGCAGAGAGTGTCCTGTGTTGAACTGAAAATACAGGAGGAAAGTACTAAGGATCATCCCTACGCAGCTGGGAGAAGTGAAACCATAAATGTCAAATGGATTGTTCCTTGGTATTAAGGATCTGCTGTTGCTTTCATTGACCGCAATGCGCAGAATCAGATCCTAAATGAAAATCGGCCATTTAAGTTCCAAACACCCCCTGCAGCAAATAACCAGGGAACCAGCCATTGTGGGGAAAATAGTAACTGAAATACATGAACAATCATAACCGCATCAAATTAAGCTCACTAAAATAAACTCAAAACAAACATGGCTGGGTGGGTGGCTTCACGAATGTATCAGTTTCTTTGTTGCTCTGCCTTTGCCCCTGTTAAAGATTTCAGGGACTGTAAAGTCAAATATCCAGACTGATGGCTAGATGCAGTTAGCATCAGGACACAAGGCAAGAACCAGGAAATCAAAGCAGCTTTAGGGTTTCTGCCTCATCAGAGGAAAGTGGAGCGGGATTTGGAGACAGAGCATTAGTCTCCATTGCACATTCCCAGCTTTGGCCAATTAATGCCACAATTAATATTATTTACAATTAGGAGGTCTCTTTTTATTTTGGTTTATCTTTAGTAGTTGAATTACAAATGCCTGAAAATAACCATTTATAATGGAAAATCTGACACCCCCTCCCTGGCAGGGAGAATGGAAGGTGGCAGCTAAAAAGACTCCATTTGGGGCCCAAATTAATAAACATTAATAACCTACATGAGTTCAGAAATCCCATATTTTTCTGGACTTGCCCTGTTCAGTACAAGGTGAATCAGGTGGCTGATTATGAGTTGTTATCACGCTGTTTGCTGCCATTAAGGATATGTTGGGCATTTAGGGAATTAAGAGAGGCAGTATTAGCTAATGGTTAGAGCACAGGACTAGGCTTCAAGAGACTTGAGTGCTAATTCCATCTCTGACACTGGCTTGCTTTGTGACCTTGGTCACTTTGCCTTGCTATGTTTTAACATCTACAGTGAGGGTTGTGAAAATCAATTGACAGGTATAAAGTGCATTGATCTCCTCGGAGTGGAGATGCTAGACAAATGCAAAGTATTATTTTCACAGTGGGACGAGAGCTCCTTGTTTGCTACAGGAATTTAGGTGGAATTCCTGAATCTCTCATTCACAATCTTATTCCCTGGTGGGACAAAGTGTTTCCAAAACTACTGAGGTGAGGAAAATCTTTTAAATGAAGATTTAAACTGTGAACAACTGCCTGTATCCTGGCATCTGAAGATGAGAAATTGACGAGCAGCACCCAAGCTGTCAGGAGCTATATGGTGAAATTTGAAAACTGCTTAATGCAACTTTCCATAGGAACTTAAATTCAGGGGATGTTAAGAACCTAATCCTGCCTTTGCTAGCCACGCCCAATGCTCTTACTGACATCTGTTGCAGTATGTTGGCCTGAGAATCTCTGCTAGGTCAGGATAGGGTTGAAGATCTGGAGGGGCATAAAGATAAGTAAAAATGCACAGAAAAAAAATCAGATACTTTGCACATTATTTATAATAATCATTAGAACTTTAGGCCCACTCTAGTCCCTCTCATCTTGAAGGATTACAAAATGTTCTACAGACTATTAACCTGCATATTACAAAGGACCACTCACTATTTACCAAAACGCCATAACACAGCAGCAACATTAGGGAGAAGACTGACTTTGGCAATGCCAGCAGTGGCAGATAAATTGGAATTCACATTTAAGAAACAGGGAGAAGGAGAAGAGTAGAGGGCATAAATAGGAAGATGCCATAGCCTCAGTAGCTAAAACAAGCAATTAGAAAGAGGGGGAGGGGAGGCCCTTTAAAGAATAAAATACTTTAACTTCCCTCCTGCTAGGAATGCAGGAGCCACACAGTGAGTCTGTGCCTCTTCTCCACTCTATCTGAAACCACGTTTCCTTCTTTCACTTCCTGCACTGTCATCAGCTCTTTCCCCAGGATGTGCTTTGGTAATGAGGATACAGGGAGCTCTTCCTTGCCCTGGACTCTGGACCACGGGAGAGATGCTATAAACTGAAACTCTGTGGTGAAATGCAGGGCAGATTGCTACCCATGGCAGTTGCTTTTAGGCTGTCTTTGCAGAGCTGCCCAGGAGTGTGGCCGACACAGCTCCCGAACACAGATGAGCTCAGGCAATATTTGGATCTGGATAAATGGATCCAGATCTGGATTTTGAACAGCCCTTTGGGATCTGAGATTTGGATCTGAGGCCTTATGTGCTATGGTAGCTTTTCGGGGTCACTCCGCTGCAAATGTTATCTCTGCTAGGGACTATCAGTCCCCAGGCAAGTTCTAGTGATGACTTACAAGCAGGAAGAGTTGTAAAAGTGAAAGAATTCTGGGGAAGAGAAGTCAAACTGGAATTGTTATTACTCCCTCTACTCCCTTAAACAGGCACCAGCCTCGCTCTAGTCAGAGGACCTTTGGCAGTTGCAAAACTGGTCCTTAGCACAGCCATTTCCTCTTGGCAAAACTTCAGCTCTCATTGTTCACAAACCCATTCTCATCATTGATGTAACAATGCAAGTCACTGAAAAGTGCAGTGCCGCCCTCTAGTGTCACCCACTGGATTTGTTGTTTGCCCGGTTATGTCCTGTCATGCTGTGCAGCACTATAAATGTGGTTAGGAGTTTCACCCCAGCAGTTTTGACAGGTTAAATCTCTTACCAGGTTGATGTTTGCAGGGGGAGACAAGAGACAGAAACATTCAATGATCAGTATAAGCATTTACCATTCTGGACAGACACTAACATGTTTAAAACCAAACAGAATGCAAAGTAATAGGTGATTATTCAGGCTTTGTACAGACTAGGATGTAAAGGTGTGTTAGAACAGGTCAGCTGTCATGGGCAAAATTTTCAAGTGATTTAGGCTCTTACATTTCATTTTCAAAAGTGAGTTCAACAGT
Organism: Terrapene triunguis; assembly: GCF_002925995.2. NCBI lineage: Eukaryota > Metazoa > Chordata > Testudines > Emydidae > Terrapene > Terrapene triunguis. The sequence continues at coordinate 6,073,742 of NW_020665065.1, read as the reverse complement.
TAGGAGCCTAAGTCCCATTGGAAAACCAGTGGAATTTAGGCTGAGTGCCTCAGTTGCTTTTGAAACTGAGACTTTGGCTATCGTCAAATTTTCCTCAGAGCCTCTCTCTGTAACCTTGTCTTCCAAAATCTTCCTTATAACTCTCAGGTTCCCCCTTAAACTTTAACTCTTATTTCTATGCTGCCTTGTCTTTTAGAACATATGAGCATGTGGGTAAAACGTTCAAAATGCCTACCTGCCCATGTTCTATGACCTCATCAGGATCATCAGAACACAAAACTAGGTAAATGGGCAGCATGATGGCACGAAGAATTTAATGTTGATTAGAGCTGCTTGAAAATATTCCAATTTTTCATGAAAGTTTTTGAAAAAAAAATTTCCTCTTTTCAACGACTGTATATTATAGGGTCTTTATCTTTTCATTCAAAAGTTCTCACCAAAAAAATTAGAAATTATTCACAATTTTTTTCTGCTGTTTTTCCACAAGCTCTAATGTTGACAAATGAAGTAATAAGGAATAATTTGAACCACACATATACACTGCTGGTTTTTAAATTAACTGTAACTATTCAGGGAGAAAGATCTGGGTTTACTGTTGGCAGCTCAGCTGAGAACAGCTGTTCAATGCTCAGTGGCAGTTAAAAAAAGCAAACATAATGTGACAATGTTTAAAGAATGGGATGGAAGATGCTTAAAATATCACCATGCCATTTTATAAATTGATGGTATGTCCTCACCTGGGATACCGGGTTCAGCTCTGTTCACACTATCTCTAGAAAGAGAACTCCTTTGCTTCTCCTTTCAGAGATGGGTGATAAAAATGAGAGGCTTGGAGGGACGTCTCTGTGAACAGAGACTGTGCAGACTAAGACTGTTTAGTTTAGAGAGGAGATGAATAATAATAATAATTAATAATACTTAGCTCTTATTCAGTTTTAACAAAGGAGTAGGCATGATAGAGGTACAAAAAGGTGAATTGGTGAGAAGGTTTCTATCTACCCTCTCTCAGTACAAGAACAAGGGAACTTTCAATAAAATTGAGAGGCAAAACACTTAAACCTGATAAAGGAAATCCCCCCCTTTTTTTGTACACATCACAATTACCCTGTGGAATTCACTGCCACAAGACATCCCTGAGGCAGAGAGCTTAGGAGGAGTCAAAAGAAGATTAGCCATTTATCTGGATAACAAGAACACCACACTTACATCACATATCAAACCAAGATGGTCTTATCTAAATGATATTTAATTCTCATGCTTTAGGGCACAAATTAACCTCCAACTGAGGGGAATGAGGATGAAATTTCACCTGTGGGCCGCCTATTCTTTATTGTTCACTAAGAGGACTCTAGCACCTTCCTCTCAAGCATCTGATTGAGGCCACTGTTAGAGATACAAACTAGATGGATCACTTAGTTGATCTGATATGGCTGAAATGTTGTAGGAAGGGTATCGGCTGGGTCATGCAACAAACCATGGCTACATAACATGGTCATCAGCAGCAGGGTTTGAACCTGTGACCTACCGCACCAATCGCTACCATTTGAGCTATAGTAATATTGTCTTTAACTATGAGTAAATGGCAGGATGTTGTAGTCTCTGAGGCCAGCTACTTTAGAGAAACAAGACAACATTCACTCAACCTCTCTGTTACACAGAACTCAGAAAAATAACTTCCCAGGCTGGGCTGCTATAGCAAATAGAAAGCGTGGAAAGCTTGTTACCTTGTAATTGACAATCTCTGTGAGGAGGATATAGTGCTGCTTTTAGGTCCATAGACTATTTAAATGGCTTGCTGGTTGCAATGACTGAAGGTGGGCTACCGTGATGCAGAAAAATTCAATACAGTCAGGAAATATGTCGGACTGGGCACTAATCCCAGGGACTTCAGGGTAATAGAGAATGCAGTGCTGGCTTTGGGAAGTGGCTTTGGGTACTTCACTATGTTAGGGAATAAAGCACTGACTGTTTGGATCAAATGGAGCCTCCATCTGAACCACCCTAGATATGGTGCAAGACCAATTTCCAGACTTCCTTTAGAGAGGATCTAGATATGCCCCTAGGTACTATCCTGATAGAAAGGCTCAGTGGATAAACTTTCTGTACCGGGGGGGGGGGGGGGGGGGGGAAGAGGGGAGGATGGTAAAGAGAGAGAAGGAGCAGACTCAATAAGTGTTCCCTGCTTACCTCCCCTTCCCCCACCCCACCCCCAGTCAACTATGAGCAAGTTAAATATAGACCCAACACTTCTCCGGGGAGCCAGATGCATGAACTGATCAAATGCCATGAATCTGTAGCAGAGACTCCAGTCTCCACTCTGCTGGTTGGCAGGGAGATCTTCATTTTCAAATCTTTAGTGCTGGTCTCTGGGCAGCTCTTACAGTAACATATGTCAAGGAACAATCTTTTAAAAGCCATGTGAGATCTTTCTCCCATCATGGCTCCTTTGAAGAATCTGGGGCTACCATTTAAAAAACAAATACCTGAACACTTGTAGACAGCAGCTACCTCCTACAGCTACCAGGCTGGCCTCAGCAGAAAAGACCATAAATCATGTTCTTATTCTCAAAAGACCAGCTAACTTTAACCCCATCGTAACATTTCCCACTCCCTGTTCTAATCACTAACAGCACTTGGCACTCAGACTCCCACTCCTCACTTAGGCCATGATACAGGATTGGAGTAACATGAAATTCTTTGGATACTGGAAAGCAAGCTGTCCTGTTTGATAAATGGTCTCTGATGGCCCATATTTTTGGCTGGTCTGAGGGACCAGTGACCATTTCAAAAGTCCCAGCTTTCAAATGATGTATAGAATAATGTATTTTTCCTATCACTGGTGCTTCATGAGACAGCAGACCACAAGAATCACCTTCGTTAGATTATTCTCCTGCACCTACCCTGTGTTCTGTGCTTTTAGCTTAGCCCCTTGCCTGATGACCCTGCTGGTTGTGTTTCCTCCTACACATTGCTGAGCACATCTAACTAGAAAATTATTGGAAGCTGGCATGGACCTTTTGGTTTATTCTTATCCACACAGGCTGAGACACTGACACCAGAGCAGATAACAGAGTACAAAGGCGTCTTCGAGATGTTTGATGAGGAGGGCAATGGGTTAGTGAAAACAGATGATCTGGAGAAGCTTATGAGCTTGATGGGAATCAACCCAACCAAGAGAGAGCTGGTGACAATGGCAAAGGAGGTGGACAAAGACAGTAAGAACCTCCCCCAGTCCTATCTTTTACTATATTTCCTACCCTGAAACCAGTGTGTTGAACTGCCCAGGTTCTGTGGTTCATAAGAGGAATCCACAAGGCAGGATAGACCTTAACTAGACTGCTTCTCAATGACTAGCATGTTAATGTACCCCAGTGCTTTGTTGTTCTTTTAGATAAGGGCACCTTGAACTGCGACAGTTTTCTGATTTTGATGGGCATTTATCATGAAAAGGCTAAAAACCAGGATGAAGAGCTGAGGGCAGCATTCAAGGTCTTTGATAAGGAACACAAAGGCTACATTGATTGGAATACACTCAAGTAAGTAGCAGTCTTCCTGAAGGTATGAAAATATGGGCCTGGTTCTCCATGATGCTGAACATACCCAACTCCCATTGACTTACTAGTCAGGAACAGGCCATGCCTTTAAAGTAGGAAGAGGAATGCTGAAGCTTTGGAAAGGCAGAACAGGTAGTGGGATCTCAACACCCAGTCAATATCTGAGTTTGCCACTGGACTCCAGATTGACAAACTAACCAATTGAGACCCTGAAAATTGGATTTATCTTGATGTTATTTTACTGTCCAGTTGAGATGTTCCAGACAGGATTTTTTCCCCAACTGTTCAGTGTTTCCAAAAGATCAAGGTCCATATATCTGAATTACACTGACATCCAGATCTAGAAAAGTTACATTCCAAAGAACACATGATCAACTGAAACAGCAATCAGAGCTGGTGAATAATGAAAAAAAAATTCTCATGAATCTTCATTCAGATTTTTAGATTAACATGTTTAGTCTATGTTTGCATGACTTTTTGTTATCTTTCAGAGACTATGCTAGCAAACAAGTTTACTGGTAAGAATGTTGGCAGAAACAGTGAATTTAAGTCAAATGTGGAGAGACTATTTTCTGAAATTGTGAAATCATATTGGAAACCTTAGCTACCATGCATAAAACAAAGATACCATGTGACCGATCAAACCATTCAACACAGCTCTAAGATTGAATAGTAAATGAACAAACTAGGAACCAAGAATCATTCACAGAAATTATTCTGTTAATCATTTAAAGTAACTAACACATTGAAGAAAAATCTTTAGGCCATTAGCAGACAATTCGTGAACAGAAATTAGTCAAATAAATCATTTGCTCAGCTCTAATACGAATGAACAGTCTCTAGACTATGTCTTCAGCAGGCATAAAATGACATCTCTCCATTGAAGCTATGCTGATTTCACCAGCTGAGTTTCTTGTTCTTTGTATTATCAACAACATACAAAACTAAGGATTAACCAACACGGTAAGAACAAAAGAAAAAGGCAACAATAAGAGAAAAAAAGGATAAAAAGAAAAGAAAAAAATTAAAAGATTATTTTATAAAAGTAGCAAGTGTTTCTACTCTTCACTTTGAAATTAACCTAGATTTCCATATGGATATGAAAAAGGTATTTATTATACTGGAAAAGATGAATGCATTTAGCTAACTTAAGGTCATAGGCAAATATTCCTCTGGTTAACCAGCATTAATCAAGCTCCTGTTCATAAATGTGTAAAAAAGGAGGCATGTAGCTTGGAAATTCTTGTGTTTATCATTCAGACACAAGGTTCCAGACTGTTTAACATCCTCAGAACTTGGTCTTGCTAAGGAAAGAAAACAAACATTCTTTAATTTAAAAAGCCTGGGATTTGCCTCAAAGCTTCAAGCTACCAAAGCTGGCAGAATCAGAGGAGCTACGCAGTTTGTACTACCAGGGCCGACTCTGGCTTTCTGGCCACCCCAAGCAAAAAAACAAAACAAAACAAAACAAAAAAAACACGGCGGCCAGAACAGCAAAGCAAACAAAAAAAACCTGCTGCGCGGCCGGAGCCAGGGTGCCAGGGTGCAGGGGGACTCCCTGCTCTGCAGATGTGCCCCGGCTAGCGGGGGCAGGGGGAAGGAGCCGGGGGAGAGAGAGAAGGGGAGCGGCCAGGGCTTCAGTGGGGCGCTACCATGCGGCCCCTCCTGCCGCGCCCCCTGCCGGGAGGGCTCCACACCACTCCAGTTGGCTGGGAGGGAAGGACGCGGGCTGCCCTGCCGGGCTTGCTGCAGGGTGTTCCCGTCCTCCACGCCGCTGCCCCCTACAGGGCGGCCGGAGTGGAACAACAACAAAAAAGCGGCCGTGCCGCCCTAGGATTGGGCGGAATGCCGCCTCCTACAAGCTGCCGCCCCAAGTACCAGCTTGCTTGGCTGGTGCCTGGAGTCGGCCCTGTGTACTACAGTAAGTTCCAAGAGAGCTAGTCAGGCTTCAGGCTCCTGCAGAGTCCTAAAACAAACCTATATTGCTATCCATTCAAAAGGAAATGAATACATTAACCATAATTCCGCTGGAAAAGCAAGATTGTTCTGACTGTTCTACCCTTTCATGGGCACAGAGCTAGGACAATCAATGATTTGGCCAACAAGGCCAGAAAGTGCTCAGCACCCACTTGTTTCCCATTTTAACACTAAAGGTCAGATTTTCCAAAGATCTCAGCAGGTTGGATGCCTTTTCTGTGCTGGGTTCTTTTTGAAAATCTGGCCCCAAGAGGGTGCTGACCACTTGGAAATCTGGCCTTGAATTCCTTGGGAAATCTGGCTTCAGGCCCCAGCCTGTGCTGTTCTAATGATTTCTATTTCCCCAACTCACATGATGTTTCAGCAAAAGAAGAAAAAACTTTAAATATTGCCTTGACATTATTTCAGCGCAAGAGTGAACAGTGCTGGTGCCCTTATTCCCCTCACCTTTCCCCCAAGGACAGGAACACTGCTTTGAAGATCTTTCATGATAGTGAGCTTCTCTGACTGCTTTGGTCTGTGGATCATCAATGTGCTCTGATGATGGAAATGGCCTCCCTGACTTTGAATTACGCACTAAGCACATGGCAGGCACAAATCCGATTGCCTGTATGCATTACACTCAGCAAGCAGAACATAGCCAGATGGGATAGGGGCAGTAATATCCAGCACGCTTTTGTGTCCTGACACATACAAGATACTAGCAATCCTTACAAAGCTGCAACAGCCCCAGGGACACTTGGATAAATGTGTGTGTTTACTTACATCTGCTAAAGGTGAATTAGGTTTCCTTTCATGCTGAAAGCTGGTGTTAGCTGTAGTATGCCCATGTCTGCAGATACACACAGGACTAATTCTGTATCTGAGAGTTTGTGATTGGCCAGTCCAGGCTTTATTTAGGATCAGAATTCTCAGACTCATGGGCTAATACCATGGGTGAGATTTCAAGAACTATTTTTCTTCACTAAGTGGGATCACAACATCTCAAGTTTCTGTTTGTGTTGGGGTTGGAAATAGACATTGCACTAGAATAGACACTGTAAGGAACAATCCTAATCCAGATCGCTTAATAGGGCTTTACCATCTCTCGCTTGTGTGATACTGTGTGTGGTCACTTGAATGTTTATTTCCATAATTCTATGCAGGTTTTCCATTAGAATATGAACAGAGTACACCATAGGTATGGGCTAATGATTAAAGTAGGGGACTGGGAATCAGGACTTCTGGGTTTAATTACTTGTTTTACCATTGATACACTGTGACTGAGATTTTCAGAGGTGCTGATCACTTGCCACTCCCATTCATTTTAATTGGAGTTGTAGGTGCTCACAACTTCTGAAAATTAGGTCATGTTTGACCTTGGCCAAGTCACATATCCAATCCATGTCTCAATTTCCCCACTTGTAAAATGCACCTAAATACACCCACCTTTGAGGGTTGACAGGAAGAAGTTCATATTTGCAAAGTGCTTTGAAATTCACCTAGGAGGGGCAAAGTATTGCCAGATTTGGTCTGTATTTTTAGGTATGTACTGATGAATGCTGGAGAGCCACTAAATGAACAGGAGGCTGAACTGATGATGAAAGAAGCTGATAAGGATGGAGATGGAACCATTGATTATGAAGGTATAGTATCCATACGGAAGACTCCTTAGCAAATGAAAGATGCACTGGGAAGAATACTCCCAAAAACCTGTAGTCAGCAGTCTTCGATCTTTCTTGCCTTCCTCAGAAGCTTTGCCCACGGGAGTCACCCATTATGACTAGGTGGGTGTATTCTATACATACAGTGTCATTCAACTATAAGAGGGATGTGTGGTCTAGGAACATAGGGCTGAATTCTAATGCTGGCTTTGACACCGACTCTCTCTGTGACCTTGGGAAATTCACTTAACCTCTTTGTGCCTGAATCCCAATGACTTTGTGTGTCCCTCCCTCCCCTTTTTCCTCCTCCCTCCCCTGGCCACCCAAATGAAGATAATATTTTCTTATCTCTTAGGAGGGTTTGTAAAGGTTAATTAGAGAATGTTTGTGAAGTGGATTTAACAAGATTTTAAAAAGTGACCAGTGATTATGATTGCCTCAGTTCTGGGTACCCAACTTGAGACACGTTAAAGGGGCTTGATTTTCAGAGGCTGGGTAGTCAGCACTGTCTGAAAATCAGGCTCCTTTAAGGTGTTTCCAGCTACGATTCCAAAATCACTAGTCACGCTTGAAAAGTTTGGCCTATGTGTGCGGTGTGAGTTCTAAATAGATGTGACTTCAGGGCTGATAATCTAGCACCTTTCACCAGCACTAAATTCACTTTAAAATATTCATTAAGGAAACGAAACTCTCCAGTTAAGTAGTTCTTCTTGTAACAAGAAAAATGGGGACTGAAGTGCACGAACATTCATTTGTCAGCGACGTCATTTATATAGCAGAATTCAAAAGGATTTGTCTGCTCCTCCAAAATAATTTATCTATATGACATTTACAGTCTGTGTGAAACCATTTTTTATTTCTGTGCCTTCAATCTTCAACCTCCACAGAAATCTGCTGCCATTCCCAATGCAACCGGAAAGCATTGGAAAAATATCTGTTCATGATTTGGATTGACATTAAAAGACTGGTCAATAAGTGGTTGAGTTTAATGCAACCACATTGCATTTTATCTGACCTTTCAGCAGAAGGCAGTAGAAGCATACAGCAGAAAGAGATCCCAATACCAACCCATTATTGATACATTAGTCAGATTTCTTGGAAAGGGTTTGGATTTGTTACAGAGATTTTGGATGTCTCACTACACTGTCTTTTTATTAATATAGTATTGCTTTCAGAAATTTAATATTTCTCTGTTCTCCATTAGAAGATGAACAGAAATTTGTTTTCATTAACACTTTCCTAATAATACTGAGTCCTTATACTGGGTAGCTCTTTAGAAACACAGGTACAGCTGCTCCAGCTCAGACATGTATCCATTATCCTTTCTGTCAATGGCTGGCCCTAGCTGCTTCAGAGGAAGGTGCAAGAAATCCCACAGTTCAGCAATCTGCCCATCGAGGGAGTGCCTTCCCAAACCTCACATTAGTTAGAGGTTGGCTTGGGCCTTTAAGCATGTGGGTTTACATTCCTTTTCATGTTCTACAAATATCAATTAATCCCAACATCAAATTACCTCCATTTTATAGATACCTTCACAGTGATGTGCCCGAGGCCAGAAAGTGAGCCAGGATTAGAGCTTGGGAGTTCCTGGCTTTCAGCCCTGTGTTTAGACCTTTGGACCACATTCCTCTCCTTAATATAAACACCTGCTCCCTGCCCTAACAACCGCCATCCTGCTCCTCCTATTCCAGGGGTTGGCAACCTTTCAGAAGTGGTGTGCCGAGTCTTCATTTATTCAGTCTGATTTAAGGTTTCGTGTGCCAGTAATACATTTTAACGTTTTTAGAAGGTCTCTTTCTGTAAGTCTATAATTTATAACTAAACTATTGTTGTATGTAAAGTAAATAAGGTTTCAAAATGTTTAAGAAGCTTCATTTAAAATTAAATTAAAATGCAGAGCCCCCTGGACTGGTGGCCAGGACCTGGGCAGTGTGAGTGCCACTGAAAATCAGCTCACGTGCCACCTTCGGCACCCGTGCCATAGGTTGCCTACCCCTGTCCTATTCTGATGTCTTCTTTCCGGATCTCTGGTATGTTCGTTACCATCTCAAGCAGGCCATTGTGGAGCAGAAGGAGGTAGGGAAGGAGGCCCTCCAACTACACAAACAGCTATACAAAAAGAAAAGGGGGTAGCAGAAGGGCTTAATGTGCAAAGTTTGGATTCAGGTCTGAACTTCCCTAAGGTTTGGGAAAGTCCAGATGCAGGAGCTCAATTCAGGCCCAACTCAAAGTGCTTTTATGTCAACATGTTCCGTGTCCACCCCCATTTGCCACAATGTGAAATTCCTTGTTTATCACAGATGTATGTTGCCAGTGCCCGGGGAACACTTTGTCTGGGAGAAGCAGAGGCAAAGCAGGGGTGAGAGGCTTATCTCTAACGATAGCTGACAGCTTAATTAGCTCTTCAAAGTTCATTACAGCATAGCCGAACTTGCCTTGACAGCACCAGCTTGGCATGAGCCATTTTCTCACTGAAGAGCCAGAGGGGTAAAACTGAAGCCATCGGGGCTGCGTTGCTGCTGGTTTATTTTTAAATGCTCTGGCATTTCATCTGAGGTGCCGTGTAACTAAGGTTCTGTCAGTTTCACACTAACAATTCTCTTCAGGTGAGAGCTGAGCAGGCAAATTCCCACTGAAAGAGGGAGGCAAGATTCTTGTGAGATGTGCAAAAGAAATTGCTCATGCCATTCTTTAACCGGAAGGGAAAATATTACAGTCTCAGAGGCAGCCCTCCCACTACACTTAGTCAATAAAGACTGATTAAAAAAAATGAACCCAAAGACTCCCACAGACTCCAATGGCCTTTGGATGAGACCCTCATTTTTGCTCTGGACTAGTGATTGTGTCATGACACTAAAAAAGCTACTACATTTGCAAAGATCCCGGTAGGGCTTGTTCTCTGCTGTCATCACCCTAGTGACTTCAATGGAGCTGCATCAGAGAATTTGCCCCATGGTGTGAGCATAGAGCTGGCAGACAAGGATGCATGTGATGTGAGGGAAGTGGGGATCCCCTTCAACTTCTGGAGCAAATCACCACCTTTGGAAATTCAGATTTCAATGAACAAAACACTATTCAGCCAACAAGAATCCATCTAGTGTCCCTGTGCTTCAGGCCCATCTTGCTGAGTGAGCGTTAGAGAAGTATCCTTCAGTGCTCCTTGCCCTATCAACCTGTGATGAACCCACTCTATGGCTTGTGCCAGCAGCACAAGTTGAGGCTAATAAATCCTGCCTTGTCTATGGTTCTCTCCCTCTCAGAGTTTGTGGCCATGATGACTGGAGAATCCTTTAAACTTGTTCAATAGCGTCCTGCAGAAGAACCGTATCCTTTGTTACAAAGATCCTTCCTAGACACTCTCACCTGCAAGGGCTGCAGTTCTTCTCAAGATGCTGTGATCTGGAGATGTTTCCGAACACCACTCATACACTACCCACGTCTGAGTAACTTCACCTGGAATTCACAGCAGGAGGAAGCTACAGACCAGACCAGAGCTGAGAGACTCCTCTCACAGCAGGTGTAGAAGCTCTTGCAGGACAGATTCAGTTATACAAGCAATCTGTTTTGGGCCATGGAAATCGTACAAGAGCCATAATTTATGTTTATTAATAAACTTTATATAGAAAGTTTTTCCAATATGGCTTTAAAGAGTCCTGTGAAAGGAACATAGCGTGCTTGGGAAAGGAATGCATGTGCTCACTTCTCCTGTATAAATCATTCCTGGGACTGAGAATTGCTCCCAGGTCCACACCTACTTTTATGCATCTCAAAAACAGTTCACACCTTGGTTAGAAATGCCTAAACTTCACTTCTGCACAGTGGACTAAATAAAGCTACCTGAGGGAGTGCCTGAGAACATGAGTCACATTGCACTGAATTTCAAGCTCACAATAATTCAGTGTTTCAAGTGGGCTTGGAAAAACATTGAGGAAACCTGTGAAATGATGCAGTCGGGGTTGGGTAACAGATGGAAAAGCCTGTAATGCTGCAAGCTGGTTCTGAACCAGAGCATAGCATACAAGGGGAAGGGCACTGGACTTGGGGAAAGCAGAGGGAATCCTTGTAACGCTGCATGTCTGTGCTCCAGACTACAAGTGGGTTAAAGCAAGCTATTAAGTCAGGAGAAAGCACTGGGGAATTGGTCCGTCCTGGCACAGGTGCTGTTCATTATGGGCCAGATTTTCAAAAATATTTAGGCACCTAAAGGTGCAGATGGCACTTTTAAAAATCCATTTGGTGCCTATCTGCCACTTTAGATCCAAATACCTTTGGAAATCTGGCCGTTTGCCCCTATATTTTAGAATGAACTAGAAGTTATTTCTTCTAACCTATCTGTACCCTCTTGCTCCATAAAGCTTTTTAAATTCAGAAGACTCACCATTCAACTCTTGCTGGGGGGAGGAAGCTCATAGGATCTTTGGCCAAAAGCATATGCTACCCTGTGAACTGTACATAGTGCTTATTTCTGCATAAGAGCTAGGACTCTTCCTCCTGCATCAGGTTATTGAAATGAAGTAGTCAAGTGAAGATATTCACCTGAAGACACACACTCAAGAGGCAGCAGTTGTGGTTTTGGACTATATTTGAGGAACATATATGTTGCAATGGTTTAACTAAAGATGTGATTTTAAACTGATTTAATTAATCTAGTGCAAACCCCTGTGCGGACACTATTATTTCAATTTAAACTAGATTTATTGCAGTTTAGCTTAAGTCGGTTAGGAATCAGCTTAAGCTAAAACAGCAATGAGCCACTCTTAACCAAAATAAGAGTGTGCAGTTTTTAAACTGATTTGATAAACTGTCTCAACTCTCTTATGTAGACCAGGCCTAAACAAATACTATCTCACAGGCAGGAGTAAAACTGAGCTCAGTTTGCAAGGGACACAATCCAGTGGCTTTTCAGAAACCGTTTTTTCCATGCTGATTCAGAGACCTGAACAGCGAGGGTTTTTTCTGGCATCTACAAAGCTCAGACATCATTGAAAATATGATTGACAGTCTTCTTTAGCCTATTATACATTTGCATTGCAGTAATGCCTAAAGGCCTCAGTCAGGGATCGGGGCCTCCTTGTCCTAGGGTAATTATGAATTGGGTCCATAGTATTTTCCATAGCGCACAGCCCTCCAGTACAGGATAGTTCAAGCAGGCAGCATACACATATCCGTAGATTTCACAGAGGCTTCACTTTTATCCACAAAGCACTGTCCAGACCAGTCCTTGTCTTACTCCAGCAGCCACCAATCACATCCTTAAATGACTCAAGCTCACCACGCTTGCTTTGGGCAGTGAGAAAATGTGACTTTTTTCTACCAGCTCTGAGACAACATGAAAAGCTCACACAGCACCCATCTCATGCTCAGCAAAGGATCCCACTAGATCTCCTGCACCTATATGCTCTTCTTATGCAACAGCAGGCCTTCACTCCGTTCCAGCAATGCAATCACAGGAACATTTCTCTAGAGTCCAGTCATCTCCCCTCCTTAGGAAACTTTCCCTGTCCCAATCACTACTAGTCTGAACAGGCCCTGTGTCCAAACATGAAGGACTCTCTCTGATTCCTAATATCTCATATTTATTTACTAGCTTAGTCTTTCCTTTTAACCCTCTAGGGCTCTCCCCTCATTCACCTCTTAAGTAAAATAAGCAAATATTTTTTCAAACCTATCTTTATGTTGATTTCGAACAAGCACAGTTCACCAGAGGGTAATTCTTTCCCTAAGCTGCCCTGGGGAAATCCCCCAGCTTCCTGGAAACCATCAGCCTCCCCACCAGACCAATTATTATAGGATAATTGAGAGCAGGCTTAATATTTCTTCCCATCATGACCACAAATCTTCAGTGGTGGTAACTTCCCAGCACTTGTTTGCTAATAAAGCCTCCTATGCGGTGCAGGCTACTGGGTCTTTTGGGGATAATTTTACTTGCCTACTTCACAGGGGTGTTGGGAGGTATCATGATTCAGATGGTGCCAGTCTGTACCATAAAGAAGCACAAGTTGTCCTGGGCAGTGATAGGAAGTGCCTTGCTAGCCCTTTGTACCTCGGCAATGGGCAGCAGATTGAAGCAGCAGGGGGAGCTCTCACCTTGCCAGCCAAGGAGGCTGGGGGATCTGTGGCGGGGGACAGGAAAGGAGGGGGAGCTGCACTCCCCACTTGATCACCTGGGAATAAGAGCTAGAATGTGAAATGAGTTGAGCGGTGAGAGGTAGGCATCAGTCCTACAATATGAGCAGGCCCCAGCATCTGCACAGAGTCCAGCAGGTCTCTGGTCAGGTGCAGAGGTTCATTTGCATACAGTGCATTGCAGAATCAGGGCCTTAGTCCAGTTGGTAGCCTCCATATCACCAAACCTCCAGCCTGGTTTGGAAAGTCTCAGCAGCAATACTTAGGACTGAAATGGCTGTAGAGACTGAATACACCTGAAAGCACCACCCTCCAAATCAGACTTGAGCTATGGGGCAGGTTGCCCTGCCTGACCTACCTCAGGCAGTTCTATGGCCCATGCCCATAGAACCTGAGCACCCTCTGTCACTACTGTATTTATCTTTGCAACATCTCTGTGAGGCAGATCCACAGGAGCCAAAGTGAGTAACAAGAAGTGGTGGAAGATGGAGATATGCCCCCTCTCTCCTTACAATAAAATCTGGTTTTAACTAGGACAATTTCACAATGACCAGAATTACAATTACCACATTGCAATTCATTGTGTAACGTCCTGGGCACATGTCATCACATCCATGTACCTCATCGGGACTCTAAGACAGGCAAAAGAGACACACCAGAGGCTCCATCAGGTTTTACACTAATCCCAGTGCAGAACTTTGAGAGTTTTAGCCTGTGCTTCCTGAATACAAGCAGAGTGCAAACACAACCAATAACTGTACTGAGAGTAAAAAAAATTTCATTTGAAAAATTGGATGGAAAAGGGCCATTTTTTTCAAATGTGCTGAAAATTTTCATCTCTTTTGAAATTTTCCAATTTGTTCGTGAAAAAACAAAACCTGAAAATCCCCAAATTTGGAGGGCAGGAGAGGGGTATTGTCAAACCAGCTCTACTCACTACATACCTTAGTATCCCATCTCAGTGCTTTGAAGTAAGGAGCTTCCCCTTAACTGCATCATATTACATTGAATCACTCTGTATAACAAGAATACTCTGAAAGTCACTACAGTATCATTATTGCAAAGTGCAGTGTTTGGGACCATTACCTTAGCACTGTTTAAAATGGGAATGTATGTAAGAGAAACAGCAGATTTTGTAGATAGAGGAGGCTGTGTTGTAGATGGGTTGTGAAAGAGGCAGGATTAATTTATGCATTTCAGAACTCATGTAGCTTTCTGCAAAAAATAGCATTACGTGTCAGTAACCATACTGGCAAGTTAGAGTGAGCATGAACACTGAATTCTGTGTCAAGTTCCAGTAGAAAATATGCTAGCTGCCTGCCACAGCACTGGCAGGGGAGATATGATACTCATTGTACCGGCAAAAATGTTGGCAACCACTAGAGAGCATCAGTTTCCTAATCAGAGCACAGCTATGATATTAAAGTTGCTAACTTAGCACCCCCACCAGAATGGGCCTGCTGCCAGGCTTGAGGGTGTAGACCTTGGAGATTGCTTGTGCAAAGATCTCTCACCAAGGAGGATGGCAAGCTTGGTGAAGGCAAGACTGGGCTGTGAGCCATACTTGCGGAACCTAGTTATTTTAATAATAATGCCTAGCTCTTATCTAGCACTTTTCATCAGTAGAGCTCAAAGCACTTTACAAAAGAGGTCAGTATCCCCATTTTACAGATGGGGAAACTGAGGCACAGGGAGATGGCAGCCCAGATCCTCAAAGGTATTTTAGGCACCTCACTCCCATCAAAATGAAAGGAGGATCTAAGCTGAAGTGATTTGCCCAATTCACCCAGCAGGCCAATAATACAATCCACACTTCCCAGACAAGCCAGCCTGCTAAACTAATCCACTGAGCAAAAGACAAGTTGCACAGGCCAATGACCAGGCTGGCTGGGAGATCACTAGTCAACACAGGGGTTTAGCATTGGGGGAACCTGCTGAGGACTCTCAAAATCAATTGACAGGCAAGGAGGATGTTTAAGAACCTTGTTCCATCGAGGAAGTCACGAACAGTGGCCTTGGACTCAGGAGACCTGTGTTGATTTTCAACTCTGCCCCTGGCCTGCTGGGTGACCTTGGACGGGTCCTTGTAGCTCAGTTTACCCATCTGGAAGATAGGGATAATGCCACCAATCTCCTTTGTAAAGAGCTTTTGAGACTGCCTGATAAAAAGTGTGATGAAAGAGCTAGGTGTAATTCACAGTACTATTCTCCCCCTCTCCCTTTGGAATCAGACATCCTGGACTTTCTCCATTTTAATCATTTTAAAAATTGTTTTAATTAGAAAAATGTTAGGTAGGGCAAAACTAAGTAAACAAACAAAACATTTTAACAGTTCCACAGCATTTAGGGCTTCACAGATGTCACTTTACTTAACAGCAGGAAGTTACACTTGTGGTGAAATGCCAGTGCAGGCACAGCCAAGATGGCAAACAGTAACAGCAGTGTATCAAAATTTGCTCTAGAAAAGTACGGTGCAGAAAAAAGGAAACTGCAGAGATAGACCCCAGGCTGGAAAGCACTATGGGGCCTACTCCTATTTCTTTTGCAGTCCACAACCAAACGACTTCCAAGGACAGCAAGGTCAGGCCCTTGCTCTTTGTTATGTCTGCAGCTAAGTGGAGTCAGTGATGTGGTCTGTCCCTATACCATTTCATCTCCAGCAGGGAGGAAATGTAAATTGAGCAACAAGGCTACTTGGGCAGCAAAGTATGTCAGCGAGTCAGTGGCTCGTGATCTGAGAAAGGCAGTCCCAACCACACTGAGGTACCAGGTGCAGTTCAGGGTCTATATCATCATTTCCCCTCATTAAATGTCTTTTGCAGCAGCCTTAACTCAGTCATTAAGTTCCTATTTGGGCTGGAATCAAACAAGTAACTTCTTGTGTTTGTGAAGTTTGCTGTACAAAACACCCCTAATTACTTCAGCCAGCAGAAGAGTGTTCCATATACTCATGAACTCCTGTTACCAAACACCAGGACTTCTGGGCCAATTTGCAGATGTGCTGAACCAGGGACAACTCCACTGAAGCCAATGGGAGCTGCAAATCTAAAGTACTACTCCTCTTTGGCAGCCCTTGTTCATCCAGTACCATCACAGGTGGCAAAAGCAGGAGTGGTTTTTGCAAAGCCAGTTACAAATGTTAGGAACCAGATTCCAGCTATTTGGTTGTATCGTGATTTTCCTCTCTTTCTGCTCTTTCAATCTGGTCTCAAAAGGCTCCTCACCCCACCACCAGGGCAGAGTAAGACTTAATTGAGCCTTCCACAACTCAGGCCAAAAAAAAAAAAAAAAAAAAATCCCACAGAAAACGGTATCAGTTTCTTCTTTTTTTAAAAACTAAATGCTAAAAGTTGGTGCAGAATTCCCTGGCTTGGTAGGTTTGTGTTAAAACTACCACTCACTTCCAACCCCAGCTGAGCCTCTTTGCTTCTAGACAAGTCAGACTAGTCACTAATTCCAGTCGGTAGGGAGCTTAAAAACAAAATGTCACCAGTGAGAATAGGGCTAGGAGGAAAAAAAAAAAGCCCCAGGGCCCAGCCAAACACCTCTGTCAGAACGGAAATACAAGTTTACACATCACTCTTCCCTCCCACCCCCCTTTGTACCTGCACTCCTTCACCTGAGAGTGCAGATGAATGAATGAGAGTCCCAGGAGTGAAATACCAGCAGAACCGGTCTCTGTTGTAATTCCAGAAACTAGATAAAAATAAACCCTCCCTAGAGAACAAGAATGGAAGTGGGAAAGGCATAACACCCACACCACCTGCCATGGTCCCTTGTCACCTCTCATCTTAAATGGATAGTCCAACCTGAACCCCATCTACAAAGACCATTCCCCTCTAATGAAAGGCTGAGCTCACAAGTCTGAAAGCTGGTGATGGCTAAAGGAAAAACAGGAAACGGGAAAGATGACCTGCATTCCAAAATAAAGAATTTAACTGAAGCCAGGGTTGCTTCCCTTTGTGCTATGTAGCGGTAAACAGCTTTCCAGAGCAGTGCAATCATAGATTAGTCCCCACAGAGCAGTGGTTCATTCATGTAGAAACTAGGGATGTTTTTCCTTCTAGGTTTATTTCCTGGCACTGCAGCTTCCCTCACAAAGAGGATATTTTTCTGCAATAAACACACATTTGCTAACTATGTCACAATGAACTACTTACTTTTGAGACTGGTGTGGCTTCCCCTCCCTTTTAGCCTTGGTCCTGTGCACTGTTCTGATAGTTCAGTCATTACCAGTGTGTAGGGCTTCAGTTCTCAAACAGCTACTAGATGGGTACTGGAAATGCTTACTGCTGGGTAAGCAGCAGCAGTGCCCTATTCCAGTGGTCTCCAAACTTTTTTGATCGCACACCCCTATCAGTAAAAAAAATTTTGAGCACGCACCCCCTGCTGCCCCGGCTCTATCATTTTTGCCTAAGAAAAAAAAAAAAAAAAAGCCGCTCCGACTCCCGCCCGAACTGACGAAGCAAAAACAAAAAACACCCGCTCCTCCTGCCGCGCACCCCCAAGGATCACCCCACTTTGGAGACCACTGCCCTATTCAATGGGGCTTTTTGCCCAGTGCAGTTGTTGCAGCTGTGGGTTTTCCTACCTTCATCTTTTTCCTCCTCCTGAGTGCACTTTACCCTTTTTTCTAAAAGATTTTGTGCACTCAGTTTCCTCCCTACAGTTGCAGTAAAGAGGAGACAGAATATCACACTGCCACTGGAAAAAGTATCCGAACAATCAGAACTTATTCAAGCTCAAAGGACTAGGATTACTTGTACCTGCAGTTTTAAGGGATAGAAGGTTTATACGGTTTCCATGCACACACAAAAATGGTGAGTGTGTAAGCCCCACAGTCCCAAGGAAATACAGTGTGGAGTTGAGCTAAATGATATGAAAGATCCCGTCAATGCTCATTTCTATTGTTCTATGCCTCACAGATCTTTCCTTGAAGAGATTTTTATTGGACACTTTTCTCTGTAACTCTTATCTTAGGTTACTTAGCTCTCACAATGGCAGATGGTTTGCTTTAAAAGGTTAAAATTTTATTTATAGTTTAAAAAAAAAAAATCAATGAAATATAAAATAAAAATCCCATAAGAAGGTCAAGCACTGCAGTTTTAACTTTTAACTTTTTCTGAAATTCATACTACCGACTTTTTGTGCTGACAAGGCATTCAATGTTTACCAGATCATTTCATTTTTCAAACCCATTGGGTTCAGTCAGCAAAAAGCATGAATACTTGAAATATTTTAATACCAAACCATGTACAGAAGTTTCTCCTGGAGGCTAATTTGCACTGTAACTGACAAAACCAACAAGCATCAACCTCCCCCTCCCCATCTTGAAAATGATGGGTTTTTTTAATGATTCGGGTCTCCTATAACCGGCACAATTGTCTTTTCCCTTGTCTCTCCCCATCACTGTGGAAATAACAATGTGCATTTCAATTCATGAACTATAGTAGAGTCCTGGGGTGCCATTTTCCTTCAGTTTAAAGAACATTCGCCGTTACGTAGCAACGAGTTCAGTGCTTCAGCAATTTGCTGGACAGTTAACCTTCTCAAAAGAAGAGACAAGCTATAGAAGCTCTTGAATTTGCACTTGCTCAAGACTCCATTTCTGTCTCAAGTTTGGGAAACTCCATCTTCTGTTCAGAAACAATGCACTGTTTGCGTCATTCTGGCATCTAATGAAGGTGTCGCTATCGCAGAACCATGCCCCTGCCCTTTTCATTGCTATATCAGTACAAGGGATTATTTTTCATTGGCAGGACACAAGGTAGCATCCATGTATCACCCATACAGGTTATTTTTAAACTGCTGTCCTCCTATTTCATTTAATACCCTAGAAGCGTCAACAGAAGATTACTGCAATTGCAGGAAACATTCCTCCCACATGACAGATCATTGCTAGGGACATCAGATTAGGCATCTTCCCATGGTTACTTGCATATAAGATCAAACCTTTAATGTCTTTAGTACTTCTCAAGGTCCTTGTATTGCTCTATCTTCCCTCTAAATGGGCTAGAGCTGAGGTTGGCCTTGTGCTTCAACTTGTGGTTCTTCTGAACTTGGCTGTGTCTCCGGTTCACTGGCCACAGGAGCAGATGAACCTTGGTGCTGATTTGGCTCTTCTGGTGCCACCGGCTCAAGGATGTCATTGAGCTTCTGGCCCACCAACACCGTCTCGATGTAGGGCTTAGCCATTTTGATGGCCTCATCATATGAGGGTGGCAACTCCATTGCATAGAGGCTGTAGGCTGGGGGAGACATGGTGCTCCTATCCATATCCCCAAATGGAAGTGGGGTGCTCTGGGGGTACTGGAAAGAGCTGTACGCTGTAAAGAGAAGGCACAATAGGGCTTGAACAAGTGAATAAAAGACATCTTTGTATAAAGACCTGACACTATTTTTCCAGTAAATTAGTGCATCTATAACTGTGGCATAGATGGAACCCACCCAGCCCCATCCAGAAAGCAATCAGGAAAAAATGCTTCTGTTTAGACCCATCTAGTTATTACAGTGAGGTGTCTGACATAATGGGTACATGCTGTAACCCAGACACCAGGAGACTTATTAGTTGGGCTTCTACCATTCTGGTTTTGTGCTATAGCTCCTGTAAGAAGCAGTTTGGCGGGAACGGACAAATGTGAGGTAGAACAAGATGGCGGGGCAAGAATGGATGTGTGAGGACATGCCCAAGGCCAGCCCATCAGGGATTTATTTGAACCTTTAGAGCACTAAACTTGCTCACTGAGCTTCTCTCTGCCTCTGTTTCCCCATCTACAACATGTGGGATGATAGCACCTCACAGGGCCTGAGGTGTTGTGAGGATTAGTTTGTGTCTGCTTTGAAGATGTGAAGTGCCAGGAGTATTGCACACCCAAGTGCTAGCATCTCCAGGATTAGAGGCTGAAACACCCCTGAATAAAAGCCCCTGAAGAACACTCACAGGTCACGGTGCTGTGGGCAGTGCTATCGCCATCAACGGCAATGACTGTCATATCGTAGGGGCGTCTAGGGAAGGTTTGAACTGGGGGTCTCTTCTTCCGGCAGCAGAACTTCACGCAGCTCGCTGTGATGCCACATAGCAGGAGCATGAACACTGTCAGTAGAATCAGCCTAGGAGATGCAAGGAGAGAGAAGCCCATTATTTTATTATCGATGCTTTTCCTCTTCCATGAATGGAAGAGATTTAACTCCCAAGGAGGCTCGTTGCAAGGCCTGGCTTACCTACTATATAGGAGTCTTTTTTTATTGGTGCTGGCTCCGTTTGTGTGTAAATGCCAGCATGAGAAAAGCCAGTCACAAAACAGCCAGTTTAATATCCCCAAGCTTTGGTGCTACTGATCACCTGTTAAACCCTTCCTGACTCAAGGATGGTGTTAAGTTAAAAAATTCACAGGCCAGACTTTCAGCTAGTGTTAGTGAGCATGGCTCCACTGACTTTAATTGAATCATGTGAGTCTGTTTATGTGCTTAAGGCTAAGTATGTAAATCTTTGCAGGACAAGGGCTTGTATTTATACAGCATTGCTGAAGTTTTATAGTGCAGTGTGTATCTTTGTGGTGCCATCTCTAACTGCTGTATAACCTCATAATACACAATGCCTAAGTCAGTATTCTACAGAGTAAATGAGGGCAGTGCAAGAGTTTGGACTTCAAAAGGTGCTGTTTTCCCAGCATTCCCATCTGGACTTCTACACAAAACCAGATCTAGACCTCTGAACCACTTAAGTCCTCAAAATAGTGCATAAGTGAGATTTAATGGGGCATAGGCATTTAATGGTGTATTGGCCCTCTACCAGGGGTCAATTCCACCCAATATACCTAAAATCTAGATTTTGGTGCTTCTGGCTCCCCTCTCAAATTTAAATTCTGGAAGTTTTTTCCATTCTTGAAAGTGTTCTTGAATGAGTTAAGTGTTCTCATGAGCTAGTTAAGCAATAAGGCGTGCCAGGCTGGGATTGGGTTGCAAGAAGTGCCTAGCAGTGTTGTAAAGAAAGAGACCCAAGGTCAAAGATTTAAGTATTCTCATGGTACTTTAGAGGGAGCTGCTCCAGAACAGCTGACACACCAGACTTCCATGTTCTGATTCCTTCCCTTCCCAATACATACATAGGTCAGAAGAAGAAGAGACCCCAACAATATTGTTTCCCTCCTCTCCTCCAACCAATTTAAAGGTAATACTGATAGATCAAAAGCATGCCTCCAAAATAATTCCTTCTTAGCACTCCTAGATTACTAAAGATGACAATGAAAAGGAACCAAAATTATACAGCAGATGTTTCAATCCAAACAAACAGTTTTCTTTAATTTTAATGAGAACATTTCTATTAGTATTAGAGTCACACAAACATATCCCTCACCCACAAAATCTGGAATTTGGAACCTGCATTGACCAATAGCTCAAATTCCATACCACAGGCTTTCGTACTCCATGGGAATCCAATACCTTCCTTGACCCCGGGGGGATCTGAACCATGGTTTCCTGCACTCCCAGCACAACCCTTATGAAATTGCTGTTTTAGCAAAACCAGGTTTCTTTTTTGATCAGAAGGGAAGTTAGATTCTTCAAAACTAACTTCTGATCCGCAGCTATAAATTCCTAGAGTCTCGGGCCATTTAAGATTACTTTAAAAAATAAAAGGTAGAAAATTCAGAACACGGCAATGGCAGAACAGGAAGTAACTGATATTCAGTGCTGGCTTGTACATTTCATAGTATAAAAGCTTGCTGGAACTTCACAATAAAACATTGCAACAGAGTGAGCAGAATATGACCTCATCACCAACCAATCAGATCTTCCTAGCATTCCAAGAGCTAGGAGGATAAACCTTCATGATTCCACATTCTGAGATGGACCTCTGAGGGAAGTGATGATTACTGTACACTGCTAGAATAGTGTAGCAGTTCTGAACAGCAAACTATGATACATTCGTTTTACTGTTTATAAATGCTGACAGCTGCCTTCAAGCCAGTCTTAAAGTGTCAATTAATTTTTGAAACAGTTCTGCATATCAACTCCCACTGAGAGGGTTTAGAATATTTGTAGAAGCCTAAATTAGTCCAAATGCTAAGCTGTTGTTAACACTGGCCAATTTGCACTGTATTCCCTCATTAAGTTTTATGGCGTACATCCTGACATGTACACTCTGTACCTACAAGCCAAGATGCATGTAGTCTGCAATATAATGGAGCGACTGATCTGTCTATTACAATAGTGTTTGCCTATTTGTTTTCTCCCCTTTTTAAGTCATAAAATGAACCAATAAAAAAAGGTTACCCATCAGTCAATGACAAGGAATTCAGCAAGCCGTGAAAGAAAGAACATCATAACCCAACCATCTTCTCTCCCATAAAACGGAGAGAGAGATAAGCTCACGGATAAGCAAAACCTGATGCAATGCCAAGAACTGACAAGTCCACCACACTGCACTGCTGATCCTTCTCCAAGCAAAGATTCAGCAAGTTGTCTGTTTAGAAGGGGTGCACAATGGCTTTGGATTCAAGCTGTAACAGGTCAGAGTTATGGGGATGGAATACTCATCTAGGAACACGTCCCACGTTGTATGGAATTGATTACTTTTTCAGCTAGCTAGTCTGGGTTGTATTCCTCCGGCACCTTTCATTTAGCCACAGGCAGACGTGGCTAAGTCCTCCTCTTTGATTCAGGATCAGAGAAGTGTGTCTTTATTCACCCATTCCCACTATTTATTTGTTTACATCTCCCAAACATCTTGTACGTTAAGTAAAATAAATCTGAACTTACCAGACATACCACAGGCTAGTCCAGTTAGAATTATTCCGAGCACACCTGGAAATGAAGATGGATAACTAATCTCAGTCTCTACGTTCAAATATTAAGTTTAGTAACAAAGCAACTAAATTTCACACTAATTGCAGAGTAGAAAAGGCAATTAACAATTTAAGAAAATGAAGCTAAAAACGAACTCTGTACTTTGTTTCATAAGATCATTGTAAACAATTTAACAGTACCTCTATTAAAGACAACTCAGATGCTGCAATGCAAATTGTAAAACAAACTCTTTATTCCTAGTGATATTTCCTAGTTTCTTGGATAGACAGCTATTTAGGCTAAGAAAATTAGCCATTGAAAGTCACAACTCCCTTAGATGCATCTGAAAATTCCAGCCTAAGGCAGCTTTTTCATCCTAAATTATTCTTATAGTTCTTTTGCCATGGCTGTAATACAAACAAAAGTGCTGTAATGGGAGCTGCCCTTAAATATAAAAAAGATGACATCACTTCTCCAATAGCCAAATTGCCAGAGAGGCAGAAAAACAGTATTACATTTAGCAAGTTGTATGCATTTAGTATATAGAAAACCAATGTATGCATCCAGTCAATGGGCTGTATTCACTCTTTTGTGCCATTTTAGCATAGTAGATATAATCAGAATATGAAGATTGAAGGGAGTTACTCAAAAGTTAGCTGATTTTCTAGAGTGAACATGTTGGAGGCTGCACTTATTTTTACTACAAAAAGGAGCTCAATCCACACCCGGTGAGAGGAAAAGACAGCAAAACGGCATTTCGAAGAACAGAGTCAAGTATGAATGAAAGGATCTTTCACCCCAACCTCCTGAGGAGGTAGGACTGAAAGGAAAAGAAAAGAAAAGATGAGCTGAACTGGCTTAATCAAATTCGTGGGTTGTTCTCCTAGGCAGAGGCTTTCCACAGAGCAGCAAAAGTCCAAGCAGCCGCCTAAATATAAGTCAGGAAAGAATTCCACTGTGCCACATCATGATGAAAACAGCTTCAGAACAATCCTTTGCCATAGCGAGAGAGCTTTTACTTACTGGTCGGGGCTATCGCAGTTACTCTGGGAAGAGCAGAGCGCTGCCTGGGGAAGGAAGGAATCAGCATCAGATACAAACCCCGAGCGTGCATGGAAGCAGATAGCCAAAGGCGGAGAGCCCCGATTCTCAGAGGCCCTTGCTTGGCTAGCTGCATATAGGTTTGTCGTTCAATTTATAACCTCAGCCTCCCAGCGCGTTTGCAGGAAGTTAAATCCATCACATTGGAAATAACTGCAAGCACAATCAAATATCCCCGCCGCGCTCAAAACCCTCAGAGGGGTCCCGCCATGAACACTGTGGCTTAAGTCCGTCTCCAGAGAAGGGAATTTAATCAATAAATAATAGCGCTTCCACGTAAAGAAACGGCCGCTGGTGAGAACAAGACACCACTGCCGAGGGAGAAGGTACAGGGAAGGGAGACCATATGCAATGTACGTGCCTAGCTAAGCTGGCTGCACAGAGCTGCCCAGGGGGCCAACAGGTTTTAAAGCCACAGGAAAGTTTCTTTAGACTGAGGCTTGTCTGCGAGAACCTTTCCTCGCGAGGCGAGCCCGCAGAAAGCAGCTGGAGCGAACGCACGTGCTCCTGCCTGCGAACAAAGCGCTCCACGGACCCACCTGCAGCAGCAGTAAGCTCCAGCCCGTGCACAGTCGATGCACCTTGCCAGCCATGCTCCAAAGCAGCCGGGGGAGGAGAATCGGGTCCCCTACGTCCAGAAAGGCCTCCAACAACCCTGCAGAGATCAGGTCTTGCAAAGCCAGAGGAGCCCTCCTGGGATTGTACCGAGCTCTGCAATCCTCCCTAAGGAACAGGCAGCTACAGGCTGGCTAGCTTGTCGCTTCTGGGCAATATTTATCATCCTCCCTCCTCCGACTGCGGCTCAGATTCCTCTGAAGCCCTGCCCACCAGAGAGGGAGGCCCGCCCTTCCTTTTGCTGGCCTGGTTCATTGCAGCTGGAGGGGGCTGGCACTGGGATGGAGCAGAGGGGGGATGCACGTACACTCAGCCGGAGGAGCGATTCCGCACGGCTCTGACTACGGGAGGATCCCGTGCTCGCTGCAAAAACCATCCCCCAGACCAGTTCACAAAGAGACAGCAGCATCCTCCAGCGCGTTTGGCCCAGCCCTCCTAGGGAGGGTGCTCGGAGCTGGCACCCGTGACTCGGGCCCCAGGTTAAGGAATAGAGGCCTCTCCCATTTCCAAAAAACTGTCTAGTCTCCACCTTTAAATACCTAATGGCGTCCCTGCCAAGGAATACATGTTACTTGTTCACCTCTCATGAGCCAAGCCTGAGCTGCTCTCCCCATGACAACTTTTGCCTTACAAAACTGGGGCAATCACTGGAAGAATGGAGAAGCAGAAAGGGCTAAGCAGAGGGATAGCTCAGTGGTTTGAGCATTGGCCTGCTAAACCCAGGGTTGTGAACTCCATCCTTGAAGAGACCACTTAAGGATCTGGGGCAAAAATCAGAACTTGGTCCTGCTAGTGAAGGCAGGGGACTGGACTTGATGACCTTTCAGGGTCCCTTCCAGTTTTAGGAGATAGGATATCTCCGCTGCAGTCAGACCCCATCAGTGCGTGGCCTGTATGATTCAGCTGCTGACAGCATGCATATACCTGCCACCTGTCTTCATTCTAGTGGCTTGTTTTACTAGAGCACTGTAGGAATGGACCCCCTTCTTTACAGCAGCCTTCTGTCACAATGACTTTTAAAGTCTTTCCACAGTTCCCAGTTTTACTGAGCAGTTAAAGACTCACCTACAATACACAACTGATTTTTGCTGATCCCCTGGTTAGTCACTGCAGGCAGGCTACCCTGTGTGTTATGAAGCACCATCTACTGTGCCGCACCCCTTGGAGAACTTTATATGTCTTTCCCCTCTAGGAATTTCACAGATGAATCACTAGAGTTGGGAGATGGGGTATTGGCAGTGCACAATGACATATGGGATAAGAACATAAGAATGTCCATACTGGGTCAGCCCAAAGGTCATTCTAGCTCAGTATCCTGTCTTCCGACAGTGGCCAATACCAGGTGCCCTAGAGGGAATGAACAGAACGGATAATCATCAAGTGATCCATTCCCTGTGGCCCATTCCCAGCTTTTGGCAAACAGAGGCTAAACAGAGGATCACGCAGGGAATGGCACTTTCAGGGAATTCACTGTAGTTCTGAACAGGATTGTGTTGCTAATTATTTCAAATACTACACAGTGCTTTCTTTGCACAGAGTGCATTAAAATGCACACTAATAAGAATAGTCTGTGCTTATGTTTTGTCACAGGGAAATCGAGGCAGGATATAGGGGAGAGTAATGAAAGAAATGTGAAAATTTCAAAGTGAAAAAAGCCTGGAGAACGGAGGAGGTTTTTGCTTTTTGTTTCAAATATTCAAAATTGGTCCACCTTTTGGGAAAAAATTATGGGAAATATCCATTCTTCATTTCAAAATTGGAGAGAAAAAGAGCCTGTTATTCACTCAGAATTGCCCTGTTTTGAGGAATAACAATAATGTGACGTTGTTGCAGAAATGTCATGAACATTACATTTCTAGATCACAAATGGCCCAAAAAATGAGGTGCAGATAAATTTTTGCTTGAAATGTCACAGAAAAAAATGTAATCACTTTCACACGGTTCCAGTGATCGCATCTGCATGTAAATAAAGGAGACCTTTTTCTTTCCAGTCCCTGCTGTGGTTCTCTTCTCTGCAACCTGGGCATGGATTGATTTCAGTGGGACTGCTCTCAGTAAGTAAAGTTAAAAACATGCATAAGTCTTTGCAGGATAGGGTCCTTACCATGAGCATAGAACTTCCCCTGACATCAAGAGAACAGAACAAGAACAGAATATGCAGAAGAGATCTGTAATGCAGATAAAAGATCCACACAGTGAATCAGGGAGGATTCTCTTGCCCTTCAAGTATAAGGGAATATGGAGTTCAGTCACCTTTAAAGAATGGCATCCTGGAGCCTGCAACAAGACTCAGATATGTGACTAAAGGACAATACTAGGTAGTAGGAGAGATAATTGGAAACATGTGATAATGATGGTATATGGCTGGGAAAACAAGGAAAAGGAAAAGATGATTAGGGCTGAAGAGCTGAGGAGTTTATTAGTTAAATCAAGTGAATGGTGCAGTGGAAAAACAAACATTGGTGATGAGTCCTGGGAAAAGTGTGCTGAAGATATGGTGGAAGGAGAGATGGAACTGATAAAAGTGATGACTGTGTGGAATAAAATTCAGATCTGTCTGGAGGAGACAACATTTTAAGACCTGCACAAAATTCCCTGAAGAGGCTGCTCAGGTGTCTGCCTGCTTCTCAGAAGCATGTATCTGAGGGCTAGTCTACATTAGAAATGCTACAGCAGTTGCGCCGCTGCAGCGCGTCTGGTGAAGACACTGTATGCCGATGGGCAAGAACTCCAATAAAACCACCTCCACGATAACGATGTCGGCGAGAGAAGCTTTCTTGCCAACATAGCATTGTCCACACCAGCGCTGAGGTCAGTGTAACTTATGTTGCTCAGGGGGGTGGCTTATTCACACCTGAGCGACATAATTTATATCAACATAAGTGGATGCACTACAACAAATGAGATTCTTCCTGACACTTTAACATAACATGAGACTGTTATGTTTGGACTCAGGCTTGATGGAAGTTTGTTTGGAAGTATGAGTGGATTTCAGAAACATTATGGCATCCATAGGGAGAATAGTTTGGAGGTGCCAAGATCTTAGGATCCACCCTTAGAATGGAAACATTTGGTAGAGTTATTCTGTAAGCCTCATGAACTGAAAGTGCTTTGTGGATCATGGCTGGGATGTGTCATTAACTGAGATATTTACCTACAGGGACACCAGGGTCATGGGACTGTTGCTCATGCAGGAAGTGCTGCATTCACTAAGTGTTGAGTAACCTCGCAAAAGTCAATGGCTATGCAGAATATATCTAAGTGACGTAGGTATGAAATTAGGGCTTACTCCATGTGTCCTCACACTTCCCCTCCATCACTAAAAATAACAAGCCTAGATGTTGCTCTCCAAGAATTAAAGAGTCAAACAGGATCTACATTTCTATTAAAATGAGAGTGGGGCCTGAGGCTGGAAGTTTAGGTCCAAACTTCCCCAAAAGTACAAGGAGGCTTGGCTCTGGTGACCCTGTTTGGATCCATCTTACAAAGATGCGTCTGAACTTCTAAAGTTCAGATCCAGATCTGGATCCAGATCCAAACTTCTCCAATGCTTGTGGAGGGAAGAAGTTTAGGGTCCAAAGAGATTTGGAAACAGTGATCCAAGTCAGGGCCATATCTAACAAATAGGGGGAGAAGTCTTTTGCATATTCCAACTCTTCACCCATCCACATCTCAATCCTACCCTTACTCACATAAATAGTTCCACTGACTTTATAAATGTTGGACCTGATGCTGGTCTGATTTGCACTGGAGTAACTCAGGAGTAACTCTGTTGAAGTCAGTGGAGTTATATTCCTATAAAACCAGATGAAAGTCAAACCCAGTTACTTAATTCGGTCTGCTCACATGAGTAAGGGCTACAAGATCAGACTCATGATAGTGATTTAAATAGAGGTACTTGATCCAGCACAACGCAAAAGCTGTGACAAGAGAGAACACATCCAAGTTTGTTACAGGTAGATTCCAATCTCTGATTTCATCATGTACAGGGAGATCTGTTCTGCTTAAGGTACTTTGCATTGTTGGACTGATGTGAAGTACCCAGAATTTAAAATATTCCCAGGAACATTGTTGTATATGCAATAATGTGTTTCCTGTTCAAGAAACAATTCCACAGATGTGAAGTTTAACCTGTGAGCTTTAAGATTCTGCTGAAGTGTTACACGTG
The DNA here is from genome assembly GCF_002925995.2 of Terrapene triunguis. Lineage (NCBI taxonomy): Eukaryota > Metazoa > Chordata > Testudines > Emydidae > Terrapene > Terrapene triunguis. The sequence goes on along the minus strand of NW_020665065.1, from coordinate 6,044,772 downwards.
AATGAATCCCTGAGGGCAACGGGCTATACCTGGAGTTATTTAGGGCATTTAGCAGAAAGAGTTGGGGTGGGAGCAGAGTTCTGATAATATGAAGTTAAAGATAATATATTTTCTTCACATCCACTCCCCAAGCTCTCTCTCTCTCTAGGTTAGAAAAACAGCCCCACATACATTAGTGGCATAGGGCTTGATCTTGCGAGGTGCAAAGTGCCTTCAGTCTCCATGGAAGCCAATGGGAGTAGAAGGGGTGTGGTATCTTCAGGAGTGGAAGATACTCAGCACCAGACAGGATCAGATGCATAACAAACCAAGCCCATAAATAAACCTGCCTTTTGTGATTACTTAGGTCCTAACTCATCAGGACATGCTTCCTTCACATTAATTATTGTTCATCTGAGTCAGATCTCTTTGAAACATCTGATGTGACAGATACATGTGGCAAGCCCATGAGTCAACAATACATTCAATTGATAAACAATGGTGCTTTTTATAGCACTTTTTTTTTCTGAGGATCTCAAAGTACTTGATAAACATGAAGCTTCACAGTGCCTCCAGAGAGGAAAGTAAGGGTTATTCTACCCATTTACAAAATGGGTAAAACTGAGGCACAAAAGTAAAGTGACTTGTCCAAGGCCACAGAGCCAAGAATAGAACCCAGGAGTCCTTATTCTTAGTTCTCTGCTCCAGTCACAAGACTATCCAGGGATTGAGAAGAGATTAGTTACTAATTTTCTCACTATGTCTTCTAGTCATAGTCTTTTCCCTTAACCCCCGGGTCTTCTGTCTTTTGCATATTAGTATTATTTGTGCTAGTTGTGCCAGAGGCTCCTGTAAGAACTGGATTCCTGAGACACTAGCTACTGTACAAACACACAATGTGACCCAGTCCCTGCCTGGAAGAACTGACATTCACAAATACGTTACATGTTTTGTATCCTTCCTAAAAAAAAATCTAAACAAAGAAACTCAAATTAATTTCAAAACCCTCCTGCTGCTGATGGAACACTGGGAACTTTGGAAAAACATTCCATATGGAAGTATATTATGTTTGTTATAATTTGGATTTATTATCCCATTTTTCATGTATTGATGTGAATCAGGAGTAATTCCATTGAAATCAAGGGAGATATTGTAGGGAAGGTGAGACCAGAATCAGGTGCAGTGCCCACGAAGTCACTTGCTCTGGTTGCTTAAGCGAAAGTTTTTGATGCATGCTGTCATCATCAGGATTGTCACATTCCCAGAAACCATTGCAATGCCACAGACCAGGGTAGAGAATGAGTCTGTGGCAGATGAAGGGGTGAGAAGCAAATTCCCTGTTTGCATGCCAATGTCCTGAGCTTCAAAAATGAAGGAAAGGGAAATATGTGAGAGTAAATGGGAAATAACACAGTGCAGGGCCCAGTTCAGGCCTGGTGTCAGCAGGTGCCTCCTCATTAACTTGCACCTGCTCATACCTAGTCTGAACTAGTCCTGCAAAGCTTACCATGGGCTGGCATTTGGTCATTAAGGGGCCCTTTCGCATCTGTACAGGGATATAGGAGAGGGAAAGGACTCACTCTCCCCACCTTGCACAGGCCACTGGCTATCTGTGTTGCGGCTCCAGGTCTGCAACTGGAAGGGAAGAGGCAGGGAATAGACAGAGCTATGGCGCTGCCAAGCTATGTGCTGGCCTACATTGATGTCTGGCTATACCTGAGCAAAAAGTACCACATATTATTCCCCCCCGCGCCTAGGGAACCTCACCTGGAACAATGCCACACTGAGTCCTACTGCTGGTTCGCTGTCCTCCCTCTCAGAGTTTCTCATGGAGCACTTGTCTACATGCTATTCCCTAATACGGCTGCTTGCAAATAGCATGTTTAATGGAAGGAGCACAGGGGTGGGAGCCAGGAATCCTGAGTTCTAGTCCTGACTCTGATAGGCTAGGTCACTGGGGGTGAGTTACTTCCCATCTTTGTGCTTCTGTAAAATGGGGGAAACGAGCCAAATCCTGGCAGGTGCTGAGCCTCTGAAATTCCAAAGTGAAAAGTATTAATAAATAAAAATAATAATGTTGGTGCAAACTAACAGAAGCATAATATATAGGGTCAGCTCCTCAGCTAGTGTAGATCCATTGAAGTTAGTAGAGCAGAGCTGATTTACAGCAGCAAATCTGACTCTAAAAGTTTAAAATGTCCCTTTAACAGCAGAGGGATCAACCTTTACACTGATTTTCTTTGCTATTGTATGTCTGTGTCAGAAACCCTGATGGTAAAGTAATTTTCACATGTACCAATTTCAGGTCTTCACACCATACTCCTGCAGTGAAGAATCAAGGCACTCTCTTTTGCATTTGGTTTTCAATTTCCAGCAATGGCTGCTTGTGTTGGGCTCTGTACAGTCCGAGTGCACAATAAATAAAAGTCTGGTAATATAGTGCAAAAGGCAGAGATGGGTATGGTCTGAACACAACCTGGACAGCCCATCATCCTTGAATTATAATTCTGTCTTTATCAGGCAGGGCTTATCTACTTGGGGACACTCAGAAAATTAATCTGAATTAATGAGTGTGTGAATTTAAAGTGGATTAGTTAAACCCTTGTAAATTGTGTGGCTGTAATTCAGGTTATCTGTGAATTAAACTAAACCGAATTAAGATTACTTTAATTCTGAATGAAAGTGTCCACACAGGGGTTTAATGCAGTTTAATTTATCCACTTCTTCCCACTTTAGTTAATTCAGATTAATTTTGCTGAGTGTCCCCATATAGATAAACCCTCAATCCCTCTGGCACTGTCTACACTTAAAATGCTACAATGGCACAGCTATATTCACTATAGGGTCGGGAGAACCTTTCCTGTTGCTGTAGTTAAGCCATCTCTCTGAGAGATATTTGCTAGATTGACAGAAGAATTCTTCTGTTGACCTAGCACTGTCTACTCTGGGGGTTAGGTTGGCATAGCTACATCTTTCACACTCCTGAAACGTAGCTATGCCAAAGTAAGTTTTCAGCGTAGACCAGCCCTCTGTGCCTTTGGCCAAATGGTTTATCCTCTCTATGCTCTACTTCTCCATCTGTAAAATGGAGTGAACACTATTTACTGCAGGGTTGTGAGAATTAATTATAGTGTTTATAAGTCAGTGTGTCAGTGCTAAATAGTGGCAGTATTATTGCTTCCTGGACCTGGTGTTGCGTGAAAGTAAGGAGAAAATGTTTTTAAGAAGTATCAGATCAAGAATATTCACACAGAGTGCAGTAGTAACAGGACTTTACTGAGTTCTGCATTATTTTGAGACCATATTAATATTTGCAGAGGTTAGAAATAGGCCTACCCCATACACCTTGGTTTGGACACCCTGGCATTTGGACCTGGATTTGGATCTGATTCAGAATTTTGCAACCCCAGATCATTCTAGTTTTTGCATCTTTTAGGCCTGTTTCTGCTCCTGTGGAAGTCAATGGCAAAATGGATTTCAATGTGTGGCTGAGAATTGGGCTCTGCTGAAACTAAGTGGAACATGGAGTGCTTCTCATGGGGCCCAATCTCCTTGGTAAATTCTGACAATTCAGTCTTTTGAGTGGTTATTTTATGGATAGCTGCTGTCACAATTGTGGAACATTCCTATAGGATTTAACAGATTGCTAATCTTTCTATAGATTTTTTTTAACCAGTAGGCTTTGATAACTGGGATGTCTGGGGGAGATGGTGTAAATCTTATGCCGGGCCTACCCATATCCAAAGCAGGTCTCCAATGTGAACAATGTTGGTAAAGAAAGTCAGTAAGCCAGATCCATAACTTTGGGATAAGGATTAGTTCTAAGGGCAGTGTTGGTTGGGCATGGGCACTATGGTTTAAAAGTCACATTGAAAGGATTTCATTCTCTGTTAAACTCCATACATTTTCAGAATAATTTTTATAGACCTTTGAGTAATTGAGTAATAGAATCCTACAGGTTTTATCGCTGTTACATAGGAATTTTCCATGAGGACCAGGACACACACCTCAGGGCATTGGAGGAGGAGTTAGAAACTTATCTTATCTGTTGTAATGTCCCACTATCTAACCTCTCATGCCAAAAGTTCACAGTGACTTTGGTCCATCTCTCGTCTAGCATTTCCCATTTCTGTCAGCAATCACATGTCCAAAAGTCCATGAAAGTGACCATCAAGTACCTGTGCACCCTCAGGCACTCAAGTAGTTAACTTTATGTCACCACATGGAGTTAGAATAACAATGAGCAGTGTTCAGAAGGGACTTTTCAAAAGGCTGATCTCTCTGGGAGCACATTGTTGTGCAATTTCAGGGTGTAAAGCAAGCCACTTGGTTGATAAGGCAGGAGTCATTGTAAATTGTTTTAAAAGCCTTCTGGTTTGAACATTTACATATTTACCCTTTACTGTTAAGAGACATTACCTTACCTTTATTCACATCTTGTATTCTTTCCTCAGGGACATGCTAGAAGAATACAAGCCCCTACAGAGGAAATGGAGTATCATCACCTTAGATTAAATACAAATACCCTGTTTTATGCTGAGTGTACTGAGGAGGCTTAGGGGTCAGGAATAGACTAGTGAAGAGATCTTCTGCCTCTCATACAAGCAGCAAGGCAGGATTTGTAGCAAGCACTCAGAAGAACACAAGACCCAGGGCCTAGCTTCCACATCAAGCATCCAAAGAGATTTAGTGATGTACACTACAGCCTGCAGCAAGGGCTACTCAATGTGCTGCTTTTCAAAAGGAAGGTAAACTGTGCCCAGTCGCTTGTCATCCCTTCTCATTCAGTGATGTTCTGATCTAGTGGCTCATGTCCCAGTTAGGATCCCTCAGAGTCTACTCCACACCTCTTCCATGCACCTCCATCATGTTAAGATGTGGTTCTGCTTAGCCCAGGTCAGCACTACACACTTACTTTGGTATAACTACATCGCTCAGGGGTGATAAAAATCCACACCCCTGAGTGACATAGTTATATCGACCCTAACCCCTGTGTACAATAACAGGAGGAAAAAGCAGTACAACATTATTTTTGTCACTAAACTCAGCAGATCTGTCTCTGAATCCAGACAGGGAGCTGATCTATTAAGTAGGAAGATGCCTTTTTTACAAAATCACTCTAGGACCGCTCTTTAAGGCTGGCGTGTTCAATTAAAGAAGTAAAGCTATTAATAGCCCAATAAAGACAACTGCTAGGGTAAATACCTCAGGAGATCAGCATATTACTAACTGCAGACATGCATTATGAAAAATCTTAACAGGGATGCTATCAACATAAAGCTAATAAAAAGATTCCTCACCTATGTTGCTAAAAACACCAGATATTTGTATTAAAACTGCAACAGTTTTAAGAATCTGATTTATTGTTCACTCTATGTTGCTTGTTTAAGACCCAGCACTGCCAGTAGGATGTTGCTTTAGGCACATGAGTAGTCCCAATAACTAAGCATGTGTGTCAATGCTGGCAGGATTTGGGCCTTGATTTTTGCTCTTCAGTAAGCCAGACAAAGAAACCAAACTAGTCAAGCCCACTGTTGTTTCTACTCACTTTCTTATTGTCATGTGCTAGCAAGAGTGACAAGGTGGTGAGGTGTTTTTTATTGGATTAGCTTCTGTTAGTGAAAGAGAAAAGCTTTTGAGCTACACAGAGCACTCTCAGGTGTGGGAAAGGTACTCCAAGTGTCACAGCTAAATGCAAGATGGAACAGATTGTTTAGCATAAGTAGTTAGCACATATTCTAAGGGACCATTCAAGGAGAAGTAGCCCGTTAACACCTCAGCAGTCATAGAACAAAAAAAGGGAGGTTAGTGGGTTACAGATTGTTGTAATAAGCCATAAATCTAGTGTTTAGCAAAGTTATGAATTTAAGCGCCCAGGCTCGTCTTTTGAAGGTGTAGACGGTTCCTTTGAGGATGAGGACTGAGAGGTCAGCTATGCAGTGATTGTTCTGTGAACAGTGTTCGCCCACAAGTGATACGGTGTTTTTGTCTTTTTTCATTTTTCATGTGAGTTCATTCGAGAGAGCGATGATTGTCTGGTTTTGTTTCACCCACATAGTTCTTGTTGGGGTATTTGATGCATTGGGTGAGGTACAACACATATTCTGATAGGCATGTGTAGGACCCCTGCATCTTGAAGGGCTGTTGTGGGGGGTATTGATCATTGTAGCAGTGGAGATATTGGTGGTTTTGCATCTGTTGTCATGGCAGGGTCTGGTGCTGTTCGGAGTTGGTGGGTCCTGATCTGTGGGGGGAGCTTGCTGCTGCTGAGCTTGTCGAGGTTGGGGGGCTGTTTGAAGGTCAGAAGAGGGGGTTTAGTAAAGGTTTCTTTCAGGATGTGGTCCCCATGATAGGCCTCTATACAGGTCAATTGCATTCTGAAAGAGTTAAATACTAAATAATGCTAAAATAGTGCTGCAAATATACCAGAGGGAATTGATTCTTTCCCCTTTTGAAACTTTCAAAAATCATATCACATGCTTTCTGCACCTGTTGGACAGGCAGCATTGCATGTAAACAATTTCCTGTCAAATGGCAATAATAGAAGATCTCAGGGTGGTATTTTTCAGGAAAGGGTAACTATGTATGCATCGCTCAGATTTCATTTGATTAGGTGGAACTCCAGATTAGATCCAGACCAAGAAACAACTTTGCAACCCAGTGTATAGTTTATGGTAAATGTATTATTTTTGTATGCCAGCCAGTTACTGCTGGATTTCATTCTATTTTTGGCTGAGTGCTGCTTCACGTGAGGTCTGGGAAAGTTGCACAACACACTCCCCCCAAAAAAACCACTCACTGAGGCAGGAAATATTTCAGACAGTCTTCAGGGCCCAATCCTCCTCCTCCAGGAAGCCAAACTGCGTTTAATTATCGACCTCCAGAGACATACGATCCAATCCGGCCCTTGTTGCATTAAGTTGATATCTGAATAATTTTATTCTTTAAGAGCCATGCAGAAATTCAGTGGTATCTCTTTTGCGGCACATATCATAAATTCACTGACTCTTAGTGGGAGTGCACCTGCACAAAGCAGCTGTACTCCATGATTCTGACATCCTAAATGCCTCATCCTGCAGGCTTTGATGCACATTTAACCTTTAAGCACGTGAGTTGTCTCATTGAAGTCAGTGACTTAATTGGAGCCAGTGTGATCGCTCACACGTGCTTGTAGGATTGGGGCCTAAGAATGCAGCCTGATACTGCACACTTGGAACCTGGTTTTACACTCTTAATCCATTTTGTTCACATTTTGCAAATCATGCTTTGGTTGCAGACAATGAGACGACACTGGTCGATTACCCCTGCTCTTTCAAATCAGCTTCATCTTCTGGTTCTCATGTGCTAGCATAAAGCTGCTGTGTTTGGGATTCCAATACCCTAGGGCTGATTGTCCTGATCCAAAGCCCACTGGTGTCAGCAAGTCTTTCTCATGGGTTCCAAAGAGCCTCACAAACTCCTTTGTTTCACTGTAAAAATATATGTATATAATATTTCCATGCCTGTGTTTTTAATCCCCCTCTTCTTTTCACCTTTTTAAAATATAAGCTAAACCTTGGACCTTAATTGCCAACCCCTCAACATTCACTTATTCAGGCATTAAATCTAATCTAAACCCTGCTTGGAACCACATAATGATTTGCATCTGGCCATTAGTATTTCAGTCCTGCAATTTACAGTCTATTGGATGATGCTGCAGATGTGGCTCAAAGCTCTCTAATTTAGACTGTGCAGGGGTGGATTGGGCCTCCAAGTGCCTGGGTTCTATTCTTGGTTTGTCTCTGGTTTACTGTAGCTTGGATAAGTCACTTAAAAGGAGCTGATTAGGTGAGGTGCTGAGCACCACAGGTATTATTGACTTCTGTTAGAATTAGGGGTGCTCAGAAGCTGTAAAAATCAGCTGCCTCAAAGGTGTGTTGTGGAGATTAATTAATTCATGTCTGTCAAGCACTTTCCTTGGAGGACAGGTTCTGGGGACCTACATAGTGTTACTATTCCTTCTGAGACAATAGATATTGTTGCATAAGCCGTTTGGATTGGTGCTGGCACTAATTATAATAACAAAACAAATGTTTTGGATTATTGAAGTGTTAAACCTCAGGCTCTGGGGAAAGCAAGAATAATCTCTTCTTAAAACCCAGGGACTAAATTCATCCCTGGGGGAATGCCACCAAAATCAAATTGCCAAACTCCCATTGACTTCACTGGGGCCAGAATTTCACCCCAGGGTTTTCTGTTGCACAACACTGTTTCCCAGTGGCATATGGTCAATGTCTGGTGGCTTTTGAAACTCTAGATTATTGATCTAAGTACTGTAAACTCCATTTGTCTGTCAGGAAAAGCCTTCCTGCAATGGACTGCATTAGAAACCCCTTGTGAAAATTCTGACACCGTCTATTCAGTGGGATGCTTTCCATGTCCCTGAAATTAACCTCCTCTCTGTATCCTGAGAAATCATCCCTGCCTGGGATCAAAAGCATACTTGTCAAGAGCAAACATTTAGCCTTCGGAATGTACCAGATTGCACAAAGAAGCAAATTGTTAAAAAAAAATCCCAGGAGCATAAAACCCCCTTACAAGGTCTTTGCTTCCCCCTCAGTTATACCAGCCGAACACTGTGCTGTTCTATTAATATAGTCAGTGGGCAGATCCTCAGCTGCCATAGATTGGCATAGCTGCAATGAAATCAAGGAGCTCTGCCAGTTTACACCAGCTGTGAATCTGGCTCAACATAGCTGTCAGGAACAAGGTTCCATCAAAGTCCATCTCAGCATCAGTTTACCCAATATTACCACCTCCCTTCTCGGTAATAGAGTAAACCTGTTTTAGGCTTCCCAGTCCTTCCCTCTCCTCTGTGCAACCCCTGGTACTGAGGGAGTTATGTGCTATGTGCTATACAAATTATACCAAAAGATAGCCCTTGCCCCAAAAGCTCTACATGACAAGCAGGACATGACAGGAGGACAAAATCGACTAATAGGGTAGGAGGATGAGGTCACAGAGCTCACAGGACTGAACACAAAAGCAGAAGTCAGAGCTCATCAATTGCTAGAAGATCCTCCAAAATTTCTTCACAGTCCAAAGTCATGCTGAGTCTGTCAGGCCTTTTCCATCAGTCTCTTCCCGCTCCTCCCCCATAATTCCTATGCTGCCTCTTTAAGCTGATGTTCTACTGAAATCAGGTATGTCTGGTAATACAAGAGGTACATTCCTGTGGTATATACATGTCCCTCATACATTTGGCAGTAATCAACTTATTAAAGTAGGTCAACTCATGGAAATCGCATTATGGAACAACATAAATGCTCAGCCCTCTGCAGTAGCTGGAAAGGCTAAGGATGAACAATTACTTTGCTTGTGGCTTTAAGTTGTCCAAAGTGTGATAGACCCTGGAGGCAGCTGTTTACAGCTGTGTTGTCAAATGGGACTAAGGTTGGGAAGGCAATCAAGAGAGCGAGGAAGGTTTCGGGTGGCTCATTTCATTACAAAGAGGCTTTTGTATTGCAAGGGGAAGAAGCTGGGTGACTGTCTGACTTTATAAATATGCCTTAAATGTTTTGTTTGCAGAGGTATTTTAACTGGGTTGGTCACAGGATATGAGAGAGACAAGGTGGGTGAGGTAATATCTTTTATTGGACCAACTTCTGTTGGTGAAAGAAACAAGCTTTCAAGCTGCACAGAGCTTAGACCTGAAAAAGAGCTATATGTAGCTCAAAAGCTTGTCTCTTTCACCACCAGAAGTCCAATAAAAGATATTACTTCACCCACCTTGTCTCTCTTGATTAGTGCAAGGAGAAAAGGGTGAAACTGCACTAATGTCCTCACATGGCCACTGAAAGGGAAAACAAAAAGTTCCTCGTGCTACCGTGTTCTCACAAGCCCTGGTGTGTGTTACGCTGTGAATGGCAGTGATGGGTTATTCCAGAATAATAAGCTGTGAATGGCAGTGACAGAGGTTATTCCAGAATAATATGCAGACCAGGAGTATAAATGTCTCTAAAAAGGACTTGGAGGGAATTTAATGCTTGTGAAAAGTGCTGGATGCTGATGTGTTCTGTTTAACCACAGAACAAATAGTGATAGGACAAGATTCCTTCACACTACCCAGCCAACACACCACGCCCCTCTCCCAAAGCAATCACCTTGCTGCGCAAGAGAGGAGTCCAATATCTGGGGCCGATTCAATTACTGGCTTGGCTTCTCTGCTGAGGCTGGCAGTGTGATGTGAACAATGGGAAGTGGACTGAGATTCACAAACGTATCGGCACACTGACCAGCTATCAGATGGTAGACAGAAATCTTCTCCAGTACACTGACTAATGCTAAAGCATTTCTCTTCCAGGGGGATAATGTCACTATAAAAGATTAGCAGCAAATAATAAGAAGATGTATGATGCTATACACAATTCAGTGAATCTCAGCAAAGCCATGAAGCTATCACAAGGATGAATTTACTGAGAGGATGTATCCCCCCTCTCTAGACTTTCAGCAGGTTCAGGGTGTACTGTAGCTGGACATTTAGTAAAGTTCTCTGTTTCTGTGTCTTTGGCATCCCAAGTTGTACTCCCCAGTGGGTCACAAGCGGAAGGGGCATGAAGCAAGGAGGAAATTCTCCATTGCTTGGCATTTTTAAATTGCCACTGGATGTCTTTAGGAAAGACAACCATAGATGCCTGGGCTGGATGTAGGAATTGCTGGGTGACATTCTCTGGTCTGTGCTATGCATGTAGGAGGTCAGCCTGGATGATTAGAATAGTCTCCTCTGACCTTTTTTATGGGCCAGCTTCTCATTAACAATCTGGCCTTTTTAAGCCACTCAGGTGGCACAAAGGGGCCAGAATCTGGCCATAAACAACATGTGGAAAGTTCCCCTTGTAGAGGGGAAAGTGTCTCTGGAAAAATTGGTGGACTGGTTACTTTGCCAGCCACTCCCATGCCTTCTGGCTTAGGCAGCATGTTAAGGGATGGAGGAGGTGTGCCAGGGGCAAGCGCGTGGTGCAGTATAGTATAGTTTAGTATAGTATAGTATAGCAGAGCTCTACCAGTGCTCCACTGGTGCAAGTTAGAGTAGCCTAAAAGGTGCTCTAACTTACGCCAGAACGAGGCTGACACAGAATCAGAGTTTCATAATGGACACAGAGCTCAGACACTGGGGAAAACTGAGCCCTATTAATCTCAGAAAACATGCCATACAGACCAGAGTCCGGTTTCAGGTACCAGTGTAGATATGGAGTAACTCCACTGACTTCAACAGAGTTAATATGGCACAATTTAGATCAGACTCAGGCCCCACATCTCTTTTATTTATAGGTCCCGTGCATGTACTGATTCATGATGGGCATGAATTGACAAAAGACCATGGAATACAACCCCTTCATGAAGCACATTCCAAGGTGCTGGGCAGAGAAACCCCCCACAATCCAGCTGAAATGAACATTTGAACTAGAAATAACACAGAGGAGGGAACTAAGTTTTCAAACTAGCAGATTGAAGATCACTAGTACAAATATCACAGCAAATCCTGAAGTCCTTGGTTGCACAGCTGAATTACTTTACTCCTGTAAGTAAGCCCATTACTGACATTAGTGTTTGCAGGATCAGGCCTTACTCATTTTTTCTTGTTCGTCATTGGGCAACACTCACTGTATACTGGAAAGTATAAGGCTGAGGGGACTGATCCAAAGCCTGCTTGAAGTCACTAGGAAAGTTTCCCCGGATTTCTAGTGGGCTTCAGATAAAGCCCTAGATGTGTTTGTGAATTAGAATAGCACCTGCAGTCTCACCAGCTACAGCTGATTGAAAATACATAATTAAATTAAATGAGATATACCATCTCCTAGAACTGGAAGGGACCTTGAAAGGTCATCGAGTCCAGCCCCCTGCCTTCACTAGCAGGACCAAGTACTGATTTTGCCCCAGATCCCTAAGTGGCCCCCTCAAGGATTGAACTCACAACCCTGGGTTTGGCCAATGCTCAAACCACTGAGCTATCCCTCCCCCCAGGGAGGTTCTTAATACTGTTTAAGAACCTAGAAGGGCTGTATGATGGGTCCAGTGGCTGGTGCAAGGGCATGGGAGCCAGGACTCCTGGTTTCTAATCCTGGCTTCATCACTGAGTTGCTGTGTGACCTTAAGCAAGTTGCTTTATCCTTCTGTACCCCAGGTAGCCCATCTCTAAGAAAAAAAACAAAAAACAGGGATAATGATCTAAGGGCTTGTCTATACATGAAAGTTGTTCTGCATTAAGACAGGGTGTGAATTCAAAGTGGAGTAGCTATGCCTTGACTTTTATAAAGCACATTGCTATCTGTGGATGGCAATTGGTATAATACATGCTAATTATTGCTAGGGTGACCAGATAGCAAGTGTGAAAAATCAGGACAGGGAGTGAGGGGTGTAGGCACCTATATAAGAAAAAGCCCTGAATATCAGGACTGTCCCTGTAGAATCAGGACATCTGGTCACCCTAATTATTGCTATGATTATCATCCAGCATCTGGCAAGGATGGGGTTAAAAGCTCATCCCCAGCATAAGAGCTGTAGCAGATGTTGGCCCTCTTTGTTGATGAATGGTCACATGGCTGGGTTCAGCTAAAACTGCTAGTCTCATAGGGCAGAGCCCATGGGCCTCTAGGAAGATTTAAACAATTGCTAGTGTACGAGGAGCTGCTTTGGGGTGGAACTGTTTTCCCACTGCAAAGGACAATACTAAGGTGTATCTGCCGATAAAAGTGTAAACAACAGAAGTTGGACTGTTTTTATAACCACTAGGACATCTGACTGTGAAATATATATTCTGAGCTAAAATAAGATCCTGATCCTGCAGTCTCCTACATGTGAGTGGATCCCTCACCTCCATGATGACCCTGTGGAAATCAGTGGGGCTCTGCACAAGTGTTGTGTTAGGGGAGAGAGGAGGGGTACTGGGGTAGGAGCATGGTGGAGCTGAGCTCTGGTAATCCTTCACTGCTCTAGAGCTAACTTGGCTCTGGACTCTGTAGGATTGAGGCCCAAATATTTTTCTTATCGGGCATGTGCACTGTGAGGTTTCACTTTTGCCATTGGCTGGTCATGGCTACTAGATTTAGCTCCCAGTCCTGAAAAGATTTCATTGGGTTCTACCTGGATGGTTCCTTCTGTAAGAAGATTAGGCCGTTATTTATTGCAGGGTAGTGTGGGGCTGTAGCATTGACTCCGATAGGATATAATTTGCTTTCATTTATTTATTTTTAGAAAAAACAATGATGCATTTCTTTATTGGGGAAAGAAAATGCACATGAAGGATGACTTGCGCTTTCTCAGGAGGGTGATGTCACTTGTGCAAACAGGTAAGTGGTGGCGTTGATGGGGGAAACCCTGGTCATTAATTCCAGCACTTGTGCTGGAGTTCTATGTGCACTTCCCTGTTGTTTTTCCTCTGTTAACTATTTATTAAATCTATGCACTGAGCATCATTCAGTAAGGAACTGGGCGGTGTATGTTATTTGTGCAGTTTTCATGTGCCCATCTCTTGTGTGCATGAAAGGCATTTGCATAGCTGTCTAATGTTCGTTAGGGTCATTTGAAAAACCCTTTTGTCTTGTTTCCCCTCAGTCATCAATCATCCTCTCCCCTCTACTTCCAACATGTAGCAGAAGGGCACACCAGGAATGAAAATAGAATGGGCGGGACCAAGAAAAACATTTGCTTTAGATAAATGCATCACTTAAATTCACAAGACCAAAGGAATTTGCATGGAGCCAGGGTGAAAAGCTGGGCTTGTCAGTAACATACTATTGATTGCTTCTCTGAGCAGCTACAGATGTCTGAGAGATGGTGTCACTTAAACAGTAATGCAGTGGCATTGTGGCTTAGGGGGGATGTAAAAGGTAGCAAAACAAAGGTGTGATGGAAAATAACTAACAATAAAATTCCTATCTGCTTGGGATCCCCCAAACCTGTTCTGCTACTTAAGATTCTTGACATTGTGCCTAATCCTCAACATGCCATTTGAAAAGGTAAACCTTGAAACAGGCCAAGCAAAGCAGCTCTTTCATCTCTGAAGTGTTCGCTGCCAGGCAAATTTGACTCCCTTAGCTGCTGTGTTGCTAGCGTTCCCATGCTATTGAGGTCTTCTCAGATGGAAGCAATGAAAAGATAGAAGGTACAGATACACCAGTGCAAGTCAGGAGTAACTCCACTGTATGAAGAACAGGAGTACTTGTGGCACCTTCGAGACTAACAAATTTATTTGAGCATAAGCTTTCGTGGGCTACAGCCCACTTCATCGGATGCATGTAGTGGAAAATACAGTAGGAAGATATATATACACACACACATACACATAGAGAACATGAAACAATGGGTGTTACCATACACACTATAAGGAGAGTGATCAGTTAAGGTGAGCTTTTATCAGCAGGAGAGAAAAAGAACTGTTTGTAATGGTAATGAAAATGGCACATTTCCAGCAATTGAAAAGGAGATATGAGGAACTGGGGGGGAGGGGGAAATAAGCATGGGGAAATAGTTTTACTTTGTGTAATGGCCCATCCACTCCCAGTCTTTATTCAAGCCTAATTTAATGGTGTCCAATTTGCAAATTAATTCCAATTCAACAGTCTCTCGTTGGAGTCTGTTTTTGAAGTTTTGTTGTTGTTGTAATGTTGCGACTTTTAGGTCCACTGTATGAATGGACTTAAACCAGTGTAAAACTGCTGCAAAATGAGAATTAAGCCAAATCGCTTTCTGGAGGGGACTGAATCGGTGGGTCTGATTCTCCATTGCCATGCCCTTTGTGCACTTACCTACAGCAGTGCAAAATGGTACCATTCTGATGTAGTAGTGTTTTACACCTACTGTGCACTGGTGTAAGTCTCTATATAAGGTGTGGGTCAATAGAAAATCAAGCCATGAAACTTCCCAGTTCTACTAAATGATGGTTTCTCAGGCAACTTTTAGACTAACCCTAAAAATGTGTATTTACAAAAAGTACAGCAGGAGGATTAATTGTTTGCTTCTAGTAGGTGTTCTGTAGTTCCTCTATAAACAAAGCTTGTTATCTGACTAATTTTGCGATGCAATAGAAGTGGGAAATTGGATGAGATTATTAAAGCCAGTTTCATGCTCCAGAGTGCTGAGATGTTGGTTGGTTGACCTTTGAGCTGTTGCTGTTTAGGATGAATGCAAAGCCTATTATTTATTATTAACCCTTTTATTGCACTAGGGCTAGAGTCCATCCAGGACAGAGCTTCATAGTGCCAGGCACTGTGCAAACATATTTGTTAGTCTAGCAAATGGTCTTTAAAATTTACCAGTTGATACACAAAATTATTCATTTATATTTCCATAGCACGTAGGAGCCCTAAACATGGATCAGGACCCCATTGTGCTAGGTGCTGTACAAACACAGAAGAAAAAGACAGTCCCTGCCCCAGAGAGTTTACAATTGAAGTATAAGCCAGTAGATGGATACAGGCGAGGAAACAACGAGACAGTATTGGTCAGCATGATAGGCAGCTCTCCAAACATACCAGCAGCCTAATCATTGCTAAGTTTTTATAGGCATCACAGCAAAGGAGAGTTTTAAGGAGGAGAATGAGTTAGCTTTGCAGAATGTACTTGACAGCGCTTTAGCATGATCACTGATAATGAAAACACTGCCACCTTTACTCATTTAAAAAAAATACTGATAGTGTGCTGTATACTTATGACATGGTTTTTGGCCGCTGGATGTACTTTTACTTTGTGACTAAGAAGAAGGAGATCAGTATACCTGTGGTAAGTCTGTAACCTCCTCCACCCAACCGATTTTTGTTCTTAATTTTCATGCATAAACCCCACTTCATTATAACTAGTCCCAATAAGCAGAGTGCTGAGGTGACTGATGCAGTGTTTGGGAGAGTGAAGATGGTGGCTGGCCTCTGGTTTTGTATCTTAGAACATCTATGTCCTGTTGCTTAATTACTGTATTGCTCTCTGTGTGGTAGATTGAATTTTTACATGTAAAAAATTCTTTCTTCTGTTGGAGATGAGGGGGGAGTTTGGCATGGGATTCACCCATCCTTTCCCCATGACCAAGGCCCCGCTTTGCTGGTGACTTTCTTCCAAGACGTGCAGGACGGGATTCCCTTAAAAGCCCTTCCATGTGGTTCCTATGACTTCAAGGGCCGAGAGTCAGATTTTTTTTTCCAAAGGTGCTAAGCACCTAAAACTTCATTTGAGCTGTAGATGCTCAGCACTTTTGAAAATCAAGCCAGTTTACCCACAACTGTGGGGCTGCACCTAAACCCCAGACCCAAACATCCCCTGACCTTTGGGGAAGCTTGAACTTGGCCCAGAACTCTACGCCATTGGCCTATCTCCACTTCTACTTGTTTTCATTTAATTTTTCCTGCCTTCAGGTTCCCCAATCACCCATTGCCTCTGCACACTAGCATTGCAGACTGCATGTGATTGCTGCTCAGAAGCACTGTCTTAAAATAATCCTCTTGACAACCCCTAATTACTTCCAAGAAAAATTGCATCCAAAATGTACCCGCTGTCTCTCTCCAAGTTTAAATTGGTGCTCTGAGCTATCCCTTCAACTCCTGCCAGTGATTGGTGCATGGGTCATTGCACAAAAACAGAACTGCTGTTATCCTGGGACACACTTGAAGCACTTTCCTTTACACCTAAAATGTTGAAAGGGATTGTTTAAAGTGAGTGAATTTAAACTGTATCCATCCAACTGGTCAAGCATGTGACAAAATTTTAATAAATAAAAGTTTACTGATGTGTGCAGTATAATTTATTTTCCACAGTTCAGTCACTTCTTGTGGTGATGTTTTTTTTAGTCATCTTATAGCCTTAACTGTTCAGCTTTTCATTCTGAGTCTATAATAAACCTTCTATAGTGGCTGTGTGTGGCAATGGTCCAGATCCGCCCCCAGTGTAAATTGACACTAGCACCATTGACTTTGGGTGAGCTATGACAGGTCAAACAAGTTGAGGGTTTGGTCCAATATGTTTATTCCCTGCAGATAAGTAGCCATTGTTGTGGATCTGTGGTTCAGTTCTTAATGGCACTTCATTGTGGCTACCTAATATCCAAAATAGACTTTTTTTTTTTTTTTTTTCAGAATGGCTGAGCTGGGCCTGGATGTTTGAGGATTGGTAATAGGTTTAAAAACTTCTGCTGTATGTATCACTATCTTAAATCCAGTGATGGTCAGATGCTTTGATTTTCTAACAAACACAATACTGTACGTAGTCCTTGGCCCTACAGTTCACAAGCCACTCATGACTGGGTAGTGGGAATAGAACAGCCAAGGTAACTTGGCTAATCGTATAGTTGGTGTGAGTTGTGTTGTGCGGCCCGTAGTTGTAGAGGCTGGGATTAAAGCTGCAGGTGTACCAGAATTGCAAAGCCAGTGCATCTCCTTATAGTAGAATATCCATGAGGCTGGCCCTATGCTTACCCTCCATGCAGCCCTTGAGGGAGGGCATGGCCTAGGGAGGTATGGCAAAAGCATTCTGCCCTTTAGTTGCACTAGGATTCTGGATGGTTCCAGAGGGGTGTCATAACAACATAGGTTAGAGACCCCTGGGGCTGCTCTAGCTTATGCTGGGAAATTCCCTGGTAGCTGGCTGGCTTCCAGAATCTGGTGTTAGCAGGAAGAAGGCTGGTCCTGGATGGCCCAGTGGTTAGGGCACTAGCTTCGGACTTGAGACCTAGGTTCAAGTCCCTGCTCCTCTATAGACTTCCTGTGTGATCTTGGGGCAGCTACTTAGAACTCTCCGCCTCAGTTCCCCATCTGAAAATTGGAATTAAAGAGCACTTCCCTGCCTCTAAGGAGTGTTGTGAGGATAGATACGTTGAAGATTGTGAGGTAATGGGGACCATGTGAGTACGATAGAAGAATGTGGGAGAGGTGATTCCACACATCCTCAATTCCTGCTGAGCTCAGAATGTGGCCCTTAATGGGTAGAGAAATAATGGCATGCGCACAGGGATCTGGGATCTCCTTTGTGCTAAGCCTGGGTCGGAGGCTGCCCCTCTGCATAACCTATATAAGTGCTAAGCAGTAGTAACACACTACAGGGTTTGTTCTGGGTCTTGCGTACATATTGGAGTCGGTGACATGCAGTCAATGTGGAGTGTTCATAGCTCAGCAGTCCCATGCACTATATACTATGGGTGGGATTTCTAAAGGAGCCTAAGGGCTTGTGTATATGGAGAATTTGCACAGAGCATGCTGGTGTGTGGATTGAAAGCACTCCACGTGCACTAACTGGCTGTGTGGACACTGCTATCACACTACAAGTTCTGAACAGCATAAGATCAAAGTGCACTACAGACCTTCTAGTGCACAGTAGCAGGGTCCACAGGGCCAGTTAGTGCATGGCAGGCTGGTGCGCAGTAGACTTCCATCCCAGAATGCTGTGAACTCTCCATATGGACAAGTACTAAATGATTTTGGATTTTCAATGGGAAAATCCTCCTGAGTCACAAAAGTGCCTATGAACCTTACAGTATGAACCTTACCCACCCTACAGTAACAAGCTAGACTGCATGTACAATGTGCGAATGGGAAAAACATCAGCTGCAAAGTTTCATATTTACAAAATCTGGAAACCCCCAGAAAGTGCCTGCATCGCTGCATTTTGGTTATTTATTTTAAACATGCTCGTTCTAGTTTCTGGCTTGTTTGGATACACCTCATTAATACTGGTTTCTCTGTGTGACTCTTTCTGTAAGTCATTAAACTTTACATCCCACATTGACTAGTTAGCATAGGGCAAAGTCTTGCAACTTGACTTGTGATCTGGTGTTCAGTTTGGTATTAATTCTTTAGCAGAATCTACCAATGTATCATTCGGTACAGAAGCTAGGTGATGCTTGCACTTTCTTACACCTTAGCAACAAACTCCCATTCAAGGACTTGCATATCATTAATTGAAGTTATTTACTGGAAGTCAGAATATCATAACCTTTCATGTAGCCACTATGACTACTGGTGACCAAAATGGTTGTATCTTGGTAGCCCCATTGGAACATATAGTAGCCCAAATGAATCAGGGAGAGCAGTATCTTGTCACGTTGTACGCTTCTTGAACCAGCATTGGCAGTTTTGTAGACTTTCTCATTATAAATTTCTACAGCCAAATAGCTGCTTAATATTTTGCATTGCTGTATAGATCCTTATATGTAAGGATCTTGAAGTGTTTTCCAAACACTAAGTCTCACAATACCCCAGGTAGGTAGGTATTTTCCATGTGTTACAGATGGGGGAAGAGAGGTAAGAAAGGATGAAGTAATTTACCCAAGGTCACATTGCAAGCCAATGGTAGAGCCAGAAATAGAAACCAGGAGTTCTGTCACCCTACCCCATCCTAACCTCTGGCCTTGGACTGGATTTCCCCACTGTGTATAATTAAGAGTTTCTGATTCTCTGCTACCTCCCATCCCAAACTTTCTCTCAAACTGTGTATTCCAGGAATAGTAATGGTACGAATGTTCTGAAAGCTCTTTTCATAACAGGTGACTGGCAGGAGGGGACTTATCATAAGTTAAATAGGCGTGTGTCCAACGAAGGTGCCAAATGTACCTTAAAAGATTTTGCTCTCCGCAGCTCATTATATATTGGGCCCTCTGCTACCAATGAGTTTGACCTAAGGGGTCTCCATACTCATGGGAGGTCATCACAACAAAAAAGGCAGCAATCTGGCACTACAATTCCCTTCTCCTGAACTAAGAATGTAAATCTTCAGTACCCATCATCTCTTGTGAAGCTCAGCTCACCGGTCAGAGCGGGTGAAGGTCAAGCGGAAACTTGGTACCTTCTGTTTTCCTCTGTGAAAAGAGGCCACGTCAGATTTTTATGCTTTTGATGTCAAACTGTCTCTGACTGCAAATATTTCTATGTACATTTTTTTTTTTTTTATAAACCCGACTGGGAAATCAAGTTTGACATCTAGATAGGTTAAAATTGCAGAGACGTTAATGTGCTTGCCCTTTAAATGAATAGATTTAAACTTTCTCATACCCAAAGAACCAGGAGCTATCCAATGACATTTCCTCTTATCAGTTTTAAAATATACTGCTTGTTAGTCAGCCCCTAACCACGTGGGATCAGACTGGAGTTTCATGTAGGTCACATGTCAATGCATGATTGTTTCATATTGGGAAATGATACCATCCTCTGCAGCATCTGGTACTGTCAGAGACAGGATCTGAGGCTAGATGGATCGTTGGTCTGACGCAGAATGGCTGTTTGAAAGTTCCTAGTATAAAGCCCTGTTTAACGTGGCTGAATGAACTTGACCCAATAATACACATGGCATTTCCAAGTCATATGGCTAAGTGCTGACACATGGATGGCTTTAGTTACTGACGAAGTGTCAAGAACACAGAGGAAACCTCAGGCCTTACATTTTTTTATTTATATCTTGGCTGTAACCTGAGCTAACTCTGGGAAAGTTCATCTCTTATTTTTAATGCCGTCTGTGGCTTTGGAGATCTAATAACTTTACAATATGTCAAGTCCTCAAATGAACATTCACTTTCCTAACAATTAGCTCTGTGCCTTAAAGTTTAAGAAGGGTCCAGGAGCATTTTAAGCATTTGGATGCAATAAACAGTCTTCTGTAGTAGATTAAATATACACAGGACTAGGAGGCAGGGGACTTGAGTTCTAATCCCAACTCTGACACAGGCTTTCTGAATGCCCCGGCCCAAATCGCACACAGCCTCTTCCCAGGAGGTGCTGATCCCTCACCAAAGTCCCACTGAAGCCAGGGGGAATTGAGGGTGCACAGCAGCTGGGCAGGATGAGGTCTTCAACCTCTGTCTGTTCCCCCAAGCGTAAAACCGAGAGAGCTGCTTATCTCCCCTTTAGCATGGAGTGTGGTGAGGATTTATTTTTGTTTGTCAATGTCAAGCACTGTGACCATGAGACTCGCTGCGTGGCTGTGTCTTCACTAGACTATATGTTCTTAAAATTCCCACCTTTGTCTACCCCAGTGCAGTTCCCCATTGCTAGCAGCAGTGGGAATCCCTCGCATAGACCGTTCTCGATCCCATGTTCTCTAACTCTTCTTGGAGCAGGTCAAAGGTCAACAATACAATGTGTAAAACAGAGAAGCTAGAGTGCTGGTGGCACCAATTCTCTAGCAGCTTTTGATTACTAGCAACCTAAAGCTGTGGGGGGGGGGGGGGAAGAGGAGGGAGCGTGTGTTTATCTATTTAATCATCATATCTGTGCATGGTGTAACTCTCCTTGCACAGTGAGTGCACCAATTAGTATGGGCACTAACCCATACTGATGATTGCTACTGGAGTTTTATTGTCCTGAGAGAGAGATGCCAGAGGATCAGTCCCCTGGTTCTTCTCTTACTAAACAGTTTAAATCCCTGTGGGGACATCACTCCACCTGAACCTTCCAGTCTTTCTACCCACTTTTAGAGATGTTCTGAAAGCTACCTCCTCTGACATCGCTAAAGGCCAGGCCTTGATGGAATGGTGCCATTGAAACAATGCTTCATTCAATGCTAATGAGCATCCAGTCACACAAAAATGCAGCCACACCATGAAATATAGGCATGATCCCCACAGCAGCCCTTCGCTACCTGGATTTGAACAATGTCTCTCTCAGACAAGGACTCTCTGTGAATCGCAACCAGATTGTACCAGAATCATTCTGCTCAGTCTACAAATCTTTCACATGACAGACCTCGCTTCCCCTTCTCCTCTGTTACTGTTCAAATATTTCTTGTCATATGCATGATTTATCAGTGGTGCTGCTACATTTAGTGCAGGCAGGCCTGCTTCCCCACACCAGCTCCTAGTGAGATCACCACCAAGTCGAGACAACTAGGTCAAGCAACGTGGTATATCTCAAATGTAGTGTGCTACGCTTTTCTTGCCATAAATCAAGACTTTGTTTTCCCTTCAGATCCTACTTCCCCATCTTGCCATTTGGAAGCTGCCCTGTGAATCGTTAATGGAGTATGCAGTCCGGTTCTGGTTATCAGATATCCCTGTTCACTGAAACAGGATCATGGTTTCCTGACATCTCTTAGTTGCATTTGGAATTCCCCTGGTTAATGAACTTATCTTCCTGCCTGTCAAACATTCACTTAACTGATCTTGTGCTGTATAATTTATTTTCGTTTCTTTTCTTTGCTGTTCAGAAATGTACTTCCTGAAACGTTCCCCCTTCTGGAGAAAATGTGGTCTATTTGCTTCCGTTCCGTTCTTACTGTTCTTTAGTGGCAGATGATGCTTTTTAACAGCATCTGTTTAACAAACTTCCTGTTGCTATGGGACTGTAGTTCTGACTTTCCCCTTTGGAATTTTTTGCTAGTTGATCAGTTGCTCCTTATGTCTGCATTCCCCATATGAGAATTCTTTTTCTGGTTTCTCTTCCAATAGTGCATGTATCTCAGATGCTGAACTTGGAGTCGAGACACCAGAGTGTCTCAGACCTGTTGTGCAACCTTGAGCATGTCATTTAGTCTCTCTGTGCCTTTGTTTCCCCTGTGAATGTCTGTCTTGTCTACTTAGACTCTAAATTCCCCAGATCATGGACTGTTTCTTATGAGTCTGTACAGCACCTAGCACAATGGGACTCCCATCTCAGTTGGGGCCTCTAGGCTCTACCACAATACTACTTCTACTACAAAAACAAACCACAAACACCCTCTGCCTTGTTGTCCACTCTCAGCATATGTAGGTATCCTGTTTTTCCTGGTGTGATGCAAGTAGAACTTGGCCCTTCACTAGCTGAAACGCACCCTGGATATTGTCACACTAGTCATGAGGATTTTGCCAAGTGATTACTTTGAAGTGTGTAGACAAGGTAAAGTTGAGGGTGAGATAAAAGAACTGGCTTTGCAGGGCCAGAGTGTTTCTATTAATAATAATAATAATAATAATACCCAACACTGATCTAGCAATTGAAAAGAGAATTCCTGTCCTAAAGAGTTTGCAATCTAAATGATCGCTACTGGAAAAATCCCTTTCCAGATGATAAAGGGAATCTTTTATTGTAGGCCTGAAACTAACAAACAATAAGAGAAGAGGTTTCAGCTGTATTTCAGAATAATCTACATTTAATTGAAGTTCTTGGAACTCTTGACTCCTCTTAACCCCAATGACTTGTATTTGTTTGTTCTAGTTATTACTTGTTCATCCCTAAGCAAGGCTATGTCCAATCCTATGATCAGATCTGCTTTCCTGGAACAGAGACGAAGCTGAACCATAAAAATTATCCTTTGTCTATCAGGGGTAGTCAATTGTTTTTTGTCAAGATGCAAATTTCTTGGTCAAGGTATAATCAAGGTCCAGACTCCAGAGAAACTTTTTGACACCACAATAATAAGGATAATAAGTAAATATACATATTTTGCGGTACATTCAAAAACATCTGGTTGTTCAGATTTGGCTCATGGTCCACCTATTGACTACCTCTGCTCTAGATGCTTCTGCCAGAATGACCTAAGGCTGGCAGTCATCAGAATGGGCTGGGAGGTGGAGGCAGAAGGACTCTGCATGAGAAGAGCTGGAATGATGTTAGGCAATAAAGAGGTTGCCCCTCACTCAGCTATTACTGCCCTTGGAAACAGTCAATGACCACTACAGCCTCAGTATCCAATCCATCAAAAATCTATGGCAACGCCCCATGCTAGGAAGAATTAAGGTGAAAGAATAGGAACTATATAAAGGCTCAAACCATGTAGGGTATTGTATGTGAGGTCCATATTTGATTTATTCCTCTGCCAGGAAAACAAATCCATTCTAGAAACAGGTTTTTATGGGCACAATGTTCTGTAGTTTAAAATAGGCTATTGTCTCCTTTGCTTTAGGCTTGTATTTCACAGGCAGGTGCACACCAGTTGGATGAGTGCTGCTTATTCCTTTCGTTCCTTTACAGCCTGGTCTTGCCTCTGCTAAAGTTAATGGCAAAATGCTTGTTGAACTAAAAGGGATCGGGATCAGGCCTTTAAGTCTCTATCAAGTGCAAGGATTAATTTGCATTATAATGTAGCTCTTTGCTGTGATCCCATTTGAGTTGGCTTTGTCCATTTTATATGTTGCAGCCATCTTGAGGACTATTTCTGTTTCAATAAGGAGAAC
Organism: Terrapene triunguis; assembly: GCF_002925995.2. NCBI lineage: Eukaryota > Metazoa > Chordata > Testudines > Emydidae > Terrapene > Terrapene triunguis. Next base: position 6,020,696 of record NW_020665065.1, on the reverse strand, counting down.
TCTATGAAGCTTCTTGGTATTAGTCAGCTTATAGACTAGATTATTTCTCTGACTTTTTAATTTCCCGACTCCTCTGACAAAGCTCACAGCACTTTTGAACTTGTGATGTCCTAAAGAGGTTGTGATGCCCATGTCCAGCATTCAAAAGCTTGATGCCTCCACAGCTGATTGGCCCTAGTGCTCTGGGAAGGTAATGGAGTTGATAAATATGCCCATCTCTGGGTGTCATAGCAGAACTACTCAGAAAAATGAAGTCAAAATGTTGGCACAAGGCCTATCTCAGCCGATCTGTATCCCTGCTTGCATCACATGGACTCTCCAGTGTCTAATCAGGTTCTTTCTTGCAAGTGATATGTGGACCCTAGAAACAAGCTGTTCCTCTCTTTGTTGTCCCAGCATTTATAGTAAACACACCGTTGTGAATGCCCAGGCCAAGCTGGCATTATTGGAATAGTTCTCCAAGCTGCACTGTCTCAATGAGGGAAGCTGTTGCTGCAAACACGTAAAGGGATTCAGAAACACTAAATGAAAGACTTAGCAGCTATTAATTTGGCTTTCCTAAACAGGACTGAATGACTCGGTTTCACAGCCCTGGATATGGAAATCCTGGAGCTGCTGAATTACAGCCAGCTTCCCTCCACTCTGGTCTGCTGCAGAGTTTACTACTCCTGGGGGAATTCTGCACCACTGTGCGTGCGCAGAATTCATGTTCCCCACAGATCTTTTTTGTTTCCCCACAGAAAAAATGACTTTCTGACAAGAAGCAAAGGGAAGCTTGTTGCTCTGTCTGAAGCTTTTTGACTTGGCTCATTTTGATGTGTTTTCCCCGCTCTGAGGCAGAACTAGGCTGAGATGCTGCATGTATTAGTCAATGTCATTCTGATAGTTCCATACATTCAGTCCTACATAACATAGAGCTCTTGTTTCATTGTTCAAAGACATGTTCAAATTGACTGTTGGAAAACAATACATCTGCAAAAGGGCAATTCTTGCTCCGCCATGGGCCAAATTGCAGTTGTGCTCACAGTTTTGTTTTTCATATGCTGGTAGGGGGATTTGCTTGCCTGATGTAGGCAAGTGAACTGGAGTAGTTTTGTATTGTTAATTGGCAGTGTGACTGGTATAGTGCAGGAAATTGCTATTTTGGGAGATCTTACTGTATTAAGTTTATATATCATTGTGGGCCAGGGGTTGTATAATTCTGTGGGGGAGGGTGACCACAGTCCAGTGGAGGGTGATGAGGCAAAATTCACTCAAGTTGTAACAGCTCTGGAGAGATACTGCCTCCTAGAGAGGCTCACATATTCTGGTTCAACCTGGATTCTCTAGAGACCAACAAACAAAGAAAGGACTTTTTAATTAGTAGCCCTAGTTTAAACTGACTCGGGGCCACCTTTGTGATCCAGCAAATGGACAGAACTTTCTGTCAGAAGGAGGGCCCCAATCCTTGGGGAAGAGTTGGAAGGACTGATGCCTGCCAGACCCAGAGGTCGGAGTTGGGGTGTCTTCTACTAAGCTTTTTAGCATGTGCCTGGGTTCTTTTATTGTTTTGAATGTTTTCTCTGTATTGCTCTTACCATAAGAATAAATGCACTTGCTTAGAAAGAGCTGTGTGGTAACTGATGACTGTGAGCAATCATGCTGCTTATCGCCTCTGGAGAGAGAGCAAAGCAGAAACACTGGCCTGGTTAGGCAGTCTGACTTGCTGGGAATAACAGTGTAGGCAGGCAGGGCCGGCATAGGCTGATTCCCCCGAATCGGGCCCCGTGCCTAAGAGGGTCCCGCGCCTAAGAGGGGCCCACGTCCAGCCAGAGTGCGGCAAGCCCGCTGCCCCGCTCTGCGGGGCCGGAGAGCCAGGCAGAGCCCGGCAAGCCCCGCGGCCCCGCTCCCCCCAGCCGGAGCCCGGCAAGCCCCGCGGCCCCGCTACCCTGGCAGGAGCGCAGCAATCCGAAGTGCCGCTGAAGACTCGGAGCGCCACCCGGTGAGTACGAGCCCCATGAATCGGGCCCTGCACTTGCTAAAGCCGGCCCTGTAGGCAGGGAACCGTACAGCCTGGAAAAACCATGGTCAGGAGGAAGAGATGTGGGTTTTGTGACTGCTGAGGAGCCAGAAGCCTCAAAGTGGATGCCTTGGCTGGACTACAGACGGTGAATATAGGTGCAGTTGCCCTAAGCTGTGACAGACACTATAAAGGAGCCTAGGGACTCCAAAGGTGATTGTGTGAAGCACGGTACAAACACTTAGTAAGAGGGTCCCTGCCCTGAACACCTTCCAGTATAAATAGACAAGACAGAGAGAAGGTGAGGAAGAGGAAGAACCGTGACCTCATTTTACAGGTGGGGGAGAGAATCACAGGGAGATCACACAGATTGCCTCAGGTCACGCCTGGCCTCTGTTTCAGAGGCAGGAATTGAATCCCCACATCCTCAGTCCTAGTCCAGTGCCTTCACCACCAGACTGTCCTTCCTCTCTACAAGATCATCCTCCCCTACGCTAGAGGCTGGGTTGAAGCCTACTTGGAAATTTAGGTGGGAGCTTTCCAAAGCACCTAAGTGATTTAGGCGCACAGATCCCATTGAAAGTCTTTGGACTTGTGCTCTGAAGTGATGCTTTTGAAAATCTGCCCCTTAGCTGAAAAGTTGAATTCATTTCCTCACACGTCTTGTCTATTTTAGGTTTGGTATTGATCTGTCTATGTAATGTTGTAACCATTAATTTTTGCTAAGGAAATTGTTTCCCAGCACTCTCGAAAGGAAATTCCAAGGGTGAGATCAAGTATGTATTGGAGGAGTCACTCTTCTTTTTTCAGCTTTTGTTGCTCTGAGGATTTTTTCTATCGGGAAGAAAAGGGGGAGAATGTCTTTTCTGAGCAGAGCAAGCAGGAAACATTCAAAGGTCACTCCGGCCACGCTCGTAGCAGCTTGCTGTCAGAACTTGGCAAGGCTGAGCTGATGTCTAATCGTCTAAACATCCCAGTATCTCTCTCCATTCACAAATATAAGGTGTAGTGACCTGCCTGTGGGAGGAGATGAATGGGTGCTGTGAATTACCTTGTATAAATGTTGCTGCTTGTGACTCATACGTGCGCCGATTCCAAGCTCTTAGTGTGAGCAGAAATCCTCTTTAGGTGAAATGGAAGGAAATGCTGAAGCTAAAAGCAGCTGTGTCTCAGACTCTTACTTAGGGGACTAGGTTAGTACAGCTGTTGGAGTGCTCAGGATGGAAAGTGGAGGGAACCTTATTGGTCCCATAATGCTTCAGGGCCTGCTTGAGAAAGGAAAGCAAGGGAGTTGCTGTAACGCTGCAGACCAGGGCTAAGCTGGAGGGGAGTGGAGAGAAGAGGAAAGTAGGGAAGCTCTCATAATTCAGAGCAGGATGGAACTGGGGACCACCAGGACATGGGGACGGGGTGGAGGGAGATAGGAAAGAAGGTGAGCTCCAATAATGCAGAACACAGGAAGGAATATAGAAGGGAGTTCTGTCAAGCAGGTCTGATCCAGGGGTGAAAGTAACACAGAAGACTTACCGGTACGGGGGCCTAGGGTGACCAGATGTCCCGATTTTATAGGGACAGTCCCGATTTTTTGATCTTTTTTTTTATATAGGCTCCTATTACCCCCCCACCCCCTGTCCCGATTTTTTCACATTTGCTATCTGGTCAGCCTACGGGGGCCCGGCTCTGGGGCCTTGGGTGGAAGGGGTGGGGCCTCGGGCAGAAGGGGGCAGGGAGTCAGCCTCCCCCAGCCAGCCCATCCACGCTGCCTGGCCCACACTGCCCAGGGCTCCGGCCGCTGCTGCGGTAGCGTCGTCGTCGTCGTCTGGGAGCCCTGGGCTCTTTTAAATCACCGGGGCAGGTGCCCCTTTTACCCACCCTCCCCCACCCCCCGTTGGTGGCTGTGCCGGTAGGGTCTCTATTGACATGACAGTGCTTTAATGTCGGCTGCGTACAGGCCGGTACCGGCGGCCACTTCTTACCGGTATGCCGGCCTGGCCCGTACCGGCTTACTTTCACCCCTGGTCTGATCTCTCTGATCCATTCTCCTGTCTGGTATATTGTCTTTGCACCATTGGAGGGAAAGTCTGGTTCCTTCGAATCCAGGAGAAATGCCCATCCCTGGCTCTCACTGCTCCCAAACATTTCTCTCCTCTGCACCAAACTTCTGTTGCCTTTGAAGTGTGGTGTTGTTTTTTTATTATTCTGCATGGGGAATTGCATTGTCATAAAACTTCTATGCTTCCTGTTTCCTGCTGTTTCACCTGCTATGATCATGATTGAGGCCAAACTGTGGTGAGGTCACCTGGGAGCAACTGATCACAATCTCCAGGGGCCTTTAACCTGGTTTAACGCACACAAAGTTCATTTAAAAGCAAATCAAAAATCTCCTTTTCTGGGCTCCCATGGAGGGGAGATCCACTGGCAGAAAGCTGCCATCCTGACCTTCAGCTTGCTGCTCAATTGTCTGAGATTGTATAGAATCCTAGAATATCAGGGTTGGAAGGGACCTCAGGAGGTATCTAGTGCAACCCCCTGCTCAAAGCAGGACCAATTCCCAACTAAATCATCCCAGCCAGGGCTTTGTCAAGCCTGACCTTAAAAACCTCTAAGGAAGGAGATTCCACCACCTCCCTAGGTAATCCATTCCAGTGCTTCACCACCCTCCTAGTGAAAAAGTTTTCCCTAATATCCAAACTAAACCTCCGCAACTGCAACTTGAGACCATTACTCCTTGTTCTGTCATCAGGTATCACTGAGAACAGTCTAGATCCATCCTCTTTGGAACCCCCTTTCAGGTAGTTGAAAGCAGCTATCAAATCCCCCCTCATTCTTCTCTTCTGCAGACTAAACAATCCCAGTTCCCTCAGCCTCTCCTCATAAGTCATGTGCTCCAGCCCCCTAATCATTTTTGTTGCCCTCTGCTGGACTCTTTCCAATTTTTCCACATCCTTCTTGTAGTGTGGGGCCCAAAACTGGACACTGTACTCCAGATGAGGCCTCACCAATGTCGAATAGAGGGGAACGATCACGTCCCTCGATCTGCTGGCAATGCCCCTACTTATACAGCCCAGAATGCCATTAGCCTTCTTGCCAACAAGGGCACACTGTCGACTCATATCCAGCTTCTCGTCCACTGTAACCCCTAGGTCCTTTTCTGCAGAACTGCTGCCTAGCCATTCGGTCCCTAGTCTGTAACAGTGCATGGGATTCTTCCGTCCTAAGTGCAGGACTCTGCACTTGTCCTTGTTGAACCTCATCAGGTTTCTTTTGGCCCAATCCTCTAATTTGTCTAGGTCCCTCTGTATCCTGTCCCTACCCTCCA
>NW_020665065.1:5995031-6015278 GCF_002925995.2 Terrapene triunguis | reverse complement strand
ATCCTCTAATTTGTCTAGGTCCCTCTGTATCCTGTCCCTACCCTCCAGCGTATCTACCACTCCTCCCAGTTTAGTGTCATCTGCATCTAGGAGATGGTAGGCAAAATATCAGGGCAAAGGAAATAGACCAATGTAATAGCGATGATGGAGTGACATCCTGCTTTGAAAAAAAAAAAAAAAAAACCCGAGGAGTCCTTGTGGCACCTTAGAGACTAACAAATTTATTAGTCTCCAAGGTGCCACAAGGACTGCTCGTTTTTTTTGCTGATCCAGACTAACACGGCTACCACTGAAACCTGTCATCCTGCTTTGAGGATTTTAGAGGGAAATCATAGCCATCTGAGCTGCAGACTCAGGGCTCGCCCAGCCTCTATCGAAGTCAGTGGGGCACTTTCCATTGATTTCCAAAGGAACTGGATAAGCAGGTAGGTAAAGCTGTTCCTTTGAACGTCAAGGAGATGTCCGGCCAAAGATCTGTTGTGTGTGTTTTCAGTATGATGGATTTGGGAAAAATTCCCAGTCATCAGGAGTAGTTAATCAGCAGCCCATCCAAAGGATAAAGTGTGTTTGGCATAGATCTTTCATTCCGTAATTTCAAATACTGAACACACTTGTTAAAAATGAAGGTTTGTTTGTGAATGGAAAGAAAGATTGCCTTTCTTGAATGGATGGCTAGCAGTGAATGGTAAAACTGCTAGGAAATGCTTGTTCCTGTGGGGAAAAAACGCAATGAAAATGGAAACAAATTTCAAAAATTGAACAAAAATCCACATTTTTTTTGTTTGTTTTGGCCACAATTTTTCAGCATTTGGTTGAAAACATTTTTCAACAACCCCCTCTCCCCCCCCCCCCCTGCAAAAAAGTGTTTAAAATGGACATTTTCCACAGAATTTTTTATTTTAATGAAAAGGCTGTTTTCATAAAAAATGTTGAATGAAAAGTTGTGATCAGTTCTAGCGAGCAGCCAGCCTGGTGTACTCTCTGGGGTTTGCCATTCAGGGTTATGTCAGATGCCCACTGAAGAGTATGTTATGACCTGTCCTTATCTTTGTCTTTCCTGTGGACACATGTAGAAAGAAGCCAGAAGTAGACACTACTCTCTCAATGTCTTTTAAATATTTGAAAATCTGGGGGAATATTGGACTAAAATCCCTGGGCCTAAACCAACCCTACAGTTACAGTTCTGGTGCTGGGCTGCATCCAAAACTGGATGGGGCCTTTCTTCAGGTTCCACTTCACTTGTCACTGAAATCATATGAGATTTTCCAGTAGAGACGGCAGAGATCTCACAAGAACAGCTGATCTCAAGCCTTCTTCCACTCTAGACGGTGGAAAAGGTGTCAGAATTGTCGGTGAGACCCCCATGAACCTCAGGCTTAGCCTAACCTGGATCAATATCCAAGTTAAGCTTCCTGGACCCAAGACAGAGTTATACCCAGTGTTTATCTCCTCTCTTTACCACTGTACAAATGAAGTCAGTGGCAACCAGGTATTTGGAAAAGAAAATCTCTTTTGAAAGGTTGCTAGTGTCTGTGGGCAGACACGTTGTAGGGGGAAGAGGGTCACAAATGGCAAGGGCTTGATCAGTGGCTTGGGTTTAGGAAAGACTTAACTGGTTATGTTTCAGGTTTGGAAAACCCGGGGGTGGTTCAGATCCAGAGCCCACTGTCCCCCAGATCCTTTTAGTATGGTCTCATCTCCTGCCAAAATCCTCTTCTGGTGCCTTCAGCAAATATGCAGCTGGAGAGCGGAGACTCTAGTGGTCCTGATACAAAGTCAGCATTGATTAGTTCCACCAGTTTCCTACTCCTAACGAGGTGGGCGGGGGGAGCAATTATATTTTTAGACCATTTTAATGATAAGCCCCATCTGTCAATCTAGTTTGAGGCATGTTAGTGTCAATCCAAACAAGACTTGTAATGTGACTGAGACCGACCAAGGACATGCAGTGTATGCCCTTGAGCTCAGAAGAGTTTACTCTGTAGCCTGGTTTGTTCAAATATTAACAGATCTTGAGGGAGTAACTGTGAAAGCAAGGTCGGGTCTGATATAGATGATACTTTTCTGCATGAAGAAATCCTGGCTTTTTGATCTCCCTCAGTGGTAGCTCCGTCCACCTCCTTGTTCTTGCTCGTATTCTAGGTGCAGATGTTTTAGCCTTTTTAAGAAACCGTTTCTGCATGTTCTGATTTGCAGTAATTTGACTGACGTGAAGGTAGTCTAAACGCTGTTCTCTGCCAGCTGAAGGACATTAGTCCTGGTGATGACTTGCGGGAGAGTTTCACAATCTTGCCATACAAATGACTAGGGGCTTGTCTATTGCTTCAGTGAGACACTAGCTATGCTGCCAAGATTGGGGCAGGGGGAAGGGGGAGAAGCTCCCTGAGGGGTAATCCACCTTCCTGAGAGGCACTAGCTAGGTTGACAGAAATTCTTCTGTCTACCTAGCACTGTCTACACTGGGGGTTAGGTCGGCTTAACTATGCCACTTAAGGATGTAGATTTTTCACACTCCTGAGCAAAATCGCTGGGTCGACCTAACTCTTTAGTGCAGACCAGGCCTAGACCAGAGGCCTTTTTTGTTTGTTTCATGAAGTGCAGAAGGTGGCAGAAGCCCTGTTGTGGGAATGATCCAGGGTCAAGAGGGCCACAGAGAGGGGAAAGTATCCAGTTTACCTAAGATCATGTGAGGAGAGTACAGAACACTGCAGCTGTCACCTCAGCAAAGCAGGCTACTGTGAGCACATCAGATGTGTCCTCCACCCTCTGCACTGGCTTTCAATAGGATATCAAGGCAAGAACAGAGGAATGAAAATAATTTCTGCTTCTAGAACCCCTTTCAACTGGGGAGCTGAACTCATTTTGCAAACACTAATTAAACTTTTCAACCCTTCTGAGGTGAGATGAGATGAGGTGGTGATGATGGCACTTAGCTTGTTAGATAGTGCTTCAGAGGTGCCGTTTTCATAAGCAATCAATACTGGCCTGGCTTTGCTCCCATTGAAGTTAATGGTAAAACTCCCATTGATGCCAATGGTTGCAGAGTTAGGTCTATGCTGAGAGCTTCTGAAAATCCAACCCTAGGTTTGTAGCTTTTAGAGCTAGAAGGGAGCCTTATGACCATATAGCTTGACCTCCTGCATAACACAAGCTGTAGAACTTTACCGAGTCCAATAGTAGATCAGTATCACTTCAGTTTTACAGATGGTGGAAAACTGAGGAAGAGGTAGTGACTTGCCCAAGTTCATAGTGACTGAGCTGGGAATAGAGCCCACATGTCCTGACTCCCATTCCCTTAATCTAACCATTATGTACATATCCTAAATATGCTGAATGTAAACCTCAGACTCTTAAATACTTGAATAAAATGGGAACCCTTTTATTCCTGCAAGATTATTTGTAGGGAGAAGTAGATACTGTCTGTTTACTTTATTAACTGCCTTTATTGCCATGAGATGCACAACTCTGACGCAATCAAAATGTACACATCTCTTGTGATCTGAATTTATGCCCACTAGAGAATGGGAGTTAGGACTCCTTATGAGTTATCGCATAAAATTAATGCAACAGGTTGGAAAACATAGTCACATCCACTTAGACTAGAAATGATTAATGAAGTTAGGTAAAAGAGCTACCTGCAAATCAATGGGACTGTTTGTCTAGATGACCTGATAACCATTAGTGCAGTTACATAGCTCTTTAGTGTGGATGTCTTCCTCCTCCCCCACCTCTCGTATTTGCAAAGAAAAGGGTGACTTCAATAATATTACTCATGTATTTAATAATTTTTCTCAGTTAAATAATAAATGTAAAAAGTATTAGTCATCTCAATATCCTCCAGCAACAGGAAGATTCAATAGAGTACATAGCACACTCAGCTATGTAGTACAATGTTCAAAGGAACTTGCTGTTAAGCAAAAAAGAGAAACTAAGGATCTCCAGAAGGTGTAAATTAGCCTAGCTCTATTGACTTCAGTGGAGCTGTGCTAATTTACACCAGATGGGAGTCTGACCCTCTGTCTCTCGTAATCATAAAAGTTACGAGTTAAAATGGTACCTTTTTAACACTCATATCTGCTTCTCTGCATCTTTGAATTAGATCTGTCAGCTTAGACACAAGTTTCTGTCTCCACCATGGGTCTGAAATAGTTTGACTTTGGTGATCACTTGTCACACTACAAAAGACATCTCCTTTGATGGGGTTTTTGGGGGAAGGCTGAAGGTATTCTTCCTATGGTGACAAAAGGGCAGGAAGGAGTTTTTGTAGGTGGGTGACTGGCTGAGTCCCTGTTACATTCATCATTTTAATGCTGTTGGGATTTAGTTATATCATTAATGGTGGTGTTAAGGCACCTGGAGCCTTGGCTTATTAGTTATTATTTTAGATATTTAAATAAAAATAAATGAACTTGAGTGAACTGGATTCTGCATCAACAATTCCTTTAACTTTTTCTGCAGTCAGAAGAACTGGTGCTGGTGAAGTAAAAAGGAGAATTAGCATGATTTGTAATTTAAAATCTCAGGTAGAGTTTGCTGTATTGTTAGGTGGAGCAAATCATCCTTTTGATTTGTAACACTGAGCAAATTTGATTGGGAAGTTACTGAAGCAAGAGAAGAAAATACTGGAAGTTAATCAGCAATGCCTCTTATAAAGTAACTTTTCTGACTTTGAGTTGCTCTCATCACTTCCATTATTGTAGGAAAAGCTTGAGATATAACAAGGCCAGAGGCAACCCCCCCCCTCCCAATCCCCAAAAAGGGAAAGTTCCTTGGTAAATTGCAGCTGGAGGTTCATAGCGGCTGGCTTTTCTGGCTCACCGTATACGAATGGCTTGCAGACCACTCATTCCTTAATTATGCTTGGATGGTTCTTGACCAATATGCCAATGTCAAAAAAATGCCTGCAGATTATGAACAAACCTGAGTGATGAGAAGTACCAGGAAATAAAGATGTCTTATATCAGATCTGTATTACACGAGGCTGGTCTCTTGGCTGTTGCCTCTAGCAAGGGTGGGAGGTCACCAATAAGTGCTGTTTGTGATGCAGATACCCACCTGGGGCAGAGACCAGCAAAGCTCATTTCACATGTATTTTCTCCCATCTCCCTGCTGGAACATTTTTTTTAAATTGGAGCAGAGAATTTGGGATTGAAAAATGCAGGGATTGGGCAGAGAGGATGTATTAATGTTCGGATAGGTACTTATCTCTGGTTCTGTTAGACACTGCCCTTGTTTTCCAGACTTGGCTATATAATGTGAGAAAACCTAATACATTGAGAGTGAGTAATTGCTCAGTGTGGCAAAGTCTATGGCTAAATCTACACTGAGTCATTCTTAAACTGTTATGTTATTTTCACTTGTGCTCAATAAAATGAACACAGGATGTCACCCGGTAAAAATCAGGTTTGAAATCGCCACACGCCTCTCTCTGCTAACTTCCAGATGAAACAGCACAGAAATCTGCGATAATGTTTTTTGCTTAATACTCTCATCCTGTTTCAAAATCATGCAGGGGCGAGATTCTCAGCTGGTATAAATCAGCATTAATGTCAGTGGAACTTAACATCAGCTGAGAATCTGGCCTCTGTTATATATTTTCCTCCTACCCATAAACTAAAGAATTAGCCCGCCTGAGTTGCTGATATGTACTACTGGACACTGCACTTAGAGCAGTAGATGGAATTACAAGGAGGTGGGGAAGAACTATGCCTGGGAAGGGGGTGTTTGTACAGTTGGCAGGCGCTGCCATTTAAACATACAACTATTGTTTTATAGGCGAAATTCTGGCCATGGCGCCGCTCTGCAAATATTTAATTCTAGGTTTCCACGTGTGCAGAATATTCATGAGAGCGAATGGCAAGAAGACAAACAGAACCAGCCTTCACCTCTGGGCAAACCATATGTTTCTCTCGCTCTTTACCTACCTAGCTGAAGCAGTGTGTGTACATTTGCCACTTAACTCTCTGCATGATGCAGCTATAAAAAAAAAACAACCCCAACCTAATTAGTAGCACATGGGGATATACAAGTTAATTATCTTGTTCTGTAATTCATGTCCTGCATGCTTGGAGCACTGCTTGCAAAGGGAGGGTGAGGGTTGGAAGGAGTTACCATTTCTGAAGCTCCCAGCATCTGAGTGGTACAGTAACAGCTGTCTAGGAATACAGCGGGTGGCTGTTAGAATGTGTGTCCTGAAGGCTTCCTTGGGGTGAAAGACAAGTTGGGTCAAATACTGCTTTCAGGTGGTACTTGTACTGGCCTATATCCAGAGCAACAGAAGAATTTGGCTTATTCTCTTCTGTTGTAAAAACACACCTCTGAGTTAGTTACAGTGAATCTCCTATTAAGCTTGAGTCATTCCCCCCCCCCCGCCCCTCTCTTTCCCCTCCCCCCCCCAAAATGATTTCTGTGACCAGAACTATGGTCTGCACATTGCAGTGCATTGAACAGTGCACATCTTTTGTTCCATTTCATTATACATCTCTAGGCACATGGATAGCAGGGGGATGAGTGCTGTATAAAAGGTGTTTCATTGTACCAGCATTCACTAGGAGTGTGTCCCATTGCATAGCCTGCTTCTGACTATATAGAAAACAAGTGATCTGTTTATATAATATAGTATTGCATTAACCCTTTGACATGAACATTATGCTTTCCGCGGCAATGATCGTTAGAATGGTCTAATGAATAGTAATCTAATATAAATAAAACAGATCTACAATCCATATATATAGTGACAGAGATACCTAAAGAAAGTAGGAGGCAAGGGAGAGGAAAAATAGTCTTAATGTTAAGCTTTGAGGAGAGCTGACATGTTTGAAGATCTTTGGTGAAATGCAGGCACCAGCGAAGTCAAAGACAAAACTCCCATTGGCTGCAATAGAGCCAGGACGTCGCCCTGGATTCTGATGTTACCTACCCCAATGTAACTAACTCCATTGACCTTGGTGGAGCTGCTTCTGCTTTACTCCAGTATGAATCAGTCCCTGAGTGTCAGAGTGTCTCCTCTCAGGGTATATTTGTTACTTGACTTCTAGTGCATCCCCATAAACGTACAGCCCAAAGGCTTGAGTCCTGAGCTTTTCACATTTTGATTTTAGCTGCATTATTTGACTGCTCAATGAGGCCTCGCAGGATGGGCGGACAGATCTGCAGGCAGAGGTATGGATCCTACAGCTGACTTACAAATCACAGGAACAATCCTAAAACACAGTTCCTGTTCCTGTTGAAGCCTGTGGGAGCTTCCCCACTGAGTTCAGCAGGGGCAGGATCAGCTCCAAAGAGGCGGGTAGGACTTTGCCCTCCAGGTGTATGTGACTCATTTACAACATAGGGTGCCAGGAAGCTTGGCTGTCAGGATGTTCATTCTCCTCCTTCCCCATCCCACTCCAAAGGTCTCAGTTACAGCAGCAGTGGAGGGAGGAGCCAGTGAACAAGAGATGTTGTGGGCCAAATTCATCCCTTGTGACAAACCCCATTGACCTCACTGGAGTTACAGCAGGGATGAATTTGGACCTGTGTTTTTAAACAGAGCAGGGCAATCCTGCGGCAGGGGATGCTGTTCTACAGGGATTCTCAGTAGGGTTCCTGAATCTCTGTGCTGTGAATGAGGCAGGCTCCCCTCTGGGCACATGGCTTGTATGTTCTCTTTCCCCCTTGTCTTGTCTATTAGGATCCTAAGCTCTGCGCTCTGTCTGTACAATGCCTAGCACATTGGGGCCTCCGCACTGCTGTAATAATGAAACCTTTTCCCCAATGTAAATATTGTAGTGCCTGCGGAAAGCTCTGGGGCCCATAGGTGCTGGAGCTACGGTTGCTGTCACACCCCCTGGCTTGAATTAGTAATAACAACCCAAATACATGGTTTCCGCCTTCAGCACCCCCACTATAAAAATTGTTCTAGCACCACTGGTGGGGCCTGATTCTGTCCCTCCCTTCTCAGTGTATCCTGGCCTACACCTGACACCATCTCCCCTTCGACTCCTTGGAGTGTTCTACAGGTGCCACATTTCCTTTCGTTTCTTGCCACACTTTGATTCCAGTACCCAGCTCGCCCTGGGGGGATTAGATGGATGGAGGGTGTGGGAAGGAAGTCTGGTGGTGGAAGAGGAAGGAATTAACTGTTTTGAAGGCAGAGAGGATTCCAGCACAGCAAAGTCTCTCCTAGTTCCGAAGGGTTAATACATGACTCTCTTGGCTGGGTGTGAATTGTCCTGAGAGGAAATAGCCCTGGAGGAAGCCTTTTACTATTGCCCACATGCTGTGAATACTCTGCAGCACTTTCTTTCCCCTCATAAATTTCCATCAGACAAGACCTTCTGCCCCTACATGGAAAAAGAGTCCTGTCAGGAGTGGCCTGAGGAGGTGTCTTTCCTGCCCTGTGCTGACGTTTGAACAACTTTGCCCTGCTATAGATAAAGGAATGAAAGTCCCCTGCCTCCATGCACTCAGGCATGGTGCCTTCTGCTTGACCTTTTCCCTCTGAGCTATACAGACTAATGCCCTCATTCAGCAGAGCGTGTCCAAAAGTCTATCCCTTTCCCATCTAGTACGTAAAGTGTTTTGCTGACTAGGGATGAGCTTAAAGTTAAACGTGAACTTAAATGCTGTGTTGAAATGAGGCCCAATGGGGTTGGTTACAGGAGGAAGGCAAGAATAATGTACTGTTGTTTTGTAATGACAATGAAGCTAGACAGCATCGTAGTGAGGGTTCGGGTGCTATTGAATTGATATGCTGCTAGGGCGAGAGACCATTGCCAACCAAGATTTTACTGCAGCTGAAGAGGAACACCCATGACCTCCACACCAAACTTTGAGGTCAGTGGTGTAAATATGATCAGACGCAGGCCCAGAAAATCAGATCATTTTTGAAAGTCTGATGAATATCGGACATGTCCAACATTAGGGTGAGTTTTAAGCTTTATTAAAGAAAAATCATGACAAGAAAATTGAATTTCAGCTCCCTTTGCCAGAGGTCTGATACTGAGCTGCGTTTCCCTCTCCTGATCCAGGTCATCAGACCAGACTCCCTTCTTGTTGGTTTAATATTCCTGCTAGAAACTAGCAATAAACAGTAAAATGGCAACTCTCAGTGCAGTGAGGAGCCATCCTCTTCTCTCAGTTACACTGGTGTGTGCTCAGAGTAAACCCACTGAAAGCAATGGGCGTGATGCTGGGGTCACGAATCTCATGGTTTCCAAGGGATTACTCCAGATTTACTCCCATTTAATGAATCATTGTTGGAAACAGCAAATCGGCAGCTCTTTTTGAAATCAAGTAGCACCATTCACAATCTGAGTTAGGGGGCAACGGAGCATTCATGTGTTTCTTTTTAAACTAAACTAGGGTCTAGGTGACCAGATAGCAAGTGTGAAAAATCGGGACAGGGGGTGGGGGGTAATAAGAGTCTATATAAGAAAAAGACCCAAAAATCGGGACTGTCCCTATAAAATCCGGACATCTGGTCACCCTAGTTATGTCAAGGATTACCTACCTGTGAAAAATGGGTGAAACCAATTCACTGGCTTACTTTGCATGGCAATGACTCGCTGAGCCATTTACTTGCAGCAACAGTCATGATTTGAAAGTACCTTCAGCCAGAGGTGGGGAGAAAGGGCCCATTCTCAGAATCTGACTCTCCTTTCTGACACCCCGTCAATGGCTGCATTTTATCTTGGTCACCCTTTCACCACCCTAGTAACATTAAAATACAATTTAAACTGCTGCTGTCCTTTATTTGCTATTCAGGCCTCTGGGAGCAATAAACCAATCAAGGGGTGGGAGAAGACTTAAAACACAAGCATACCCCCAAACTTCCAGTGACCGTCGCTTAGTCCTACAGAATGTGTGTGCGTCCGCACGTGTGTAGGAAAGAGGGCGGGTGGTCAGCAGTGCTCTCTTTCTGACAAACAGCATTCCAAGGAAGAAAGGGCGCGCTAAGGCTTTTTCCATCGCTTTACTCAACCGAAGACAGTCAAACACGCACATTCCCCAGACCTTTGCTGTTTGTGGGCATGAGCAGTGGTACGCAGATAGAGATGGCTGTGAAGAAATAACAGCTGATTTGACGTGCCCGGCCCCATTCCTATTTGCTTGCTGATAGACCAAAGTATAAATCATCTTATGACCCAGGTGGGCCCAGGCCCCAAGTCCTAACTTCTGTCAGGGTTAATAATTTGTGTATGGATGTGAAAAGGCAATCCTTAAAACATCCAGATTATGTGTGCCCTGCACCTTTGACTCCTGGGATTTTCTCTGCCTTCAAGAATTACAACCAGGGGTTTTAGACAAACAGAGCTGTTCTTTCTGGCAGGCAGAAGGACACTACATGTGCCTAGAATGGCAAGTGTAGTACATCTATCTCCAAACGGGGCACTCTACCATCCACCCAGCCAGTGAGTAAACAGGTGTTTTGTCTCCTGGCTAACTGAATACATGGACCCCCTAGTTAAAGTCTAGCTCTACTGATGCCAGGAGCAGAACTTCTCTTTCCATGGCATCATTCAGCTTCCAGTGATGTATCTACAAGCGATGATAACACTTCACAGTGCTCCCCAAACAGTCACTAACGTTTGCAACATGCCTGTCTGGCAGGTTAGTCAGTATCGTCCCTATTTTATGGGGGGGGGGGGGGGGGGGGGAGGGGAAGAGAAACTGAGGCACAGTAATGTTAAATAACTTGCTCAAGGCCACACAATGAGTTGGGACTTGTCTACGATGGAGGAGGGGTTTGCACTAGTGTAGCTATACTGATGTGCAAACTGGGAAAAGGTAGGCTGGCACAAGTCACTTTTTACACTGGTGCAGCACATCTATAATAGGGGTTTGAACCAACATGGCTTCATCAGTGCAAAAATGCAGACAAGTCTTTAGCGGCAGGAGTTACTGGCCTTCAGACCAGACTCTGCGTGTGTGTGTGTGTGTGTGTGTGTCTTTCTAATATGCCTTTCCTTCTGGTGAATCTACACATCACCTTGGCCACCTTCCTTTTTCCACACTCCAAGAACTCTGCTTGCAAGACACATTCAATATTTCATCATCAGCAAATTGTTTAGACTTGAATGAATTAAAGTAAACAAAATAGGGTGGTATCAGATATAAACACATTTTATTCTCTTCTGTTCTTTTCATTCAAGATTTTATTCAGAGCTTTAAAATGACAAACAGAGGTTCTGAAGGTAATGAGTCTGGTCTGTATCACAAAGTGGTAGGAGTCTTACAACATGATGCAAATGGCATGCTCATAAAGACCTGGCCAGATCAGACTATTTTCCTATCTAGAAATCAGTAAACAGAAGTAAATGCATCCCATAATGGAAATTGGGCAACTAGACTGGAGTATTTGCATTTTTCCTTTTCCCTTCCCCTGCATTCAGAGGTGTGGTGTGCACAGTTTTAACAAGCCAGCCTGGCTTATCTGTGGTCTGGTCCTTTAAGTAAGAATTCTTGAATGATGCATAAGAAAAACAAGATGTGTAGCAGCTGGCTGGCAGTCGTCTCGGCACTGAACAAATCTAATATCGTGCTAAAAGAATGAGGAGTACTTGTGGCACCTTAGAGACTAACAAATTTATTTAGGCATAAGCTTTCATGGGCTAAAACCCACTTCATCGGATGCATGCAGTGGAAAATACAGTAGGAAGATATATACACAGAGAACATGAAACAATGGGTGTTGCCAGACCAGCTCTAAGGAGACTAATCAATTAAGGTGGGCTATTTGTTAGTCTCTAAGGTGCCACAGGTACTCGTTCTTTTTGCTGATACAGACTAACACGGCTACCACTCTGTAATATCCTGCTGTGTCTATAATGTATCTTTTGTATATAATGAACCTCATGCGAGCAGATTACACTGAGCATGTAGGTAACTCCACGCTAGCGGTTATTTGGGAAACATACTGCTGAGAAGCCATTGTATGGCTCAACAATTTTCTGAATATAGCAAAAAATACTGTCAGGATCTCAACACAACAAACAGCCTGTTATAATGATAACCCCTCATTCCATAGGCCTGTCCTCTTGGGTTTTTTCCATTGTGATCCTGAGATAAGAGTTAATGACTCTATATAAACACCCCCTCTAGCCTTCCTGTCAGATAGGTCCTGGGTTTAAAATACCACTAGACTGTGCATACGTCAGAAATTCCTTTTTCACAGGTAAATTGACTTTAAAAATGTCCAGGTGATTGACTTGGGTTTTGTAACTTATTTGTACAGATGAAAATTGTCTTCCCCGTAGTCTTGCTCCTTTGTCCTATGCTGTAAATATCAGGGGTTTTATTCTGACTGGGCGCTATGAACTTTAACTACAGTCTCCGTCCATTATGTTAATTTCACACTTATGGCTGCACTGTTTATCTCTAGATTTTTATTGTTTTGGATCTCTGAGACTAGAGTGAAGGATTTCCCCTCCCAACCATTAAACACTTTATTACAATGAATGGAAAAGAACAGAGCTGATTGAAATTCATAATTTCTGTTCTGTGGGAAATTCCAACATTTCCCTTCATTCTTAATTGGAAAAAAAGTCACAATTTCCTGCAAAATGAAACTTTTTAGAAATTTCATTTTGGAAATATCAAAATGATCACCTTGAAGTGTTTTAGTTTTATAAGGTCGAAGCACTTCATTTAGACTTTTATATAAGATAAATTCGTCAAAATGACCTTATTGAATGAAACACGACTCTTAGGTCAATTTTCAGCAAAATCAATGTGTTTCTTTGAAACGTTTCAATTTTATCAAAACAGCATTTTCTGAAGGAAAACTGTTCTGTCGGAAAAGTTTTGACCAGCTCTTGAAAAGACCCCCCACACACAGCATTGTTTATTGGTTCAAACATTGATTTGTCCTCTGTGCACTTTGCACGTAATAGTAAAATGGGTTATATTCAGTTGAGGGAAATTCTTTTTTATTTTAGTTGGTTGAAACTAAAAATTTTCAACTGAAATTTTCTCATGTTTTGGTCAAAAATGTTTACCAAAAACGGACACATTTTGTTTTCAGGTTTTCATGTTTTTGACAACAAAGTAAAATGTTTTGATGAAAATTTTTTCCACAGGGGGGAAAGACCCATTTTCCAAGCAACAATAGTTATTAATGAAAGATCTCTTGGAAATATCCATTATTATTCCTTTCTTTCTGCTCTCCCATGCTAGAAAATGAGACTCTTTTCTTCTTTAGGGGGGGAGGGATAGCTCAGTGGTTTGAGCATTGGCCTGCTAAACCCAGGGTTGTGAGTTCAATCCTTGAGGGGGCCACTTGGGGATCTAGGGCAAAATCAGTACTTGGTCCTGCTAGTGGAGGCAGGGGGCTGGACTTGATGACCTTTCAAGGTCCCTTCCAGTTCTAGGAGATGGGATATCTCCATTATTTATTTATTTATTATTTATTATTTATTTTACTCTTCATCCTCTGTCGTGAGTCTAATATTTTGCCCTCCATCCTTTTGCTGATTTCTTACCCTCTTGTCTCTGGCTCGTCGGTAGAGGGCATTTTATCTTTTATTTTTGTCACACCTGTGAGTTTACAGTGTTATGATTCCTGCAATTCAATATTCAGTATTTCCCTTTTGCTCCTGTAATTCCCCTAAAGTGCTGCTGTTTTCTGTAGCTCCCAGTCCTTGAATATGCCATGTTCTTGCTGTTTATTGCTTTTATTCTGTCTTATCCCATTCCAAGCATGTGGCCTCCACCACCTTTTCACATATTTGCAGCCTTCCTAAATATTCTTGCAATCATTTCCCTTAGTCCACTGGACACTTTCCCATTGGAGTCACAGTTCAAGGTATTTTGGCTTCTTCCAGAAGGAAGATTCCTAAACTGGGTGTTTTGCCTTCTGGTGTGTATCTTTAATATTTTATATGGTTACAAGAGGTCGGAGTAGACACAGTATCCCTTTTTTCTTATCAGCCATCATTTCTCACTTCCAATGATTAAATCCAAAAGAACCTGAGTTTATTGCCTAGGAAATCAATTTGCCTTCTTTCTAACCGCTTGTGCCTATCCTTGCTTTTTGCAAACACCTCAGTCAGTAAGTAACCATCACCCATGCAATCACATTTGTGGCTGCTTTTCCTTTTGATGCATCATTTTTAATCTACTTTCTTTA
The DNA here is from genome assembly GCF_002925995.2 of Terrapene triunguis. NCBI lineage: Eukaryota > Metazoa > Chordata > Testudines > Emydidae > Terrapene > Terrapene triunguis. The sequence continues at coordinate 6,001,168 of NW_020665065.1, read as the reverse complement.
ATTGTTTAAAGGACTATAGGAGAATTGTATAAACATGCACCTTCATTGTCTTTAACCGCAATCCAGACTGTCTCTGTGTCGGTGAAAACATTAGTGCCTCTCTCTGCACAGGCCGCGCCCTCTCCTTAGAACAGCCAGCCCTCCCCCTGCAGTGGCTCCATGTCACGTTGGTATGCTAAATCCTCAGTCATTTGATCTGTTATTAAAAGAGAATAGAATAAATGAATGCAACACCCTTTAAATCCTTGTAACTCTGGTTCATCAATGTTATGTAGGCTCTCAGTGCAGGGGTGAGAGTTAAATGTTTTCCTCTGTTGTTCCTTTGCCACCTTCTCATACGTTCTGAGTGGTTGATATTTGCAAACTGTCTCTTGTTTCCATCTCTGTATTCTAAATCAGCAGCCAAGTAGCTTGCCATGTAAACAGCCAGACTCTTTGCTTCATTGAAGGTGAGATGCAGCCATTTGCCTTTACCATTTTCTCTCTCCCTGTTTTGATATTAGAAGGGAGAGTGCTAGCATCTGGAAGCAAACTAGAAAAATAAACTGATTGTAAAGTAAATGCTTTGAGATGTGGGGTTGGGTCTTGTTCAGCGCTGTGTAACCTTAAGAAAGCTCAGTTGAAACTGCAGGTGCATGATGGGAGGGGGAGAATTTCCATCTTGTCTGATTTCAGAGAAACTGCCTATGTACTGGGATAATATCGTGCTACAAACATTTATGGGCTAGACTTTCCGTTGGTATAAATCAACTGGCCATTCACAGATTAAAGGCCAGAAGAGACCACTGTGATCTTCTGTATAGCACCAACCAGAGAACTTCCCCAAACTAATTCCTAGTCCAGATCTTTTAGAAAAACATCCAATCTTGATATTTTTCAGAGTAGCAGCGGTGTTAGTCTGTATCCGCAAAAAGATTTTGATATTAAAATCATCAGCAATGGTGAATGCACATGACCCTTGGTAAATTGTTCCAGTGATTAATTACCCTCGCGGTCAAAACTGTATGCTTTATTTCCTTAATGGAGCACTGCTTGCAACAGCTGAAGATCTGCTCTACATCATCAGAACAAACTCTCATTAGCTCATCACTCCTTTGTAATGTGACACTGATGCTAGCTGTGTTGGTACCATTGCCTTATAAAAATTAACCCTATCATGGGTGCTTGAATACATTACCTACCAAACATAGGCGCAGACTCCAGCCCCAGAGCACCCAGGGGAAAAAAATAGTGGGTGCTCAGCACGCAGTGGCTGGCAGCCCCGCAAATCAGCTCCTACTCCTCCCTCCCAGCGCCTCCCGCCCGCTGCAGATCAGCTGTTCAGCAGTGTGAAGGAGGCACTGGGTGGAGGGGCAGGAAGAGGCAGGGGAGGGGGTGGAACAGGGCGGGAAGAGGCAGGGCGGGGCTTGGGGGAAGGGAGGGAGTGGAGGCAGGGTCTGGGGCGGAGCAGGGGTCAAGCACCCCCTGGGAACTGAGGAAGTTAGCGCCTGTTACCAAAATCTTAAACACCCTGGATAGCTGCCCGTCTTTTAATATTTCCCCCCTCATCCTTGTTCTGCTCATCATTTCTTATACCAACTGGTAAGAGATCAGGAAATGCATGCCAGTTTTATATCCCATTTCGCTGTAAGTCCAGATAAGGCCCCAGTATCTGCACTACAGCATCCTTGATCACTTGTCTGTTCAAACAAGTGTCTCACCCCCAATTCTCTTATCGACCCTCTTGGTAATATCTTTGACCTTTGACCATCATCATTATCTCTTTATCTCAGCCCATTTCAGATGGAAACAGCTAGCCACTCACAGGGCCAAATTCTGTAGTAGTGTAAATGGGTGCTGGTCCATTGGCTTCAGTGGAGTTTCACTGATTTACCCCAGCAGAGAATTTAGCAATATGTGTCTAACCAAAACTTCTCTCCACTCATCTTACTCAGGTGTGTTTTGTGGACAGCTGAATTAATGTACTTATGTGCTTGGGGAAAAGCTCATCTCACAAAGCCCAAATCTCTGGGTCACAGCCAGGGCCGGCTCCAGTGTTTCTGCCGCCCCAAGCGGCGGGGGGGAAGCAGCGATCGGCGGCACTTCAGTGGCAGCTCCACCGCGCCACTTCGTTGTTCTGCCGAATTGCCACCGAAGAGCCGGACGTGCCGCCCCTTTCCGTTGGCCGCCCCAAGTACCTGCTTGCTGTGCTGGTGCCTGGAGCCAGCCCTGGTCACAGCTCACCTCTTATTGCTTGTCTGATTCTTTGTTTGCTATAGTTTGTTGAGCTAATCTTTAGTTACAACTGAGATTTAGTTTTAGGAAACGTACCAGTGACATGCTGAATGGAGGATGCCGGTTAAAATTTTACCGCCAAACTGAAAGGAAGATTGGGGCAGGTTCCTTGCCTCTGATGGACTCATCTCTACCTCGCCCTCCACGCCTCGATCCTAATAAATCCCTTCTGCTAGAAAGAGCTTATCCCTAAGGCTCATAACGTTTCTTCTGAAGAGGAAATATTTGCCTTTGGAATAGGGACATAGCAAGTGCCCTATTGAATCACACCCTTGGCCCGTCTCCTTCAGTGTGCTGTTTTCAAAGTGGTCAGCCCCATATATTTGAGGCATGTGGAAATAGAGTCCACGCTGAAGCGCTCTTTGAGCACAACCAGAGAAGGAAGCAGGACTCAATTGGTGAACACACTTCAAAATCCTAAATGACAATGTACCATTTTGCATTAAGGAGCTAATCCAGCATCCACTGACGTAAAAGGAGGTCTTTTTAATTGATGTCAGCTAGTGTTAGATCAGACCTTAAATGTCATGTAATTTCAAAACAATTTCCTGTGGAAGATATCATGAGTTCATCTGCCCTGGCCACTAGCCAAATCCCCATTTCAAACCACGTAAGTCAGGTACTCTGCGTTCTAGTGATGATGTAGTATTTGTCAAGAACCACCCATTTCCAGGTAGATGTACTTGAACAGAAGTCTGTTCATCATCTGGGTGCTGCCTCTTTCTCTGGGTGTGCTCAGAGAGCATTTTAATGCTGGCTGCTTCTCTGCAGTCATGAGCAGCCCTCTGGTACGTGGGGACATCACAGACTAATGGAGATCATTTTTATGAGAGCCCCACGTTAGCAGCGTGCTGCTGACTATAGCTGTGTAGAGGAAGAAAATCCTTGAATCTTGGATTTGTTTCTTGCAGAGGGATCATACAAGCTGATTAGAAATGGGTGTGTGACAGGTTCCCCCTGGGGTGCCACATGGAACTGGGGTACCACTGAACCAGCCTGACTCACCAGCCTGGGCTCCCTTTACACTGTAGTGCTGTGACAGGCCCTTAAGCCCCCTCCAGACACATACAGGTAGGGACATACCCAGCTGCAGCTACGCACAGATGCTGAGATCAGCTCTGCATGGGAAGACTCAGCTAAGGCACCTCCCAGTTCCTAAGGCACGCACCCCCGTCTGGAGTGTAAACCCAAAATTATACCGTCTTGCGCTGCACGGAGAACTGTACAGCGTAAACTCATGACATTCACCCCCTACCTCAATGTGGAGGAAAATATGCAACAGCTTTTTGCCCCCCAGTTATGATGTCCACACACCTGGTTTTAGACAAAACAAAAACAAGTTTATTAACTAAAAAAGATGGATTTTAAGGGATTGTGATAGCAAACAGATCAAAGCAGATTACCTAGTAAATAAATAAATAAATAACTGCAAACTGAGCTTAACATACTAGATAGGTAGGACATGAATTAGCAAATTCTCACCCTGAGTGATAAACAGGCTGACAGATTCTTAAGGCACAAGCTGCCTTGGCTTTGCAGCTTGGCTTTCCCAGATTTTCATACACGGGCTAGCAATCCCGTAGCCTGGGACTATCACTTCCCCCCGTTCAGTCTTTATTCCTTGGGTGTTTCCAGGTGTGGTGTTGTAGGGAGAGTGAGGTCCCCCATGATATCATTTTCCCCCTTTTATATCTTCTTCCCCCATGTTGGAAAGCTCTTTTGCTGTGACCTGGGTCAAACAGTTCTCATTGTGTAGTGCTATCTCGGAGAGGTTTCTATTGTACACAGTTCCTGGGGTAATCCTTGTGCTTGTGTGCATTTCCTCAAGAAGCCATTAACATTGTTTGGCCTTTTTACTGTTGTACCTGAAAGGATCCTTGTGGGTGTTTTTCAACCTCACGACATGTTTCAGTAACACGTACATAGCCAAACTTCACATACGACGATAGCACATACAATCCAATGTGATATTAATGTCTAGCAGATCAAGACTTTTAAAATACCACTTCACGAGGCATACTTTGTACAAAACATATCCTAATTACATGATGGTGAATATTGGGGTGCCAGGGTGTCACAAGGTGGATCTTAAGTTTGCTTCCCCGACTACTGCCGAGTTTTAGGCTAAAGGTTGATAACTTGTGCTGTATCCAAAGAAGTTGAAACAGGCTCATTGTTACCCGTCTGTCCTGATGTGCTTGTTTGCATGTCAGTAACCAGAATCCATTCACAAGGCTATTTCACAGCAGTACTAGAGTCTGAGCTCTGGAGAGGTTGGAGGTTTGACTTGTATTTGCATGGAGTTCTTGTTCTGTAGGATTGATAAGTCAGAAATGTGAAAGGCGTTTACCATTTCTGCTCTTAGAACCTTCATTGTTTGTTCTTCGGCAAATGCAATAATCTATAAATGGTGTGGCCGTAAGCCATTCTCAGTATTGACCAGGGCCAGCTCTACATTATAGCCAGGACAGATGGTTGACAGGGCAAGAAGTATTTTAGTGACTGATTGTTCAAGGGAGTAATTGTGAGGAGTTGATGCTTTTTCCGTTTGCTTAGGAAGAAAAAGCCCAGGGGCAGGGCCCTATCCATAATTTGTCATAGTAAAACTCCAGACACTGAAACACCTTTGGGGTAGACAGACCATAAAACCTAGTAATTATAGCAAATCCAGGATTTATGGTTCTTCTCACACGCATGCACAGCCACACACCTGTTCTAGTAAAGCCATAGGCAGCATTTCCATTGTCTCTTGAGGCAAATAAAGACCAGCTGAGCTTGTTTTTTTTGCTGCCTTCAGAGTCCACAGAACTAGAGAAGATCCATCTCTCATACAGTCCACCCACCCAGATGATGTATTGGACATTAAATTGACCTTCCCAGCTTTAAAGTTTGTGGCCTGGGCAGAAAGCAAGATTGTCTCCTACAGGAGAAATATTGATCTGAACAGAAGGTTAGTTTCACTGCTGGTTGACAATTTTCCAGTGGAACATTTCTCTGTTGGGAAAATGCTGTTTCACTGAAATCAAAATGTTTCACAGGAGCGTGTTGATTTCAATGAAATGTTGCTTTGGAAAAAAAAATTGAAATGATTTCATTTTTACATTTGAAAATAATTTTTCATTTCAAAATGTTATTTATTATATAATTATAACATAAAAAGGTCAAGATCTGAATGAAGTGTTTCAATTTCTTCACAATGGAACATATGGATTGACCCAAAATGAATGTTCTTTTTAAAAAAAATGTGGGAAATTTTGGAATTTTTTGGTTTTGTTGTGATTTGGAACAAAACCAGATTTTGAAATCATGGAAATTTCCTGTGAAATGGAAATTCCAGTTCCTGCACAGCTAGAGCTAAGTAGACTATTGCTCTTTGAGCCATTTCACTCTGCATCTCCCCAAGGGCCTGCAATATAAACACTGCAAAGATTGCTTTATTAGTACCCAGTTGTGCAAAGTGCTATGGAACCTCAGCTGCCAGTGAAGTCCCCAGCAGGATCAGACCCAGGGCCGGCTCCAGGCACCATTTGAGCAAGCTGGTGCTTGGGGCGGCAGATTGTTGGAGGCGGCATTCTGCCAATCCTAGGGCGGCATGGCCGATTTTTGTTCTTGTTCCGCTCCGGCCGCCCTGTAGGGGGCGGTGGTGCAGAGAACCAGAGCGCCCTGCAGGGCAGTCCTCTTCCTTCCCTCCCCGCCGACCGGAGCGGAGCCCTCGCGGCAGGTGGCAGGAGGCGGCGCAGCGGGAGGGCCGCGTGGCAGCGCCCCTGCTGTAGCCCTGGCCTCCCCTTCTCTCTCTCTCCCGCCCGCTCCCTCCCCCTCTCCCGCCCCAGCCAGTCCCCCTGCACCCCCACTCCGGCCGCCCC
>NW_020665065.1:5971887-5994931 GCF_002925995.2 Terrapene triunguis | reverse complement strand
TTTTTTTGCTTTGCTGTTCTGGCCGCCCGGTTTTTTTTTTTTTTTTTTTTTGCTTGGGGCGGTCTACAAAAAGCCAGAGCCAGCCCTGATCAGACCCTCCTGTCTCAAGCACTAATCAATTCTCTACACTCTGTCATTTTCCCTGGAAGATGCTCACCGTATCCTCTTTCACCCTGGCCTATCAAATCCGCACTACAGGGCCTGATTCTGATTTCACTTATGCTGATGTAACTTGAAGTCAAGGGGTTATTCTAAGTTATACCAGCCTAAGTGAGGTCAGAGTCAGGCCCCCACTGATATAATCTAGATGCATTGTAATAATGCATATGGATTGCACTACAATATGGGTCCTGTGTAACATATAGTTATCTGCCATTTGCATAAATAGATGGTAACTCAGCTGTGTAGAATGCTGTGGTCTAATTAGTTTTTTACAGTATTGTACTATTGCACCTCCGTTGGTGGGCCATTGTCACCCTGAAGAGCTGGCCTCAGCAGAGAGATTGGAATGTTTTGCCAGCTGAGTGAGCTCACTGACTGGCCAACACAGATAAATAATAATTATTGGACTTTCCCCGTGATTGACGGTTCTGTACAACATTCCTGGATAACCTCAGCTGGTGTTTGTGAAATGTCGGGATCCTCTGACAAAGGCACTAGAGAAACACTAAGTACCGCAGGGGTCACTACTGAAGTATCAATGCTTAGGCTATGGCTATGTCTACACCACAGAGCCTATGTCAGCACTGCCCCCTAAATAAGCGCAGTGTGTGCTGACAGGAGTTTTCCTGCTGGTATAGGAGTAGCACCTCCCCAACAACACCAGCTAGGTCAGCAGAAGCACTGTTCTGTTGCATATTTATGTCTACACTGGGGGCTTCGTCAGCAGCTACGTCAGCTAGGGCTGTGGTGTTTTCATATCCCCGACCAACAGAGCGACACCGGTATAAGTTTTAAGTGAAGACCAGGCTGCACGGTGCTGTGCTGTTGCCTAAACTAAGACCTGGCATAGACTTAAAAATTAGATCAACCTAGCTATGTCACTCAGGGCTGTGATAAATTGCAGGTTCTGGGCCTGGTCTGTGTTAAAAAGTTAGGTTGACTCAGCTACATCGCTCGGGTGTGAAAAATCCATATCCCTGAACAACGTAGTTAAGCCAATTCTTCCATCAACCTAACCTACCACCTCTGGGGGAGGTGGGTTAACTACATCGATGGAAAACCCCCTTCCATCGATGTAGGAAGAGTCTGCCCTCCGGCACTCCAGCAGCACAGTTACAGTGTACACATACCTAAGTAAGAATATATCATAGTAAATGAAAATCCTGTGGCAGTTGCTGCCTAAAAGTTTACAAGCCATGTCTCTTTATTCCTTGTGTGTGTACAGCACGTAGCAAAGTGGGGCTCTGATCCCCAATCAGAGCCTCTAGGCACTGCAAATACAAACAACACAGAGCATTTTTCCTTTTATGGGGAACCCTGCAGCGGTATCGTGCAATCAAATATACTTTATAAGGAGATATCTTGTCGGCGGGTGGGATCGAACCGGGGACCTCCTGAAGCTTGGTGCATGAGCCAACAGCCAGTTGGCTGTTAGCTAAGGCTGTAGAGCAGACTCGTTTTCTCTCTGTCTCTCTCTGTCTCTTGGTCTCCGTGCCACTAGATGGGACATACCACCACACCCAGGAGGTGTGTGGGTTACATGTGCACTCAGTTCCCACTGACCGGAGCTGAGGACATGCAGCCATTGATGTGACTGGAAAGGGAGAGGTTCCTTCTCTCACATTAACAGTCTGCACTCTAGTCAGTCAATATGTTCCTGTGTCAACAGGTCTGTGTATGTTTGGAGTATGACTGAAGGGAACATTTGTGTTTTGGGTCTTTAAGATCTGCTCTGTTGTGTTTCCACAACACTATCAGTGTCTTTACTGTGCAGTAGGTCTTGGAATCCTGAAATGGTAAATTAATCTCTGTGAAAACTCTGCAGATCCAGTTTAAGCTACAGAGACAGTCTCTTGATAGAATTAGCATACAAGCTACGAGGTGGGTTTTTTTTTTTAATGTCACTTCTCGGATTGTTCATTTCCTGACCCTCTGTCATGTTGGCAAAATAATTTTGGGGATTAAATCCAGGATTAGCCAAATAATCATCTACTGAGATCACAGCATAAGCACTGTGGGAATTTGGATTGGGGAGGTGGGGTCTGTGAATCAGAGGTGAGACTGAAGTGGGGTAGAGATTTATCTCCCTCTATACGTGAAATAGTTGAAAGAGATGTGTCCGAATATATGTAGAAATACGGGGTCAGATTCTTAGCTGGTATAAATCACTCCAGTTCCACTGAAGTCCATGAAACTACATCAGCAAAGGATCAAGACCAATATTCTACCCTATAGAGGCGTATGTCCTGCTCATTATTCTAGTATCTGAGCATCTTCCATTAGTACTTTAAGCAACCTAACATATGTCATGTGCTTGCTCTTTCATCCTCTCCCCCTGGGGGAGAAGTGTATGCACTGGAGTGTTTTGTTTGGGATTTTAAAAATATATATACATATATTCCTACATGTTAGAGAAGGCAGGTCAAAGAAATGCACCTGTCCTTTAGCGTGGAAAGAGGTGAGATTTGTGATGGTCTTTAGTTCCTGTGGGAGTTCATTCCAGAGTTTGGGACCTGCCCCTGAGAAGTATGCTGTAGATAAGTCTGCTAATTATTTTGATGGTCTTTCCTGCTAAAGATGCCCTTATAACCTAGATGCAAAGAGAGAGTGGGGGTTCTCCAAGCATGAACTGTTCCCTAATAGACTTACTACTATTTTAAATATTAGAAATTAGTCCCCTTGTAAGACTTCAGAACCCCACCCCCCTCACAAGTTACCTCTTTAGAAAATATTCCTATTATTAGGTCTCTCTATACCAGCTGTGGTTCTGCACCCCACCTGAAGTGAAATCCAAAATCATGAAACAAGCAAGTCATGATGGGAAGCAATAAAAAGGAAGCTGTTCTTTCTAACTGAGAATATACCTTAGCAACATGAATAAGTAATGGGAAACAACAGCACTAAGTGACAGCTAAATGGCAGAATCCAAGTCATGTAGTCAATAGATGTATGGTGTCTGGATGCAACACATGCATGTTTCATGGGTATCACATGTAAATATGAGGTCCTAGTTAATTTCTAACTTCTGAACATAATAAACAACATCCTTGTATCTGCGCTTGTTACTTTCTTTCTGAGCTAGAAGGGATCACATAGGCCTCATTTAAATGAGCTGGCAAAAGATACTGTCAGGTGTCTACCTCCACCTGGTGAAGTTCTATAACTAGCAAACCACAGACTTAGTGTTATGCCATGTTTTATGTGTTGCATAATCAGGGCTATTGACACGCTCCATCTGATGCTCACTAATGGCAGCGGAAGAGGACAGGCTGTGCCGTAGGGGAGGAGGAGGTGATCCATCTAAATAGACTGATGGTGTTTATTACAGACCAAGATGATCCCAGCCCTTTAAAATACCTCCTGGGCTGCAGCGTGAGTTCCATTGCATAACACTGAGTTCTTGACTTAAAGAGGAAAATAAGACTCCCTTACTGCGGGACGGGAAGAGTCTTAAAGGGCCAGGACTATAGTTAGACTTTTAATCATGGCTCTTCTTCCTCTTTCTGTTCTGGGTATGTCTCCTTTATGCTCACCTGTGCTGCTTAACATACCAGGTATAGCACTTCCTACCCCAGAGTCCAATGAAAAGTTAATGAATGATCTGTAATACAGAAGGTACAGCGGAAAACCAGCAGCAAAATGGTTAATGTGAAATAAAATTGGGGCAAATGACAAAAAGCCCTGAAAAAAAGGGTCAGTGGATACTGCCACACCCCGGTGTCTTGGGGAGTGTGTGTGGGAGGTACAGGGTCACCTGTGAAGAGAGGTTCTGTGTCTCCTGGCTTCCTAATGCTCGCCTTGGTTCCCCTGTCAACCCTGGCTTTCTCTGCAATGGTTGCTGGCGCCAAGCCCCATTGAAGCAGAGCTCCCTTCTACATGCAGATCAACCTAGCTCCTTGGTAATGAGGAGAAATCAACACTTTTATAAGTAAAAGTCCTAGGGAACATGAATGTATAATATGAAATTACCTGAGTGGATCTAAGACGGGGGTCCAAGTAACCAGATCCTGTGATGCAGTCAATAGCACGGGGCAGAGATCCCTCTTTTTCTGATCGTACAGAACAGCAAGGAGTTTAAACTGTACCATGGGAACTGATTTCCACTGGGTTGGGAGCAGAGGGAAAGATTTCTATGGAAGGTTTAATTCCAGTCTTAGACAAGAAAAAGTCTTGTGTGTTTATTGCTTGTTTTGTATATTTATTAAAACTATTACCAAAAACATAGGATCAGCTGGAAAAAAATGTTTACAAACGTACACACACTGACAGGAAAACACCCCCACCCTGAGGCCCAGCTTTATAAAGGTATTTAGGGGTTGCTACATTAATCGTTGGAATGCCTAAGTCTCATTTCCCAAAGGGATTTAAGTACGTAGGAGCCAAAATTGCATTAACAATGGATGGGATTTAGACTTTTAAGTGCCTAAATTCCTTTTGAAAATGAGTTTAGGCTTCTAATCAGTTAAGCACTGCAATGCTGAGCACAGCAATGCCTAATATCTTTAAAAATCTGGGTCTGAGCTGACACTGAAGTTCAGGGCAGTTGTAGATGCATGGTATCTCTCCGGATTTGGCCCATAACTAGGATAATACACTATCAGCCATCTTTTCTGTGTTCACAAGGTCTCTTCTACACACTCTACAAAGCAGTTCTTTGAAGAAATTCAGCTTGAAAGCCATCACTCTTAGAGTTCATACAAAAGCAGAAATGTTTCTGCAGCCATCACATCTTTGCATGTACAAACTAAAATGATCTCTGAAGTCTCTTGCACCAGCTCCTTACATTCTGAGATCTAATAATGAGTTACCAGCCTGAGCAATCCTCAGTGATTCTTTGCAAGGTTTAGCTTGGATTCTTCACTTGGTGGGAGTTCATGTGCACACAACTCTGGCTATGAAGAGGACTTTGTAAGATTCTTTAATATCTCCTTTTAAGGTGAGTACAGCTGCCACCATCAAAGGGTGATCCGGCTACAAACAAAGAATATGTAAGTATAAGCAGTCCTCTTCATCTGGCACCTAGAGCCAAAAGTCTGATCAGATTTTGTAAATTATGCCTTTTAATATCTTGAAGTTATCAGATGTGCCAGTTATGGGTATAGAGAGTCTCTCTTAATAACTGCGCTAGCCTAATGAAAGCTGGGAATAACAGGGTACTCCTTCCCTAGTGGGAGGCATGACATCATCTGGTTACAGCCATGACACCGAGCTGGGTGTGGCTGTGGCATACTGTGCTGTACTGTGGGTTTGGGAAGGAAATGGAGATCCTTCATCCATGAGTTGTGTAAGAGCCAGCTCTGGTCACCAGGAAGCCCTGAGTCAATATCAGGGCCTCATACCATGAACCCTAGTTCCTTTTGCACAGAATGACAGCAGCCTTCTAATTTTGGAAGATGCTAGTCATGCTGCCACCCCCACAGGGATCCCTGTGGACAGAGGGAGACTGAGAGAAGGAATAAGAAACACGTGAAGATGAGGCATAGAGGAAAATCTATTTGTAGAGACAGTGTTGTGAACATATACCAAGGCCCTGTAGAAGGAACCAAGGCAAACCCTGGTACCTATGGTGGGTCACAAAACAGACTCAAATAAGTAGTGAGCGCCACAAGAATTAACGGGCTTTGTTTGCAGTAAGGGAGATTTAGATTAGATATGACAAAAAAAATTGCTAACTCTACGGATAATTAAGCCCTAGTATCTAGGGAGGTTGTAGAGTCACCGTCATTGAAGGATTTTAAGAATAGGTTGGACAAACACCTGTCAGCAATGGCCCAGGTATACTTGGTCCTGCCTCGGCATGGGGGGATGGGCGAGATGGCCTCTTGAGGTCCCTTCCAGCCCTGCATTTCTATGATTCCATGAAAGAGACAGGAATCCAGGGCTACCACAGCCTGGGTACTGCAGCATCATGTGTTTAAATTTGTCTGTGCTTTCATATGATCGGGGCAGCAGAAAATCTTTTCTGTGTTGAAATCTAGTGTGAGAGAGCTTATCAAATGACTGCCCCCTAAGCAATCTGAGCAAAGCAGTGACTTTAATTTAATACTAATAAACTTTTGGCTGAAAGGTGCTATGTAAGTGTAAAGATCTTAATGCCTCATATAAGGTATGCATGATTATGCCCTTCATTCTCATCTCATAGATGGATCAACTGAGGCACAGAAGTTATGTAGCAAGCTCCTAAGGTGACACAGCCAGTCCCTGGCTTCTGTTCTCTAACTACTAGACCCTTTGTCCTGTTTTCATGCAAATCAGACACTAAGTTTAGCAGGCCTATTGTTATAACTTCTGTCCAAAGTGAGCTGCACTGATGATGACTCAAAGACTTGCTTCTGAGCTGATCCTGAAAGCTAGTGAGACTGTGCTCTGTTCCCTCCAGTCTACAATCATTTCAACAAACATGCTTTGGAAATGTTAACGTACATCAAAGTCAGCAGGTGGCACCCAAGAAACACTGATGCATTTGATTTGACCACGATCAACTGTTCCTTTAACAGGCTCGATGGTAAATCCCTTCTGCTGCAGGACTGGTAGGCTATCCAAACTGAACTCGACGTTCTGCAGCAACGACAAGCACAGTTAGTGAAGTAGAACACATGCTGTTAGTTACAGCCAGCTCAGCTTCTGGGTACAAAAGGCCTTTGCTTACAGGCTACATCACCCTAACCTATAGAACTGTGCCTCCCACCTGCTAAACCTCTTGTGCTTTTGCTCCTGAGACATGAAAACAAGCAGTGAATTTAATGTGCTTGGTTGTCATGAAACACACTCTGGCTAAAAGGAGAGTGTCTAGGGATTTTTCATGAAATTTAAACTAATTTGTTCTCTTGAAGTCTCATTTGTGGGGACCACAGTCTATTTCATCATTCAACAAACAAACCCTGAAAGCTGCAGCTCAGTGCAAGTTCAGAATGTTGTTTTTATAAACAGTTGCCCATAGCACTTTGCTGTTAACGTGAAAGCTGCTAATTTGGTCTATATTCATACTTTTATTATGTATTTAAGAATTAGGGGAGAAATGTATTTAACTAATTGTATTATCCTCTTCTAATATCCTCCTGCTAATTCCTCGTCTCCCCTTGAAAAATAAACCTCTATCCTTTCAAACAATACTAATGCTTTTATAATATGGTGTCAGGCTTAATGGAGATCCAGAAACTCATTTAATGTGGGATCTCTGCTGACTCTGGATTCTCAAGAGCAGTTGGTAGCCATTTGCAAGTACTGACTCAATTTCTGAGCTGAGTTACACACAGAAGTGAATTTTTCATTTTGTTTACCTTCTTCGATGCAAACTGAGCTGTCCGTATAGCCCCGATTTTCAGCTCCCTCACTGCCGGAGTCCCAGAGGTCTCTGCCTGGATGTACTCCAGGCTCAGGAGGAGGGACTTTGCTGGTTCTTCCAGTTCTAAACAGACATGGATCAAGTTAACTTTGGAACAGCCAATGAATGTTGGTCCCAAGTCAGGCATAAATGACTTATTGATCAGTTGGTCTAAGATGGTGTAAATTACACCAGAAGGCACCAGCAGAGAGGGCAGTAGTAGGAAAGTCCACCAACAAGAGTGTCTGAACAGTTCCTACCACATTTTGACTTGCATACCAACGGGTTGGAAGGAAGAGTGAATTTAAAGAAAGGTGAGGTCTGGTTAATTTGTATCATCTTACACGTTCTTTGTTTTTTCTGTTTCATCCTTCTATTTGGGCCCCTTAGCATGTAAGTTACACTCACTTATATTCCTTTGCATCTTTAAATGGGTGTAGTTTACATAACTCCTCTGAATTTAAACCCCTCTCTTACATTCAACCCTCCCGTTTAGTTTCTGTATTAGCTACTCCTAAGGTCTTTGTCTCTGAACTTGGGAATCATGTAATTAGAGTAATGCTGAGGGTGCATACATGTGAGAATTTTATAAGCATTTTAAAGTAAACCTTCACATGCCATTTACAGAAATGCAGCTAAAATACATTTGTGCTGTACTATTAGTTTATCCTTTTTCACATACTAAACTGAAAAACTGTCTAATCCCCATGAGGTAAAGCCCGCCATTCACATGGATGAGAAATTCTACTGTATTAGATTTAGAGAAAATTCTTCTCCCGATAACACATTTTTTCTGCCATTTTTATATTGAGTCAAACTCCTTCCATAAGATTCTGCCCTTCTTTGGCATTTGACTCTGGTACCCGCATGCTGGAGGTGCTATCGCCTGTGAACTTTTTTTAATACAAATGGAGACAGACAAATCTACATTTATATAATTCTCCCGCGTTAGAATAAAAATAGAAAAGGCAGGTTGTTACCTCCTTTTGCTGCTTCTTCAGACATGGGTGATGTTATAGCCAAAGACTCCAAGGGAACATCCAATGGATCCCCTCCTTCCACAAACATCATATGGTTTCTTGCAGCACCCTTCAGCCAGATCTCACGAGCTATTTCCTATGTAGGACAAGAACTCAGCAGATGCAGGTTACAGCCCAGGTCTTGATGTAATAGTAATCTCAACACAACTATACTAGCTGTCTAGAAACAATTGTATAATCTGTCTCAATTGTTAGCAGGCACACTGGCCACTGAGCTTAGTCTCTCCTTTATGTATGCAATTATAACCCATGATGCAAGAGATCTTTGTCATCTTCATTCTGTAATCAGCTGTTGACTTGGTGGGGGACATGTATTTTACTCCGTCTTTTTTCATTCTGTGGCAGAGTGCCTCTGTGATAACGGGGAAAACCATTCATCCTAGACCCCCAAGATAGGCAAAACTTACCTGGTATCAAATACGACCTGTCTGAGATTTGTGAAGCTGGGCCAGATTTCAGGCACTCATCACTGATTTCATGGTTTTTGAGTGTGGAAACCATGCACAACTCAGCTCAGCCAAAATTAGATATCTGGCTTTATCCCTACCCGAAACTCTGGGAATGCAAACTCCCCTGAAATGTTTGCAGTCACCTCTTTACTTGCAGTCCTGATAGCAGCCACTAGGTGGCACTCCTTGCTAACTGTTGGCTAGCCTCTCCTGGGAGTGTGGGAATATCACCCCGATGTTGCTCATCTGTGCACTCTGATTCTGGCTTCTGTCTAAGCTCAGTCCCTGCTCCACAGATGGACCACTCCTTCCCCATGCAGAGGAACAGCAGAGCAGCTTCACAGTAGAAAGAGCAGCCTCTGGTTAGGAAGGGTTTTTGGGGCATGGGCTCTGCAGGAAACAATCCACTATACCAGTCCCTTCATCAGATTCTCTGCATTGGGAACCTATGTGAAGTTGTGCTCAGCAATTCACAAGGGTATGTGCTCGCTCCCCACAATTTGCCCAGCTGCGAAGTGGGGTTATGTAGGGAGAAGAGGGATCTTATTCCAAGTCATTGTGAATTAATAACAAAATACAATTATTTCCACTCCTGATAGAATCTCAATGCCCATGCTGATAAATTCAGTTTGTCATATGGCAGCTTTAGATTTAACAATCCAGATGCCCTGAGGTTGCCTTACCTTGCCAAAGAGCACAACCTTGAGGCAGTCAGAATAATACAAACTTTCATGGTCTGGACTGAAGGTAATAGTGAAATCCTGACTCTTCCCAGGCTCAATTACGCCCTCTACTGGAAATACGTTGAACACACTTAAACCACTGTAGTTCTGTGTACCTGGAAGAGCAAAAAACAGAAATATGAGGATGACAGAAGGAAAGCTCTGTTCTACCACTCTTTTTATATTTCAATCTCACGTCCTTTTTGTCCCAATGGTAAATGAGTAAAATTTCTGGTGCATGTTTATGAAGCAAAGTCGGAAATCTGGGTGTTAAAAAGCCTACCTGGAACCACCCGGGAGGTTTTTCAAAATACCCATTTCCCTGGAGGAATTGGAGAAGTGCCATTAAACCATTCTTTCTTTCTTTCTTTCTAGTATTAATTACACATAGATTGATCTTGCTTCTTGATGGGTGATATACTGAGTGGGTTTAACCAGATTTCAACAATAGAGCCTTCTTACTTGGGAATGTTCTCTTAAGCTATGTAAACTTGTACCAACCAGGAATTAATTATTAACATATTTGATATTAGTGAAGCAAATACTGTCCTTAGTTACAGTGTTGTGACCCCCCCCACCACTGTAAGGCTTCAGTGAAGTTGAATGGACCAAACACAAGGCAGAATTTGGCTCCTATTATGTACTTGATTAGTGAGATGAAAAACTATTTACCAACAAAATCTGTCCGTCCTGGGGGAGACGTGATGAAGAAGGGAAGTCTCTGCTGCTTTTTGTCCCTTGTTTGTGAGAGTGACTCTAGTTTGATGGAGTATCTCAGGGGCAGAGTGGAAGTGTTCTGTATCTGGAGGGAGTCATTGATACAACAGCATTTTAATAGGGGAACTGATTAAAAACCTTATAGGATGTGTATTGTGCAAATGGGCTGAAATTGTTTATTGCATGCCCAGGTGCCATACATAGTACATATGGGTTACTATTATCCACAGTTCGTTCTTCCTGCCAAACAACACAGAGCGTTTTCCACTCTTGGAACCCATCTGCAGGAAATACACACTAGTTGCCTCCCATCAAAGCTTTGTGATGCCTGCACAGTGAAAGATTTTATAGACTAACAGTTTGCTTCTAGCACTTGGCCTGTTCACTAGATTTGGGATTAGAGGTGTGGAAATCTACAGCAGATGAATGAATCAATTAAACTGTTCTCCAGCCTACCCCGGTAGTCCCTAGCAGGGCACATCCCCCTCCCATGGAGACAGGAGGCAGACACAATCAGGGTGGCTACAAAAGGGAGCACCTGGGAGGGAAGGGCAAGTAACTCTGATGCTTGAGGGGCCATTTCTGGCCTCCCTCACCCTTGTGTGTACTGGACAGAACCAGGGAGAAGAGCATTCAAGAGGTGCTTTTTAAATGTGCAGTAAGACCCTCCCCCCTCCCCAGTGCCTCTGTAGGCAGAATTCCCACAAGCAGTGCAGAGTCAGCTCAGCACCCCTGCCAGGTAGAAGTACCGTTGGCCCTTAAGACTCTCTGCTTCTAATGAACTCACTGAACTACCAGTTTGTCACGGGTGTTCATCACAGGCTTAAAAGCTAAAATGTTTAATGAAGCAACTTACTGCTCAGCATAACTTCCTGTCGGGAAACTCTCTTACATGCTTCTGACCAACTAGGAATGGTCCTGACCCACTACTAATCAGGTCTTTAAGTTTTAACTCAACACAAGGGAGTTTTCATTAGGTCAGGATTTACCTTGAATGTGGAAGTGACCTTCTCTTTGGCTATGACATATCCCATATCGAGCACTTCTCCTTCCACAGAACAAGCAATTGACGGAGCCACCCCATGGCCAATAATACTGAGGGTCAGGGTGGCTTTTATGCTCCTGATATCCAGAGTTTCAAAGAACTGCAAAGAAGGATATTCATATCAGTCAACTGTAACAGACACTGGCTTTAGAATTTCAGGGTCCAATACAAAGCCAGGGCTAAATGCCAGCTGGGTGCTGTGCATAGGCACCTGGCAACGGGGATGGAGTGGGAATGCCCCAGTCCTAGCTTCTCATAATCACATCCCAGGTCCTTTGTGGAAGTATCCACAGAGAAGATCGTTCCAGGTCTTAGTGGCCATCGGGTCACTTAGGGCTGGTCTTCACTACCCGCCCAGATCGGCGGGTAGAAATCGATCTCTCGGGGATCGATTTATTGCACCTCGTCGGGACGTGATAATCGATCCTCGAATCGATGCGCGTACTCCACCAGCCCAGGTAGGAGTAAGCGCCGTCGACGGGGGAGCCGCGGCGGTCGATTTGCCGCCGTCCTCACAGCGGGGCAAGTCGGATCAGATACGTCGAATTCAGCTACGCTATTCCCGTAGCTGACTTTGTGTATCTGAAATCTATCCTCCCCCCCGTAGTGTAGACGTAGCCTTAGTCAATGGGCATGCCCACAGATGTGGCATTCTGCCTGGGTTAGAGGTGGGGCTAGGGCTGGTTCACACTGGAGCTGGATTTGAAGTACTGTATGTGAGTGTCTGGGCTTGAGGGCACTTAAACAGCAAGCCAGAATTTGGCCCTACTTTCTTTTTTTGATTCTGAAGGTGCTTATATTTCCTTGTCTAAGAAATCTCGAGGGACGAGAGGCTGGATGCTCAAAAGGAGTTAGGAGTGAAATCAGTGAAAGTTAGGAGGCTAAATAGAAGTTTGGAGCCTACCTCCTTCTGAGCATCCAGCCCTGGATCTATAACAGGGGTAGGCAACCTGCGGCACGCGTGCTGAAGGCGGCACGCCAGCTGATTTTTTTCAGTGGCACTCTCACTGCCAGGTCCTGGCCACCAGTCCAGGGGGCTCTGCATTTTAATTTAATTTTAAATGAAGCTTCTTAAACATTTTTAAAACCTGATTTACTTTACATACAACAATAGTTTACTTATATATTATAGACTTATAGAAACGTTAGAATGTATTACTGGCACGTGAAATCTTAAGTTAGAGTGAATAAATGAAGACTTGGCACACCACTTCTGAAAGGTTGCCGACCCCTGATCTATAATGTACTCTCCCAGGGAGAATGACCTCACTGTGATACCAATGTGCTAAAGAACACAGCTTATCTGACTGCCCATTATTAGAACAATGTTAAGCTGCTGTCAATGTTCTGATAAGGGTCAGGCTCCTATAGAGCCACACGCATTCCCGACAGAGAGCCCACTACATATGTCTTTAGACTGCACTGTTGTGCACTATACTGTGCATCAGCTGCCTACTTTCTCCACTCAGAAGTGGAGAGGGGCTGTCTGTGTAGTTTGCAAAGCATTATGAGATCCTTTGCTAGGAAAGACATTCCATAAATGAATATAATTCCCCCTGAGAAAAAATGTTAAAATCAGGCCTTAACCAGTCAAAAATGTGTCCCAGAACTCCTTCAGCATGAAAATTCTTGATTTTATTATTTGTGCACCAGTATTGACATTATTTTAAAAGTATATTTTTGGGCAAGTCTTGTATTTTTAAATGCTTCTGATTGCTTATTATCATCCATGTGTCTCCCCATGTGTAAAATATTTTCTCATATATATATATAAAATATTTACTTACCAATTTACTCTCATTTGGACAAAAAGAGATGGAGAGAAACTGGTTTTCCCCTGGCTCAAGAGTGCCAACTGGACTGACCAATAGGAAGGGCCCATTGGGGTTGAGGATGGAGAATCCTAGCTGAAATGTTGCAAATCAAGGAAATGCAAGTTTATAGGTGACAAACTGAGGGTACAAGAGCAGGATTTAAAGATAATTCAAACCAACCTGTTGTCTATTAGCTTTTTTAGGGCTAGTGAGCTAGACCAAAGAAAATAAAAACCAACCCAATTCTTTGTCCAAAACTCAAATGTCTGAAATAGGGGTTTTTTCAGTTAGAAAAACTTGTAATAACTTCCCTGCAGCTCTGTTCCTAGGTTTTGCCTGGGGTGGGAAGCACGCAAATTAAACCAGCATAGGAGAGATGATGTTCTCTCAGATTTTTCTGGCCCTGTTTAGACTTGGCAATACTGGAAGCCTAGAGAACAGCCTTTTCTAACTGAAGATTTCCAGAAGTTGGGAGAAGTGTTGAGTAAAAACTTGGGTCTTGGCTCTCTGTGTGTCATGTTGGTGCTGGAGTTGGCTGCATTGCTAGTAGCTTTTGCTCTTTTAGAAAGGGCTGAAGCATGAGCAGGAAGAGCCTCTCAAGTCTGGTTTTTAAATAGAGATTTACCAGCAGAAAAGTGCATAGTGAGAATTTTGCAAAAGCATTTAGATTGGAAGGGGTCTTTAAAGTTCATTTCTTCCAGCGCCGCAGAGTAGATTTTTACAATCTCTCTAGCTGTGAAAGATGGGCACCACATCTGAACTACAGTTTCCATTAAAGGTGCTTTTACAATCCTAATGATGAACAATTCTTGCAGAAATAGGCCCAAACTCAACAGTGACTGAATAGCGGATTGTGGGGAGTGAACACTCCAGTCAAGGATACTGCTAGCTGCTCCTGGGAGATGTTCTGTATTGTAATCCGTTTGATTATTCTGTGGCCTAAAATGTATAAAAACAACACTTTCAGAAATGTTACTGTAATCAACCAGTAAGAGAGACCACTAAATTGGACACTCCAGTTTTCAACTGCAATGCTGCCTAGGGCCATCTTTAGTTATGGTGTCACAGTATTCATTGCACTCCAGTGTGAGAAAGAATGGCCGGGAAATAAAACCACCAATGTTAACTCCAAGAATGAGCCAGAAAAAAGTTCTGAAGTTAGTGGCAGACTGATCCTTTCTTTCAAGACAGAAAGCAACAAATGTGACACTTCTAGTGTCTCCCAGTCTTTCAAGGAAAAAGGTCAGATACCACTCAGGTGGCTGTTTAAAAGCATTTTCAAGGTATGAGACTTTTCACTCCATCTACTGTGTTTTTACTTTACTGGGATTTCCTAAATGTGGTATTTATAAATCAACATTTTACAGCCAGCCTGGTTGTGATGAAGGTTCCATGTATTAGAAGGCTGTCCTGCAGAGGCTAGACCTGTCAATGACCACGTTGTATTCTCCAAACACTACTTGGCTAGGAAATTATATCCAGGAGGGAAAAATGCATCTTCACAACCCATTTTACTAGTGGATTTGTTTTTAACAGAGGTTGTTACAAAAGACCATAAAACCTCAAAGAAGAATTGTTAGGAGTAGTTTGAGTAATGTTCCGCTGCATCAGATCTCCATGCATGACTGCTCATATGAGAGCAACAGTTCACTCCCACGTTTCCCTCCGCTAAATGTTCACTGCATTTCTGGGGCTGGTGTACAGTGAACGAACACAGGTGGTCTCCATTAGGGCTACTAATTACATCTCTGGGCATCAAATGGGCTCTTAAGAACCTTAAATGGTTATCTGGGCTCCTAATTACCCATTTGTATGACTACATCTGGCCTAATTTAGACACCTATGTTTGAAAATTGATCCTACAGCAAGTAAGAAAATAATAACAAATCTACATTTAAAAGGAATTAAAGCCAGACAGAAAAACCTCAAAAGTTGAATTCTAATTTCGTACCTACTGCGACCTCCCCAAAGTTGACGATGTTTTTTCCATTATTTGAAGTGATCACAACAGATGGTGCTACAGCAGGACAGTGCAACTCTAGGTACAAGGTGTTATAAGGACTGGGGAGATGGAAAAAAATGTTTGGTGTTAGATCATAAAATCTGGTATTTGAAATCTGCTCTTACTCTATGCAGGAGGGGAAAAAGCATTATGTCAGTGTTAAAGAGAATGTATAATTCTTGGCTTCTTTTCGTGTATCTGCATAGGCAGAAGAGGTGGACTGAATCTGGCACATAAACTTTACATAGTAAATATTCTCTAAGGTGCTTTGATATTAGCAGGCTCGATTCTGATCTATGCTGGTGTACATTCTAAGTTATTCCACTGATTTACGGGGCAATTAAGATCAGAATCTGGCCTTTTCCCCAAAAAACGAATGAATACTTTTTCAACATGTGCCCCAACTTTCTTCTGACCTTTCTGGTCCACCATAAATTGCATTCATATGGTTTCATGCTGCTCATTTATACAGTACCTGTACTTTAGATGTTCAGATCCTATCTTTTCATCAGTATCTCCACTTGCAACAAAGCAAGGTATGATGTATCTCTCAAACTTTCCTGTGAAATTCCTAATCAGGGAATACTGAGCTGCAATATATTCTTCAGAGCTAGAGAGTACAAGAATATGGTCATAAGAAGAAAGCAAAAAATCATGTAGTAACACAGCAGTCTAGTACTAATGCCAGCAAGCAGAATATTACATTGCAGACCTGACCTACTAAGCATTTGCATTTACTATTTATTGATCTTAATTGTTTAAAAGTGGACTTTAGCAGTAAAGCTGTGTGCTCATTTGTTACAAAACAATGGATCTGCTCAACAGAGGGTGGTGTTGAATAAGTAGTTTGCTTTTCTGCTCATGTCATGAAGAACAAAAATTATGAACTCAGATACTTAATGTCACACTAGAGAAGACAAAACACTTTTTAATGTGATTCTCCCATGCTGGATTTTCTAGTGAAAATCCATTTTGCAAACATTTTCATTGCATCTTCTTATATTCCTAAATTACATATTTCTATGATAGAGTATGTCTGGCAAAGCCTCTGAATTCTCAAATATGCATTTCCTTTGGAATGAATTGTGTAGTTACAGTATACTCAAACAATTCATGTTTAAAAATATAAGTTTATTATATGCTGATAATTAATGGATTGCACTAAATATGTAATTCTTGTCCAAAGCATGTAGGGCCCAATTCAGCAAAGCACTTAAGCATGTGTCTAACTTTAACATATGAGTGGTTCTATTGACTTCAGTAGGACTACTAAGAACATAAGAACGGCCGTACTGGGTCAGACCAAAGGTCCATCTAGCCCAGTATCCTGTCTACTGACAGTGGCCAATGCCAGGTGCCCCAGAGTGAACCTAACAGGTAATGATCAAGTGATCTCTCTCCTGCCATCCATCTCCACCCTCTGACAAACAGAGGCTAGGGACACCATTCCTTACCCATCCTGACTAATAGCCATTAATGGACTTAACATCCATGAATTTATCCATTTCTCTTTTAAATGCTGTTACAGTCCTAGCCTTCACAACCTCCTCAGGCAAGGAGTTCCACAAGTTGACTGTGTGCTGTGTAAAGAAGAACTTCCTTTTGTTTTAAACCTGCTGCCCATTAATTTCATTTGGTGGCCCCTAGTTCTCGTATTATGGGAATAAGTAAATAACTTTTCCTTATCTACTTTCTCCACATCACTCATGATTTTATATACCTCTATCATATCCCCCCTTAGTCTCCTCTTTTCCAAGCTGAAAAGTCCTAGCCTCTTTAATCTCCTCATATGGGACCCGTTCCAAACCCCTAATCATTTTAGTTGCCCTTCTCTGAACCTTTTCTAGTGCCAGTATAGTACTCAGATACTTGGGACTACTTATTTACTTAAAGTTAAGCACATGCTTAAATGCTTTGTTGGATCAGGGCCCTCAAGCACTGGCCTTTCTTATTAGATGGTATAACACTAAATAAATAAACTGCTAGGTACCACATGAAATAAATGTTAATTCTCTGTCAGCTGACCTGCATGCTGCAAAATGACTACCTGGAAGCTATAAATTAAAGCATTGTTATATTTCCCAATGGGTGAATTTCGCCCTGTCCTAGTGGTGGTTCTCTAGACTATAAGCCATTTAACTGCCAAATTAAGGCGTTGGTGGGTCTTGGGCATGAGCCTTGTGCTGTCCGGGGTGAATTTTACTCAATACAAATGCAACTAATTTATTTGGAAGAGGTGAATCGTTCGCTGTCAGTTTCTGTTAAAATGTTTAATCAGCCTCCTACCTGAAAAACAGGCCAATTGCCCTTTAAATTGGTATTGTGGTTGGTTCAGCTGAGTTATAGTACAGCCACGTTTAATGCTACATGGTACATTCTTTCAAGCCCGCAGCTCTGCTATTTGATCTATAATGAGGGATTCTCTGCCTTGCAGGAGAGGTTATGACAGTGTAGATTAGAAGCATTGCTAATTTTGGAAATAACCTTTGTAATAAAGAAAAAGGCCAGTTCTCCCCTAAAGTTAGATTGCTCGCTCACACACAGGGATTAATGAAACCAATGTGGCAAATGGCATTCGTTCGCTACCCAGTAGAAGCTGCTGCTACCGACTTACTTTGTTTTTATTTCTTCTGGTTTTGGTGGCTCAAAGCCACTGCTAGCAGCTGCATGTTTACTGCTTCTGACCCTCAAAGGCTGTCTGAAAGCGGCAAAACTTGGTTTCTTTCCATCCTTCTTTCCTGCCACAGTTTCGTCTTTTCTCTTCTATAAATGTGTATATATAAATATAACATGCACGTGATACTTCAAAGCTGCCTAAGTAATTTGGACATCCAATTCCTATTAAAATCCCATAGGTGGCTACAAATTAGTATAGATCAGAGGTTCTCAAACTTCATTGCACTGCAACCCCCTTCTGCCAATAAAAATTACTACACAACCCCAGGAGTGGGGACCAAGCCTGAGGCTGCCCAAGCCCTGCCGCCCCAGGAGGGGTGGGGGCCCAAGCCCCAGGCCCTGGGCGGGGGTGCCAAAGCCCAAGCTCCAGGGCTTCAGCCCCAGGTGGGGGGCCTGTAAGCTGAGCCTCGCTACACAGGGCTAAAGCCCTCAGGCTTCGGCCCTGGGCGGTGGGACTCGGCTTTGTTTTCAGCACCAGGCCCCAGACCCACTTTGGGGTCCTGGCCCACAGTTTGAGAACTGCTGTTCTAGATTATTCTGTGGAGATGCTCCAGTCAGGGATCATGGCTCCACTGTGTGAATGCCGGTGTAAACATACAGCAAAAAGACAGTCTCTGCCCCAGAGAACTCCTAATCTAAATATATAAAAAGAGGTGACAGATGTCTGTAACCAAAACCATAAGATAACAGCGATACAATTATGATTTAGGGCAACAAGCAATGGATACAGTGTTCAAATAAAATAAAGTGAAATTAGACAATTCAAGCTCAGAGGACAAATCGTCTACTGGAGTAAATAAATGCAGCTCTATTGACTTCAATGGAATTTTATTAATTTACACTAGGGAATTGGGAATCTGACCCCATTTTCAAAAGTGCCTAAGTCACTTAGGTGCACGTCCCATTTTCAGAAGTCCCTTTTAGGCACTTAGGAACTCCTAATGTACTTATGAACCAAAGTCCATTTTCAAAAGCCAGTCAGGTGCTTTCAAAAACGTTACCCTATATTTATTTATTAATCCAGTCCGCTGATTGCGTTAACTGCCACTTTGTACTGCTAATCTCTGGTAGAAGATTCTTGGCTTCATTTATTGTATTTTTAATTGCAAATAATTTTATGCTAAATAAGTAATGCTGTAGAAATGAGCTTGATTTTCCTTTGAGAGTGAGCGCATTGATTTTTAACTGTTCTTACTTGCATTTCTGATTCATGAATCTTCTTCAACATCGTCCTTTGTGCATCTTCCCTGCACAGCATCTGAACTGCCTCTTCTCTGATTAGCTGCTCTGACAACACTGGTTTGAAGTACACTTGTATCAAGCATTTCTGGGGTAAAAGATTGCACACAATGAATGACATTGGACTGCAAATTAACATCAGTGGCTAAGGGCAGAACTTGGCCCTTGCTTATTTGTAACTCCCACCAAAATCAATAGAAGCTGAGAGCATGAGTTTGAGAGCAGATTTTGACCCTGGATACCTTGGCCCTTTTTTGTAAGGGAGCCAGGTGAATTAAAGAAAAGGGCTAATAGTAGCTGTGTTTTAAAAAGTCCACAATGCTGCAACAGTGTTAGATTACCACCAATTTTTCTACATTTAAGTGCCTTTCAGCTAAATAAATCATGCTATAACATTGATGCAAATTCGTCCATGAGTAAAGTTACATGTGTACTTGTTTGCATCACTGAGCTCTAGATTTCCATTAAAAGTATTCTTTTAAGCTCAGTGTACAAAAATGAATTAATTATAGGACTGGTACCATATATTTTGGGACTTTAATTACAAGGTACTAAATTTGTAAGGATAGAGATGATCATAGGATTTTATCTTTTGTATTCAAATTCTTGACATACTCAGAATGAATTTACCTTCCCTGGTAAAACTGTCCCAACAGAAGGCATAATTGTCACAGGAGAATCTTCTGGCACAAGGAATTCAAAGGAAGTGGGTCCAACAGGGGCAATTTCCCCTTTGCCGATCCTTGGGACAGCATGAGTAAAGCGGTTGAGGCTCACATGTGCATTTATCACATACAGTGTTGCTGTAGATACATCATTTAAAGCTGTTGCTGCAAACTTGACTAAGGAATGAGACAACTCAAGAGGTGGGTGGACTCCAACTGCTTTGCATGACAGCTTGAATTGTCTAAAAATAAACACACCATACATTGTCTCAGCACAAACAGAGCATCTTAAACAGCACAGAAGCCTGGGAACCTGATTCTGCAGCTCTTATTCAAGCAGGATTCCTATCGATTGCAATGGCAATTTTGCCTAAGATGGCACAATGAGGCAAATATGGTATTTGTTTTAAAATGTGCAACTCCCTAGAGAGGCTGTACCTGAATTATCTCTCTGAATAAAAATGCAATGAGATGCAATCTGAAAATTTGTGCCGTATGCCTTCACTATTATAGCAGCATCACCTGGCACAGATGATGAGCATCTTCAGAAGAAACATACACACAACCAATGTAAAGCTTCAATAATTCCAACAAGAAATGGGGTTGGGAGGAAGTTGCAGGTAAAGAAAAGAGGCAAATTTATAGCTGGAGGCATACGATATCGATGGACTTGGGTGAGGCAGGAGGAGAGTCAGCAAAAAGGCAACAAATGAACTCAGTAAAGGCAGGCACTGAGCACCTCTCGTACGATGCAAAGCTCCTGCCTCTGCCAATGTACAGACAACCTAGACTCTGGGACTTAATTATCAGATTCTGATCTTGACTCTAGAACTCCACCATTGATTCAGAGTAACACTTCTACCTTTACTCATTTGTGTTTCCAGATTCTTAACATACCTATTAATCTCTGACTTGCAGATCAGCTCAAAACTGTATTCCTTTGCCTTGTTGGCTTTGAAGATTATGTCCAGGTTCAGGCTTTCCAGGGGGAGGAGAGTTCCAAATCCATCACTCGGTTGAATTTCTACAAACTTCAAAATGACAAAAAGAAATCTCGTGTGTTACAATGTAACAAAGGGTCAGGGCACCAGAAACACATGCCTGAGGAACTTCAGCCCAAGACACTCATCTGAGGAATAGTATGTGTGTCTGGGTGACTAGAATTCTGTGCAGACTTCTAGTTCTAGAATAATTTGAAAGGTTGCAGTTTCAATTTGCCTTTTCTGCTGCAATTGATTTCTCATCTTGGACAACATGTGACCATGCAGTAAAAGTCTATCACCTCAGATTTCAATGGAGTTGACATTTGAGAAAGGACTTCCTTTCGGGCTTTCTGCTGACTTATTGTCCATGGTAACCATATTATTCTTATGTAGCTATTAGGGCTGTCAATTTTTAATTAGGTTAACCCACACAATTAACTCAAAAAAATTAATCGCGATTAATTTCAGTTTTAATCGCACTGTTTAAACAATAGAATACCAATTTAAATTTATTACACATTTTGGATGTTTTTCTACATTTTCAAATATATTGATTTAAATTACAACACAGAATACAAAGTGTACAGTGCTCACTTTATATTATTTTTTACAAATATTTGCACTGTAAAAATGATAAAAGAAATAGTATTTTTCAATTTACCTCATACAAGTACTGTAGTGCAATCTCTTTATCGTGAAAGTGCAATTTACAAATGCAGATTTTTTTTGTTACATAACTGCACTCAAAAACAAAACAATGTAAAACTTTAGAGCCTACGAGTCCACTCAGTCCTACTTCTTATTCAGCCAATCCCTAAGACAAACAAGTTTGTTTACATTTACGGAAGATAATGCTGCCTGCTTCTTATTTACAATGTCACCTGAAAGTGAGAACAGACATTCGCATGGGACTTTTGTAACTGGCATTGCAAGGTATTTACATGCCAGATATGCTAAACATTCGTATGCCCCTTCATGCTTTGGCTACCATTCTGGAGGACATGCTTCCATGCTGATGACACTCGTTAAAAAAATAATGTATCAATTAAATTTGTGACTGACCTCCTTGGGGGAGAATTGTATGTCTCCTGTTCTGTTTTACCTGCATTCTGCCATATATTTCATGTTATAGCAGTCTCGGATGATGACCCAGCATGTTGTTCGTTTTAAGAACACTTTCATTGCAGACTTTACAAAATGCAAAGAAGGTACTAATGTGAAATTTCTAAAGATAGCTACAGCACTCGACCCAAGGTTTAAATATCTGAAGTGCCTTCCAAAATCTGAGAGTGACGAGGTGTGGAGCATGCTTTCAGAAGTCTTAGGAGAGCAACACTCCAATGCAGAAACTACAGAACCCGAACCACCAAAAAAGAAAATCAACCTTTTGCTGGTGGTATCTGACTCAGATGATGAAAACGAACATGCGTCGGTCTGCCCTGCTTTGGATCATTATTGAGTCAGAACCCATCATCAGAATGAACGCATGTCCTCTGGAATGGTGGCTGAAGCATAAAGGGACATATGACTCTTTAGCGCATCTGGCATGTAAATATCTTGCAATGCCGGCTACAACAGTGCCATGCGAACGCCTGTTCTCACTTTCAGGTGATATTATAAGCAAGAGGGAAGCACTGTCTCCTGCAAATGTAAACAAACTCGTTTGTCTGAGCGATTGGCTGAACAAGAAGTAGGACTGAGTAGACTTGTTAGGCTCCAAGTTTGACATTACTTTATTTTTGAATGCAGTTATTTTTGTGTGCATAATTCTAAATTTGTAAGTTCAACTTTCATGATAAAGAGATTGCACTTCAGAACTTGTATTAGGTGAATTGAAAAATACTATTTTTTTATTTTTACAGTGGAAATATTTATAATAAAAAATAAATATAAAATGAGCACTGTACACTTTGTATTCTGTGTTGAAATTGAAATCAATATATTTGAAAATTTGGAAAACCTCCAAAAACATTTCAATAAATGGTATTCTATTATTGTTTAACAGTGCAATTGTGATTAATTTTTTTAATCACTTGACAGCCCTAATAGCTATCCTCATGCAAGACTGAATGAGATGCGAGAAAGCTATCAACTACCTTTCCTACCTCACTAGGGAGTTGTGAGGATAAATCCATTAATGTTTGTGAGCAGGGCCGGCTCCAGGGTTTTGGCCGCCCCAAGCAGCCAAAACCAAAAAAAAAAAAAA
>NW_020665065.1:5876545-5971787 GCF_002925995.2 Terrapene triunguis | reverse complement strand
GTTTGATCAAGGAAGGAAGATTTCATTAGACTGCTATGACAATGGCTACTTGTTTAAAAGCCATATGAGTGGCCTGTACTGTTTGTATGCAGCCATTAAAATAGATTGCATGCCAATTTTTCCTGCATGAATCCTTTTAAAAATGAATAAGCAGTGCTGTATGAGTCTGGATTCCAAGGAGTCTGAGATCTTCAGTGCTTCTGCTATAAATGACAGCTTAAGCTTCAGCCCCAGCTGCATATCTGAGAAATGAAGCTCTGATGTCACTGCAACTGATCCTGACATCTTATGTCAGCAGCCTCTTTGGTTTTCATTCTCTGAAAAGGCTGGAGAGGGAGTCGCCTCCCCAAGTTGCCAGGTTCTCCCTAGCACTTAATGAGGCTTCAGCCCAACCTGCTGTGCCCTGGAGGCTTCATTCAGCAGGCACTTTAGTTTGACCCTGATGCTTGAGTAGTTGATTTCCACGAAGGCCCCAAAAGTCTTAGCCCTCAGGACCCTGTGGTCTCCAGTGTTTGCTTTAGCTTAAATGACCATTTAGAATTAAAATTCTCCTCACTCTTGTTAAGTTAGAAACCTTTCTTGCTAATAAGGGATTGATTTGTTGCATGCCTGCAGCGTACATGTTAGCTTGATCAGCAGCACCAGCAGCTGTCTGTCAAGTCAGCCTTAACAGTCTTACACAGTTCAATATTTGAAGTAGATTTTCTGCTCTGAAGAGAGACTTCATGGAAGTGGCACTGTAGGGGTCCTGTGTCTTTTGGGGACCCCATCTTGGATTTGTGTGGTTAGAAAGCTTTTAAAAGATGTAGGGTTTGCTTTAATTGCCACATCATAAACTCACCAGGGGTCTGAGTGTCAAGCTGGTGTGCTCCTGCTCCAACATCACTATTACTTTGGTATTAAAAATTTTGCAGGGCAAATTATACCCTCACTGAGACCTGCACAGTCCTCTTAGCATTCAGCCAGGTTGCAGAGGATAACTGGGAGTTGAAGGGTAATTTGAGTTGAGCAGGTATAATTGAGGCCAGAGTTTGTTCTGCAGAATTTTTAATGCTGGTGATAATGCATGAACCAGAAAGAACACAGTCAGACTCTGAGCCCAGGTTGTTTGCAGAGCTGGAAGTCAGAAAAACATGGTCCCTTGTAAACTGAGCAAATTTGATCTGGAATCACTAAGACATGATAACCAGGAGCTCCAACTGTCTTAAAAGTCTTACTAAAATAAAGATATGTCTACTGCTTCCCTTCTATCCACTAGGTCAGTAACCCTGTCCAAGATCCATGACAGTAAGTCACAAGCTTCATTTGCACTCAACATTTCAACAGAATAAAATATATTTAAAACAGAGAAAGGGGGGAAAAACCCAGCCATGTACCTCAGGGAGTCCAACAAATCCAAACTCTTGTGGCAGGATGGATTTGTTTGTTAGAGTTATGGTTGTCTGAACAGCTTCATAGATAGTGCAGTAACCAAAATTCACTTCAGCTGGACTGATTTCCAAATCAGAGGTAGTAACAATTGCATGGACAATAAATTCAATTGGCTTAGTCTGAAACAAGATTGAAAGTACTGAGTAAGAACTGCAGCATTGGGCAAGAACTAGGGTATATGATTTAAGTGAAAAGATTTCCAAAAAGACATTGTGAATTAAGATATTCTATTCTATTCCTCGACAGCAATTTAAGTAACATTCTTATTTTGAACTTGAGTTTATCATGGTTCTTAACAACAAGCAATTGAAACGTGCCTATTTTATAACTAAAACTGCCAAAAGAATCACTAGGTATTTCAGATCCCATATGCTGGAATGTAGCCATACCTGCATTTGTATGAAATATGAATCGTAAGATGCATGTACATTTGCTGTACTGTGTTTTATATTTTCAGAATAAAACTGTATGCTGTGGTATCTAAAAGCTGTCTGGAACATAAGAATACCTCTGTGAATAAGTGAGCACCTTCATTAAGAATTAAGTCTAGGGTTTGCATTTTGAAGATGCTTGATAGAAAATGACTTTACACAACTCACCATCTATTATACCATTTTGAGCATCTTTTAATTAATTAAATCACAGACTTCCACTAATACACAAAGGTTCAAACTGAGATTTGGTATCACCAAGTGCAACTCTACTGAAGTCAATGGAATTGCACCTGCTGACATCAGGTGTGAATTTGGCCCAAAGAGTATCTAGTATCAGTACTAGAGCTATGCTCTGGATCACTGAGGACTAGATTCTGCCACCCTTACTCATTTGGAGGAGTAGTTGACTCCATGAGTAGCCCGGTTGAGTTGATTTTTCAATTAGAATCATCAGTGAAAGGAAGGATTAATACTTCATCAGTTGTCCTACTGATTTGATTTCAAAAGGATGGCTCACTGAGTAACTCACTGTCTATAAGGTGTCAGAATCTGGCCCTGAAGCAGCACAGAATTATTGTGATTTCCACACTCTTTGTAATTCGAGGCTGCTTGGACTGTGGAGCTCCTGTTAAAACTTAAATCTTCTACTACTTGCAATACACAATAGCACTAACCTTATCAGCAATCATTATTGTCATTGGAACTTCCAGAACCCTGGTTTCTGTGTCAAAATATTTTCCTGCATCTTCTGGGAGAGAGTGCCTGAAATAGAAAAATGCATTTTTTTTTCCTTAAGGACAACCTAAATGTTCTCTAGCTAAGGAGGAATAATTGGGTCTTCAGTGCCTATATTTTGAATCAAGTACAAGTCTAAGGCAACTGAGTTTAGTTAAGATCCAAAAGGTATTTTCATCAACACTCTAATCCAGCAAAGCACTTGAATTCAAATAGACCACTCAGGTGCTTACATGCTTCACTGGATTGGGGCCTAAATTAAAGTCTTTGTATGAATTTGAATATGCCGATGCTGGGGAAGAGCATGGAGGGAGTTTCCAACCAAAAAATGATAACCTAGGAGAATTTACCTCTGTCCAACAGACAGAAAATGCAGTTGTCAGAGGTAGAGCAGACTTGTCATAGATTTCATATAGGAAGATCATCCCTCACTATGCAGGTAGGCGCTGTCCAAGCTATAAATCAGCTTTTATGAGGATAATTAGCAATGTGGTGTTCGTATTAATAGATCTGACTAAGGCCCAATTTTCCAAAGACAAGCTCCTTTTAAAAATCCCAGATTAGGAGCCTATGGGCATTATTACTCAATGGAACTTGTCCTTGTAAGGAACATTAGGTGCTTTTGAAAATGCCATCCCCATCTCCAGAGGCCCCTTTGAAACTCCCAGCTTTAAGTTCATATTTAGGCATTTGAGAGGCCTGATTTTCAAAAGTAAGGAACACCCATCAGCTCCCAATTAATTTAATATTGTTCTAATAAAAATTAGTTGTTAAATATTTCAAACTGTTGAAAAGATCATAATAACATGGTTAATGTCTGTTTGAAACATGTGACAAAACACAACAGAAAAGGTTTAGTGTTTCAGTGATCTTTCTTCATGGCTACTACCTTGTTTGCATTTAGCTAGGAAATGCAGGGAAAATTAGAACAAGCATAAAGACAAATCTTTCACTCAGGCATGGGCCATAGCCACCAAGGTTGGTTCCAGAACCCCAAATTCTCCAAACTTCTAGCGTGCCTGGATGTAAGAGTAAATTCTCTGCTGGAAAGGGAGCAATTTATTCGAACAAATGAACAGTGTAAATGTTACCAGTCCAGGCTATTTCCTACTGTTTTATTTGTATATAAATGTTATGCTAGAACTAAAAAGCTGGATATGAAAAGGATCTAGTTTGATAGATGCATGAAATTCCCATTAATGCTAATGGGAGTTAGACCCATAAGGGTGTTTTGCCTGTATTACTAAAGGAGCTGATTATACAGCAGGGTTTTATTTACAGGCATTTTAGTAAAGTATTACCAAAACTGCCCTTTTAGTTTTTCTACTAGCAAAACCTTTATGGCTACAAATAGGAATTAAAACTTGCTTTGTAATCAGTATCTAAGCCTCCTGCATTCTGGCCGCAATCATGAGTACATGAGTAAACCAACCTAGGCAATCTGTTCCTGTTGACATTGATGTTAATTAATTACCAGTCCCTCTGAGTCAGTATCAATGGGATCACAACACAACGGAAAGACATAAATAAAGACAGGCTGCAGAAGTGATACAAACATGAAGACCAACAGCCGTTTGTCTGATTACATACCAGATTTGTCATTAACAGGGAATGTGTGGGCTTCAGTTGCTGAAACTTCTCACTCTCGTACAGCCCAATTTCAGAGCTTTCAAGCCAAGTCAGTAAAAAAGCTCTATTATTTTTAGATCTATGTGCCTATTTATAATACCGGGACCCTTAGAGCATTGGAGTGAATAGTTTCCCATTCTTAAGTCTCCACAGTGATACTATTTCTGTTACCAGCTCTCTAGGTAGGTTTCCTCCACAAACACCACTGGTTGCAGAACAGTGAGGCAAAAAGACGTTTTTCACAAAGAAATGTTTAGGCCCCTGTTAACCGTCACGGCAATTGCATATCTACTCTTTAAAGATAGTGTTGTTCATTTGTCTTCCTTCTTTAGTTTGTGCCCCTTTCCCTCATTGATCCTATTCTTGCCAATTCAGGATTGCTCCCAACAATATATTCTCTAGTTTTCTGTCCAATCTAGTCTTAAAAGTCCCAAGTAATGGGCGTTCACCACTATTCTGGAGAGACTAGTGCACCGTCTAAAAGAACTTGTGGTCAGGAAGGATTTCCTGATATTCAGCCTAAATTTTCTTTCACCACATTATTCCTAGTTAAACATCCATGTAGCACATTAAATAATTCCTGTGCTTGTCCTCTCCCACCAATAATCACTGCTTACAGAAACAAATAAGCTTCAACTCTTACTTTTTCCTGTTTACTTAAATGCTTGCCTTTAAGAACACTAAGTATAGTTTCTTAGAACTAGAGGCAACCAAATTAGCAAGAATGGAGAAATCCCAATAAAAAAAATGGTTACTCACGTTCTCGTAACTGTTCTTTGGGATGTGTTGCTCGTATACGTTTCAATTAGGTGTGCGCACACCGCGTGCACAGTCATTGGAAAGTTTTCCCTTAGCAGCTCCTGTCGGGTCAGTTGTGGAGGCCCCTGGAGTGGTGCCTTCATGGCACTGAATATATGCCCCTGCTGACTCGGCCCCTCCTCAGTTCCTTCTTGCCGGCTACTCCGACAGAGGGGAACGGGGGTGGGTATTGGAATGGACATCAGCAACTTATCTCGAAGAACAACAGTTACAAGAAGGTGAATAACTGTTTTTCTTTGAGTGATGGCTCATATAGATTCTAATTGACTCTCAAACCCTACCTAGGCGGTGGGGTCGGAGTTATGGAATCGCTGACTGGAGCACCGCTCTGCCGAATGGTGTATCATCCCTGGCATGCTGGATGATGGCATAATAAGGTGAACGTATGTACTGAGGACCACGTTGCCACCTTGCAGATCTCTTGTATCGGAATCTGGGCCAGGAACGCCACTGAAGACACCTGCGCCCTTGTGGAGTGTGCCGTAATGGCCGGGGCTGGAACCTTGGCTAGCCCGTAGCACGTCCGGATGCAGGATGTGATCCACGATGAGATCCTCTGAGATGAGACCGGGAGCCCTGTCATCTGGTCTGCAACCACCACAAACAGCTGGTTTGACTTCCTGAACAGCTTCATGTGCTCAATGTAAAAAGCTAGCGCCCGCCGAACATCCAGTGAGTGGAGTCTCTGTTCTCAGACATTAGCGTGAGGCTTAGGGAAGAAGACAGGCAGAAAAATGTCCTGGTTGGTGTGAAAATGTGACACCAACTTTGGAAGGAAGGCCGGATGAGGTCTGAGTTGTATCTTGTCCTTATGGAAAACCGTGTGGGGGGGGGTTGGAAGTGAGGTTGTGAGATGGAGGGACTGGAGGTTGAGGTGATGAAGACAAACATGGTCCTGAGTGACCAGGTCAAGGAGGAGTGGCAACATGATCAGGGCATCCACTGACCGCTCCAGGAGCGTGATGTAACAATATTGGCAAGGTCACGCTGGTGCCACCAGAATTAACTCTGCCCTGTCGCTGTGGACCTTGAGTAGGACCTTGTGCACAAGGGAGATCGGAGGAAAGGCATACAACAGGTGGCCTCCCCAGGGTAGGAGGAACATGTCTGTGATCGAGCCTGGGCTGTGTTTCTGGAAGGAGCAGAACATTGGGCACTTTCTGTTGCTCCAGGTGGCGAACAGGTCGACCTGGGGACACCGCCACCCTTGGAAGATGGAGTGTATGACATCTGGGCGGATGGACTACTGGTGATTGCGGAAGGATCTGCTGAGGTGGTCCGCCAACTTGTTCTGGGAACCTGGGAGACAGAATGCTTCCAGGTGTTTACGATGGAAATCTCGCTCCTTCTTTGTCCTGGGGCGGAAAGCTCTGCAGATTTTGCACCTCTCTATCTGGTGTGCCTCCCCCAGACACTTCAGGCACGAGTCGCAGGGGTTGCCTGTTGGTAGAGGCTTGCTGCAGGTTCTGCAGGGCTTAAACCCTTGGGACCGAGGCATGCCATGAACCCAAGGGAAGGGTTGGGGATTGGGGAAAAACTCCACTACCAAACCTTATCTATCAACTATATACAACTATCACTAACTAACTGTGAACTAGAAACTACAACTACAAACTAGAAGATACGCTAAGGGAAGCACTTTCTACACAAGTGACCGCAGTTCCAATGACGGTCACTGACGGTAAGAAGGAACTGAGGAGGGGCCGGGCCGGCAGGGGCATATATTTAGCGCCATGAAGGTGCCACTCTGGGGGCTCCACAGTCGACCCGACAGGAGCTGCTAAGGCAGGGGCGGGCAAACTTTTTGGCCTGAGGGCCACATCAGATTTCCAAAATTGTATGGGGTCCAGTTAGGGGAGGCTGTGTCTCCCCAAACAGCCACTTGTGGCCCGGCCCCCACCTCTTATCTGACCCCCCCCACTTCTCGCCCCCTGACGGCCCCATCGGGACTCCTGCCCCATCCAACCCCCCCATTCCCTGTCCCCTGACGGCCCCATCGGGACTCCTGCACCATCCACCACCCCCTGTCCCCTGGCCGCCCCCAGACCCTCCACCCCTGACTGCCCCCCACTTGCCCCATCCAACCCCTCCTCCCATTCCTGACTACCCCCCCAGGACCCCTGCCCCCATGCAACCCCCCTGTTCCCCGCCCTCTGACCGCCATGCCCTCTATCCAACCCCTCCAAACTCCCCTGCCCTCTATCCAACCCCTCCCAGTCCCCGCCCCCTTACCGCGCTGCCTGGAGCACCGGTGGCTGGCGGCGCTACAGCCATGCTGCCCAGAGCACCAGGACAGGGAGCCACGCCGCCCGGCTGGAGCCAGCCACGCCACCGCGCAGCACAGATCACAGGTCAGGCCACGGCTCTGCAGCTGCACTGCCTGGCTGCCCAGAGCATTGCGCCGGCGGCGCAGTGAGCTGAGGCAGCGGGGGAGGGGCTGGGGACTAGCCTCCCAGGCCATGAGCTCAGAGGCCAGGCAGGAGGGTCCTGTGGGCCGTAGTTTACTCACCTCTGTGCTAAGGGAAAACTTTCTGACGACTGTGCACACGGCGCACGCACACACCTAATTGGAATCGATATGAGCAATCACTCCAAGAACAGAAAGTTAATCCAATGCCAATGAGGTTATTCCACAATCTTTGTGAAACCTTGGGTCATTTATAAATATGTTTATGGAGGCAGTCAAAAATGACATTTATTGTTTTGTATCCTTAAAGACTAGTTAATGAGCAAATGAGATTGCTTGTCATAAACAGAAGTGTGATGTAGTGTTTGGTATTTTCCTTTAGTTTATATTGGCATTTACTTTTCAATCTGTAAAGGTTAGGTATATATTCTGGCATTGAGAGTTGAAGATTTTAAATGTTTTTGCAAAAACAAATTTTCCATAGATACACATTCCTGGAATATTCTTCTTTTGTATTCCGAAATCTTCTAATGGAGAAGTTAGTGTCTGTGTCCCACAATGTTCAGTAAAGGCAACCACTTCAAACTGTTGAAGAGGCAACCTCATGAGATCTCTTTCTAGTGGAGTGCGGTATGCTTGATGATATTTACCTTTTTATTAATACGAAGTGACTCTAAAATACATGTATTGTTTCTAACATTTCTGCAATACATAGCTTGCAGACCACCTTGCATAAAAAGTAAAATAGAACTATCACCAGGCCAAGTCACAAAGGTATGTCTACACTGCAAAAAAACAAAACCAACATGGCAGCAAGTCTCAGAACTTAGGTCTACACACTTGGTTGTGCTATGGTGTTAAAAATAGCAGTGTAGACATTCCTGCTTGGGCTCTGAGGATACATCTACATGGCCAAAAAACCCAACCAACCAAACCCCATGGCAGCAAATCTGAGTCTTGGTCTACAGACTGGGCCACACAGGGCTCATGCTATGGTGCTAAAACCAGCAGTGTATATGTTCCTGTTCGGGTTGGAGCTCAGGCTCCGAGACCCACTCCCCTCACCAGATTTCAGAGCCCAAGCACCAGCCCCAGCAAGAATGTCTATGCTGCTATTTTTAGCGCTGTAGCGCAACCCTGAGTCTATAGACCCACTGCCATGTTTTTGTTTTGTTTTTTACAGTGTAGACATTAGGCTGCCAGTGTCCATGGAATCTGTTCCAACTTCCAAGAAACCAAGAAGCAGAATACTTGGGGAATTCTGGCAGTTGGTAAATGAGAAATCTTGCTTTTAAATAGGCTGAAATCATGACTTTGTCGCAAGCAGGAGTACAGTTACAGTATGTGTGCTATGACTAAGTATTGGGATGTGCACTGAAGACTGAGAGCTCCCCAAGTCCTACCAGCCCTTCTGTCTGCACACTTATCATTCCTGCTCGACACATTTAAGGCTTAATTTAAAAAAAAGTCTATTCCTTCTTTTGAGGAGACTGAATTTGTAGTGCTGAACCAATAACGTATTTGCACAAATGTCACTAGCTCAGCATTATACATCAAGCTTGTACCATAAAAATACCCCACCTCCCATGCTGTACCATACAGATCAGTTTGAAAGGACTGAAGCAGCCTGGTACTTATTCCATGAGTCAGAACCACCTTAATCTCATCAAATCTTTTTTTTTTTTAAGCTTTCCCATTTTTCAAATGCAGATTAACATTTTTAATCCATGTTGTGCTTCTATCCATTCAGCAAATGTAATAGTGTTTCACAGGATCTGACGTTTAGGAACTGGAAACTGTCATAATAGTGATAACTATTGTTGTAATGGGACAGAATTGGATATGTAGGAGGAATTGTAACGTTTATATTTTCTTTGAAAATTATGCTGATAAAAGCTTTGGCGTCTGATTTTAGAGCTGAGGGTCTAATTTTTGGAGAGGCTGAGGGGAAATGGGTGAAAATCTGACCCTACTGAAATCAATGAGACTAGAATTTTTACCTCACAACTCCAGATGAAGTCAATGGAAAAGGCGGATGCTCAGCACCACTGGAAATCAGACTTAAAAGTCTGATTCTACTCTATCACTGCTGTAAATCTGGAGTAATTTCATGATGCAACTGGTTTTACAACAGATTCAAAGGGATGTGACAGCAGAATCAGAACCTAACTAATCAATTTACACTTGAACAGGAAATGACTCACTAAATTCTGTTTTAAAAAGTGATTATAGCCATAGTCAGAGCATGGTCAGTAAAAGACCATGTCATCTAAGTAGCCAAATGGATCTCTTGATTTATGTAGCTGTTCTCTTCTGTTTATATACATAGCCTTCTTGTGAAATGGTGGCAGAGAATCATGCTGGGATAAGACTTTTGACATTTTTGAGACTAGAAGGTGGTGGTATTTTAAATTTAGAAAAGAATCCCAAAATGAGAGATGAAAACCTTTATAACCTCTCTGGGGATACAGTGGGTATGCAGCAGCAGGTTTGGCTATTCTGCATTTGCTCTGTAGCCACTTGTTCAGGGGTTAACTAATTAGTGATCTTTGACTAGAAAGCACACCCATGAGACAGTGAAATACCTTTTCAACCATGTGACACTGATGTGTCTCACTGTTCTGAAAGAGTAGCTTCCCCCACCGTGACAGAAGTAACCTACTAGGACTGCAACTGCTAAGATTTTCACACTGTTGCTGTCACCACAGGGTAAGTATTACCACGTAGGAATGTGATCCAAGTCAATTTCCTCCTTAGACTTTGACATCTCAGAAGAATAGAGGAGGAGGAGGAGAGAAGGGGGAGAGTGCTTGAAAGGGCCCAGTTCAGTATAGCTATGCAATCGCACTGAAATCAGTAGTGTGAAGTCCAGCCATTGCAGTCTGTGGGTGTAAGAGGAAAAAATTGGCCTGCTCTGACTTTTCGCAGACAGGCTCTCTAAATTAATATCTTAAATACTAAACAGAGAGGTGATTAATACCATTCATTCACCTGGGCAGGAACTTCAGCTGCACACTGAAGGATGACTGGGCTTGAATGTAACCTGTTTTCGGAAGAAGCTCCATGTGGTTACTCAGTTCTTTGCATACTTCAAACTTCAAGCGTAGAGCGGCTTTTGCTCTGCAAACAGATCAGACAGACCAGAGTGGGTTTGTGCTGCCAGCTCAACAGCTACACTTTACTCAATGCTTTAGCTCTCTTTTCCCACTGCAGCTCAGTTTTGTATGTTGCACTTGGAAATATTCCAAGCTTTCTTTGCAAGCGAAGGAGACTACACTGAGCACATAGAATTGTTAAAGCAAAATCACACAGTTATGTTATCTATCAGGCTACAATGCTTCCAAATCTGGGTTTCTATATTTGAGTTCACCCTGCTTCAAAGCCAAAATGTTGCAGAATAAAAGCAGTTTGTACTTATCACACATTTTTCCTTCCTGAATCAACAGCTCCAGAGACACATGGACTCTGTTCCAGGTGGAACCCATTTAGAGGTGAAGGGACAGCCTTGCTACAATGTTGGGCCTGTGCGTTGCTAAGTAATCTGGCATGGGTGGGACCAAACAAATGTAAACAAGTATTAACCCCAATATTAACTCATGAGTCAAAGCCCAGCAATCCCCTGAGCCTGGATGCCTGTGTAACCCAGACACCACCTGGGTGTGGTCTTGTGTCCCATCTAGTGGCACTGAGACCACTTAGAGAGAGAGAAAGTTAAATGAGTCTGCTCTACAGCCTTAGCTAAGAACCGGTTGGCTTTTAGCTCATGCAGTGGAGGCTCATGCACTAAGAGCTAGAGGTCCCCGGTTCGATCCCGCCCGCCGATGACCGGGGTCTGTCAGCGTTACACCTGCAGCACTGCAAGGCAGAGATTGTCTCCTGTGTGAACGAGGGAATAAGAGAGGAATGAATCTGGAAGTGGTTGGTGCATATGAATGAAAGCATCAAAATTAGCCATTTGTTAATTAGTCATTTGCTTTCTTCCCAGGGCTTTTCTAATGCTGTTGTTGATCAAATCAGTTAGATTGATTAGTCCTTTCTGCTTGTTTCTCATGCATTCTTCTGGATCAGTGGTGTGAGGTGCACTGTATAGCAATGGACACCAGTAGTAAATCCTTTCTTCAACACCACATGCACAGAATCTTTAATGACCATGGAGGGCGGCAAGGGTCCGGGCTTCGTCTGAAAGATCTCCACACAGTAAACCAAATGTGTCTGCTTCAGCAGGCTGAAAGGCTGAGCCAACACTGCCAGTGTCTGAGTATATGGTACTAGGGTTTCAGATCTGATGCAACACAGGTATTCTCTCTAGCACTGGGAGGCTAAGTAAAGCACCTGATCCTCCAAGATGCTGAGGACAGGCTGCACTACACTGAGAACCCTAAACTCAATGTGAATTGGAAGGCTGAACATCTTGCAGGACTTCTCCCCTTGGTTGGCCAAATTTTGGCCTAAGCTACTTGACAGTTTCGTAAAACAAGAACCTGGGATTTGCACTGAGAGAGTTAATCACTTTTAACTGACAAAAGTTATTCTGCCTCTACATTTATAATCTCGTCCCTGGGAGTGGGTTATTTTAGACCAAGTAAATCTCTTACATAACTTGTGCTTGTCACATTTGTGAGCTGAATTTCTGAGATAACAGCTCTACTATTTCTTTCCAACTGTGAAGAATCTCTGCAGTGTCTAAT
The DNA here is from genome assembly GCF_002925995.2 of Terrapene triunguis. Lineage (NCBI taxonomy): Eukaryota > Metazoa > Chordata > Testudines > Emydidae > Terrapene > Terrapene triunguis. Next base: position 5,959,644 of record NW_020665065.1, on the reverse strand, counting down.
TCTGGTAAGAAGTTTAGAATATGCATCTTCTAACAGAAATAGTGTTTTAAAAAAAACAACCGCCAATCCTATTACTATGCATTTAAAAAGAATCTAAAATATGGGGAGTGTTAAAATAGGAACACTCAGCATCTAGCAGCCAATAACTGCATTAGACAGAAAAAAACCAGCACATGGAAGTCAATTAACAGAGTAGCTCACATAACCATTCTCTAAAGGTAAGAGTTACTGCACAGATCTCTAGGAAACTAACAATCTGCAGCACTACCTTTACACTGCAGTATGTTCTGACACCATGGGACAATGCACAGCTATTACAGTGGTGAGGGCCATATAAGTACCTGGACAAAAATTCAGCATCCTCTGAAATAAGGATTTGGTCCATCTATGTATTTATATGGGACCTAGCACCACAGCATCTGAGCATCTTCCAATCATTAATGAATGTACATTTGTGTGAATTGGGGAAAGTTTTATTATCCCCATTTTACAGATGGGGAACTAAAGCAAAAAAAGACTTGCCCAACATCACACAGGAAGTCTGTTGGAGAGCTGTGACTAGAGCGAAGGTCTCCCAAGTTCCAGGCCACTGCCTTAGCCACAAGATGTCATGCTAGGTAAGTAAAGTATCTAGGAAACAAAGGCTATATCTACACCACCAAAAAAACCAAAACTCATGGCAGAGTGTCTCACAGCTTGGATCAACTGACTCAGGATTGGGCTATGGGGCTAAAAGGAGCAGTGTAGACATTTTGGCCTGGGCTCTGAAACCCAACGAGGGGTTCTTGCTCCAGCCCAAGCAAGAATGTCTATACTGCTATTTTTTTGTCCTGTAGCCCAAGCCCCGTGAGTCTGAGTCAGTTGACCTGGGCTCTGAGACTCGCTGCTATGGATTTTTTTTTTCCAGTGTAGATATTCCCAAAATATGCCTAGAATGCTCCACAACAGCTCTGAACATTAATGACCCATGAATCATGCCAAGTGTATACTATACAGAGGTACTATAGTATCTGTTTAAAGGTATGCTTAACCTCCTTGGTGGCTGCCCTATAGATCTTATGAGGCAGAACTGGCCTGAGGCTGGCTTCTAGTTTTGACATTGATTTTAACTACAGGGGAAAGCCAGAGGAAGAATAACAATGAAAAATACAAGGCACTTTGTAGGCTATCCCAGGCTGACTAAATGTATTTGTGTATAATGAAATAATAAGGTTAACATTCTTCCCTCCCTAAAATATATAGTGCTGGCAAAAGATGCTGGGTGTCTGCCTTAGAGACTGAAGTCTTCCATCCAGGTACAACACGTGCAGCAGCAGTGAGGAATAGCTCAGTGGTTTGAGCATTGGCCTGTTAAACCCATGGTTGTGAGTTCAATCCTTGCCACTTAGGGATCTGGGGCAAAATCAAAATTGGTCCTGCTAGTGAAGGCAGGGGGCTGGACTCGACCTTTCAAGGTCCCTTCCAGTTCTAGGAGATGGGATATCTCCATTAATTTTATTTATTTTTATTTTTAATCCTGAAATGAAGTGGCTAGCTCTTTAAATGATGGAGTAATTCACTCTTCATGCCTGCTGAGTGCTTGGCTTCTCTGCTGACATAGCCAATATGGGACCCATTTAGTGGTATTTGTGGTTATGTGCCTACCTGAATGGAGATGATCGAAAAACAAACAGATGGTAATGGAGAAAGACTTTCAGTCTATTCAAGCTAGTACCAAGAAAATTTTGAAGGCCTAATTAGGTGTTATGAGGCTTTTATTAAAACAAAAATTATTAAAATACTACTGGTCACTATATTAGTGTGGTTCACTATCTATTAGTATGATGCTTTGATTTTTTTTCCCCTTCTCAGACAAGTCATTCCTTATGATCTCCCTATTTAGTTATTTTAATTAGCCAATCATGACTGTATTATGGGATAGCTTACCTGCTTCGAATAATGATACAGTCTTGATAGAGCCGGTCGTACATACAGATCTTTAGATCGACATTCGGATTGGGCACCCAAACAGGAACATCAACAGAGACTCCAATGACAGAAAAGTGTAGCTATAGATAGTTTGAATATACAAATCAATAATGGTTACTACTTTCCAGAGCCATTGAAAATTTCTAACGAATCAGGATAAAGGAAAACTAGGTTTGTGCTGATAAACAGCAGAATCATATATCCTATTATTAATATTAAAGACATTTTAAGTAAACACAATGAAGAAAATATCCTTTATAAATTAAAACGTTGCAGCTTTCACTTACCAGTATAAAACACAAACTATAGTAGTTTTTGTCCAAACATTATAGAAGGCATACATGTGTCATACTGGCTAATATTTTAAACTTTTTCTTAAAATATAGGATTTTTTTTTAAATTTAGCACTACAAGTTTAATAACCCTGGATACTGCAGTCTGTTTGTGGGATAAACAGTTATATAATGGTCAGCACAGTGCAAGCTGCTCTCACAGTGACCCCCCCCCCCCACCAAAGGACTCAGCCCAGTCCTAGCGGGAATACTCCTTCCTTCCGAAGAAGTGTATCCACAAAGTCATGAGGGTCTGGACTACTCCTCTGCAGCTCTTTGTGGAGCTGCTGCTTTGTGGATTTTGGGGAGAGCCAGGTTTGGGGCAGACAGCCTCCTGCTAAGTATAGATTTTCTGCCAAACTACTAAGATCAACACCACGGCAGTGTGTGGCCTGAAATAAAAGTGTAGCATTAAAATACGTTGTAGTGGTAATTAGAGTTGTCACCTGTCCCAGTTATCATGCATTCTATGGGCGGTTTCACTTTCCTTTCTCAGGATGACTATAAACTTCTTTTTCTCTAACCTCTCCCACAGCTTCAACCCCACCTCCCAACCCCTTGTAGTTCTTGTTACACATAGAAGGATGTCAAACTTGCTTTTCTTCAGTGTGTTGGATCAGACCCTGGCACTTAGAAACACTCACTGGTTTGCAGTTTGGGTTGTCAAATGTAATCTCAAATTCTGCACGTACATCCCCAGGGACGGAGGGGGTAAAAATAATCTGAAGTTTAATTGAGCTGAAGGGTCCAATTTCACCTTCTGTAACCTAAACATGATGCAAAAAAAGTGTTACTAACTTTCATTTAAAATCTGGCTGTATTATTCTATTCTATATAGGACCTTATGCTGTGCTCATTATGGTAGTATCTGAGCCTGTACTGAATTACTGGACCTTTGTACATATTGATATATCAATATACATATGTTATATTGATCTATACAGTTACATAGTTCTGCCCATTGTCAGATTGAACGCACTATGCTGGACACAGTAGAAAAGTGTATCAATAATACCTTAAAGAGCTTGATCCTTCGAAAAACTGAGCACCTCATCTGAGTCACGGAGTGCCTTCAATTTCCAGAGGGTGCTCAGCATCTTGCAGAAAAGTTGCTCAGCCATGGACTCTAAGTGTGACATCTGAGTTATGTGTTTTGCCATCTCCTCTGATGGAAGGAGGGTAGAATACCCACTGTCTGGGCTGGTGTATAAGTGATACATGAAGCAATGCTTTTTTGTGCTACCACTCAAGGGCCTGTTCCTCCTTCCACTGAATTCAACAGCAGCAGGCTCAACCACCTCTCCTACTCCCCTCCACAAGGGGAACAGCAGAAGCCAACAGAAGCTTGCAGCCTATGATGGGTTTTGTAAAGCCCAGGACATGTGGAGATCCTGCTCCAAAGCAGCCAACACCAGTTACTGCTGAGTGCAGGGATAAGTCAGGGCCTTCCAGCCTCTCTCTGAGTAGATTCAGAGGCAGCTGCCAAGGACCCCTTGGCCTGTCTTTCCCCCATCTCACATAGGATGCATCATCAGTTGAGAGGAGCCTGGGTAGCCTCCTGCCATCATATTCACTCTAATCTGAAACCTTGTCTCTGGCCAGAGATATCTATCTATCTATATCCTCTCTCTCTGGGTGAATTTCCCCTCCTTTCCCCCCCCCCCCGCCCCAAATCTTTCTAGATAGCAAGCTCTTTAAGGCAGGCATTGTCTTGCTAAGCCCGTGCAAGGCCTAGAGCATTTTGAGTGCTACTACAATATAATGAATAATAATAAAAGCAGCAAACTATGGCCTGATTTCAGTGAAAGCATGAGACTTTACATGCCATACAGTTATGGAAATGTTTCCAAATTCCATGAAATAATGGTGAATCTATGAAAGAGGATGAAATTCAATGAAAATTCTCCAGTTTGACTACAATATGCTTTGGTTTAATTTTACATAAAACATACATTTTTAAAAGGCAAAGAAGACACAGAGTAGCTGAACCCAAGACTGAAATGGTGCCAAGTATAAAATAGGCGTAAACTCTTTCCTGACAGCTGGCTATGGTACATTTTAGGCAGAAAAAGGCGGTGTAAGATAGGTCAAACTGCAGAGTGCCAATACAGTAGAACCTCCGTTATGAACACCTCGAGAATGGTGGTGTTCATAACTCTGAAATGTTCGTAACTCTGAACAAAATGTTATGGTGGTTCTTTCAAAAGTTTACAGTTGAACATTGACTTAATACAACTCTGAAACTACTATGCAGAAGAAAAATACTGCTTTTAACCATCTTAATTTAAATGATACAAGCACAGAAAAAGTTTCCTTCCTTTGTCAAATCTTTTTTATAACTTTCCCTTTATTTTTTTTTTAGTAGTTTGTTTAACACAGTACTGTACTTTGCAGTATTTGCTCCCCCCCAATCTCTGCTGCCTGATTGTGTGCTTTCAGTTCCGAATGAGGGGTGTGGTTGACTGGTCACTTCATAACTCTGGTGTTCATAATTCTGAGGTTCTACTGTACCAATAAAATACCTAAAATACAACCACACTAACTGTGATGTGATATGATGAAACCTTATGGGTTTGTCAGTGCTCACACTGAAGCCAAAGCAAGTTTTGCTTGAATAAAGAATGCAGGATTTGGTTCATGGTCAGTTTCCCTGGCTCAAGAATTGGACTAGCTGAATGCCTGTACATATTTCAGTAAATACATTACCTTGCCCAGTGTAATTTCAATGGGTTCTTCCTCAGGCGGTGGTTCCGCTGGGCTTTGTGCATTTTCTGCCTCTAGATCTGCCTTGGTGATTAATGCATCTTGACTAAGTTGTTCTAAAAGACAAACCGGATGTTGGGCCTGGGTAACTAACTCTGTGTTAAAAGCATCAGAGCCCATGTTCGTTGAGTTTTGGGGAATAATGCAAGGCCCATAGCTTCTCTCAGGCTTTTGAGGAGGGGATTTATGGGGGATCTAGAGAATGATTTCTCTTTGTTCATATGAATGATCATGAGAGAAGAAAGTACAATTTAATTGTTAAAGACATACTGTAAATGTTCAGAATGCAGCAAGACCTGTAGTTATTCTTAACACATCCTCCTGTGAGAGTGAGTTCATAGTCCACAGTTTGCTCTAGTCATGTGAAAGCACGGTCTTCCCCGCTTATGAGCCTCCCACTACTGGGTGAGTTTCATTGGTCTAGTGGAATGTAGCTGTGATAGGTGGCCAGGGTCATCCCAGAGGGAGCTGGGACCAATCCCATGAAGGGCCCCAAATCACAGAGAGCTTGAATTGGACTTTATCCAATGGGGATCCAATAGGGAGTGCAGAGAGCAGAATATCAGTGTGATGTTTTCAGGAAGACCTGTGTTGCAAGCAGGATGTGCTGCTGCATTTGGACCATTAGCTGGTTCTTAATCAGCCCAGATATAACCATAGAATCATAGAAGATTAGGGTTGGAAGAGACCTCAGGAGGTCATCTAGTCCAACCCCCTGCTCAAAGCAGGACCAACACCAACTAAATCATCTCAGCCAGGGCTTTTGTCAAGCCAGGCCTTAAAAACCTCTAAGGATGGAAATTCCACCTCCTCCCTAGGTAACCCATTCCAGTACTTCATCACCCTCCTAGTGAAATAGTTTTTCCTAATATCCAACCTAGACCTCCCCCACTGCAACTTGAGACCATTGCTTTTTGTTCTGTCATCTGCCACCACTAAGAACAGTCTAGCTCCATCCTCTTTGGATCCCCCCTTCAGGTAGTTGAAGGCTGCTATCAAATCCCCCCTCACTCTTCTCTTCTGCAGACTAATTAAGCCCAGTTCCCTCAACCTCTCCTCGTAAGTCATGTGCCCCAGCCCCCTAATCATTTTCATTGCCTACAGTGGACTCTTTCCAATTTGTCCACATCCTTTCTGTAGTGGGGGACCCAAAACTGGACCACTCCAGATGTGGCCTCACCCGTGATGAATAGAGGGGAATAATAACTTCCCTCGATCTGCTGGCAATGCTCCTACTTATACAGCCCAAAATGCCGTTAGCCTTCTTGGCAACAAGGGCACAGTGTTGACTCCTATCCAGCTTCTCGTCCACTGTAATCCCCAGGTCCTTTTCTGTAGAACTGCCACTTAACCAGTCAGTCCCCAGCCTGTAGCAGTGCATGGGATTCTTCTGTCCTAAGTGCAGGACTCTGCACTTGTCCTTGTTGAACCTCATCAGATTTCTTTTGGCCCAATCCTCCAATTTGTCTAGGTCACTCGGGACCCTATCCCTACTCTCCAGCACATCTACCTCTCCCCCAAGCTTAGTGTCATCCGTGAACTTGCTGAGGGTGCAATCCATCCCATCATCCAGATCATTAATGAAGATGCTGAACAAAACCGGGCCCAGGGCTGACCCCTGGGGCACTCCACTTGATACCGACTGCCAACTAGACAGCGAGCCATGATCACTACCTGCTGAATCCGACAATCTAGCCAGCTTTCTATCCACCTTATAGTCCATTCATCCAATCCATACTTTTTTAACTTGCTGGCAAGAATACAGTGGGAGACCGTATCAAAAGCTTTGCTAAAGTCAAAATATATCATGTCCACTGCTTTCCCCATATCCACAGAGCCAGTTATCTCATCATAGAAGGCAATCAGGTTGGTCGGGCATGACTTGCCCTTGGTGAATCCATATTGACTGTTCCTGATCATCTTCCTCTCCTCCAAGTGTTTCAAAATGGATTCCTTGAGGACCTGCTCCATGATTTTTCCAGGGACTGAGGCTAGGCTGACTGGTCTGTAGTTCCCCGGATTCTCCTTCTTCCCTTAATAATGAATACTTTAGATTGATTATAGCACCTACCCTCCTAAAGGATTCTACAGTGCCTCAAACTATATTCATATTGCACCAAAGAAAAGTTCTGGAGTGGGGGCAGTAACCAGCTGGTGACTGCATATGTAATGCCAACAGACCCTGGTCATCGACGGGCGGGATCGAATCTGGGACCTCTGGAGCTAAATGCATGAGCCTCTACTGCATGAGCTAAAAGCCATATGGCTGTTAGTTAAGGCTGTAGAGTAGACACATTAATCTCTCTCTCTTGGTGCCACTACATGGGACAATACACCACACCCAGGAGTTGTGTGGGTTACACATACTTCATCATAACTGGAGGAAGAGGGGTAATTTTGGCCAACTCAGCAAATCCATGCTCAGTATGTCATGGGATCTTTAATGTGCCTGGAGAACAGAGAAGATCTTAATGTTTGATCTCACCTGAAAGACAGCATACAGATATTGTATGTTGTAGAGAGAACACTGTAATTGTAACAAAACAATCTAAAGAACTGTTACTGAATCTTTTAGGTTCAAAACAAAATCCATATTTTAATTAAAAAAAGAGAAATCCTAATATGATTTTAACAGTGTCTTTTGATCAGAATGGTAAAATGATCAGAATGACTGGGAACACTTAGCTTCTTCAATATCTGTATTAATGGATGTAAGTCTCTTCCTCCTCCCCCCCCCCCAATCTTATAAAGCACAAAATAAAGATTAAAAGATGAAAGGAAAAATGTCTGAGGAGGTTCATCTGTATGTCACTTTGTTCCTAAAATTATAGGTTATAAAAATAAACTTGTCATGTGGTTCTCTTGTGAAAGGTGGGTGTTCAGTTGATGAGACAAGAACAATGATAACAATTTTGTAGTCTCTACAGGAAAATCCAGTTGGATTTTGTGTGTTTATCTGAGGTTAGTACTCGATAAGGAGTGAGGTTGGGGACATTCTCCACTGCTTTTAGTATATGCAATGGTGCTAGTGCATTATTTTTAGTCACTTTTGTGTGGTGCCCAGAAGCCTTTCTGTTGGGACAGCATACAAACAAAAACATATATTATTACGGGAACGGTCATTGTTTCATTTATTGAGCAGGTTTGCTAAGCATCTTAGCTCCAGTCTCTTACGTGAACGAATGAAACTTAGGAGAATGTTTAGCCTCAGAAATTGCAGAAGGTCAATTTTCTAAAACCATAGTCTTACCTACATGACTGCTGCCCAGGTTGTTTTCAGTCTTCTGGCTCTCACCCAACATGTAAGTCTGCCTAACTTCTTCAGCATGGACAGGAGAAACTTGTTCCTTGTTTTCATATATAGATGATTCCACAGGACTGCTGCTGGCTTTCTCTTCAGAGGTGATGCCATCCAAAGCTGGACTAACCTAATTAGATGATTTATAGAAAAGATTTTAAAACATAAAACTTATCAAGATGTAACTTAATTGCACCTAGCTCCATTCCATCTGCCACTTTTCAAAAGGAAGTAGCCTTATTATCTAACTACATTCTATATTGTGTGTGGAGAAAATGCACTGTGCGTTCCCTACAAAGTGCACACTTTTTTATACTACAGTTTTATTGGTGGTAGGATGCAATTATTGCTCCTCAGAAATGGAATTGATATAGTGAGCACAATTCACTAGAACATTGAGTGACTGTGTTCAGAAAAATGACTCAGGAAATTTGACATTTTGTATTGGTTCTCAAGGACTTCATAACAAATTTCCTAAAACACACAAGTAAACAGGTGCTTTTCTTTAACTGCCAAAGCTGAAAATTCAGCCTTGGATCTGAGTCAAGCATAGCTTGACTTGAGACTTGTTACCAGTGATAAAAACTCTGCATTTGAAACTGGGCAAGTCTGCTGCTGATGCATAGCCAGAATAGAATCCATATTACTTGTTAAGGTGTTCTGGGTTTGCACTGTTAATTGGAATAAAGAGTGATAAAACTTTGTTTTAGGTAGCAAAGAAAGTGGATATGAAAGAGAATATAGACAAGGAGTTGTGAATTCAGAAGGTGTAATTTCTCCATAGTCAATTTCCTTATATGAATAACACTGTAATATGATAGAATTAGAGTTGAAAACCACGGTGAAGAGTCAGCTCAGCAGTTTTATTGTACATTGTTTGATGGTCTCTCTTATAACAGGTCTATCACTTTCTTAAAAATTAAAAAAGAAATTAGTTTTGAAACACCTTGGAGCCAATTAAACTCTAATATATAAAAAGAAGCAACTAAAGATTGGGCTGATTTAAAAAAAAAATCAGATGAAATATCCTCAAATTGTCCCATTAATTTACTGTGGAACTTAACAACAACAAAAAAAGTTACATTATAACAATATTGTTAATCAAGACAGCAGTTACAGAGCATGATTTGATTGATGGTATGATTTTTTTTAAAACAAAAATAAAAAAAAAAAAAAAAAGATTCTCTGGAAATGCCACTCTGGAATCAACTAATTATCTCAGCTTTCATTTTTTTTTTTTTTTTTAAAAAGTAAGCTTCTAACTTTGTGGCTGCAGAGGAAAGCATGTGTATACCCGAAATGCTCAGAAAACCCAAAATGTATTATTATTTTTTTAAATTTTTATAATTTTTAAACGAATTCCATGATATATTGGGAGGCCCAGACTCTATTTTTGAATGCTTGCAGTTGGCAATGTTGCATAACTGTTTTTCAACTCTAACAAGCTCTACTGGTTGGAGTGTCTAAATCAGTCTGATGAAATGCCCTTGGACCCACCATTCTTTCGAGGGAAGATTTCGCTGTTGTGCACGTGCCATTGTCACCCACTGATGTCTGAAGTTTAAATCTTGTTCCCAAAGCGCCACGGTTTGTTAGGATGATCGTCCGTGAAATTGTTTCCCCCACCACGTGAGTGCCAAAGTCAATGAGCTCTTTATCTAGTGCCAGCTGTAAGGAGAAAAACCATAATTACTGCTATCCTAGATAGTCAGTAATGTCAATTAAATGAACATCTACCATTTTGAGCATAAGACTTTAAAGTCCTTATTACCTCTTCAAAGACAATGTCAAATAATGACACAAATTATGGGCACTCTTCTGTCTTTTGTGTAGAAGCCAACCCATCTGAACAACGAAGTCATATTAAAGTGAACAACTTTCCTTTCACTCCATTAAATGATGCTGGAAACAGTTGGCCAGATTCTGTGATTAGTTACATCATTGCATAAACCTGTGGTAACTCCCATCGAATCAAGGGAGTTATTCTGTATTTATACATTGGTTTGCAGGGCAGAATTTGGCCCCATTGTTCTTTTTATATCTCAGTTAGGTGGAATTATCTTGCTGGTACCATGCTGGAAAAGAAGAGCGTCCAATGTGTTGTATTGATTGGCGATCAATTTGTGACACATTCTAGCTTGTTAGGTCTATAACAGCTTTAACCTCATAGTGACTCATTAGTAGAGGTAGAATTTTCATTGATCTTGTAATTAAGTTTATGGAAGAGGCATATGAAATTGTTTCAAGCATCAAGTGGCTGAAGAGAATGAGTCTTTCTTTTGTAAAACTTGTTAACCTTCAATCTGCTAGCAGACCACGGTGGGCTGAATTCCCGCAAACTTTTAAAGCATACAGAATGTTTCTTTATACAATATACACTTCAATTTGTAAAATTTTAAAGTTGCTGTAGTTCAGAACTTTCCCCTCTCCCTATCTTTCTTTAAAACTTCCACTTTCCCATAGAAAGTGTTATCCCTTTTGAAAGGGATGGGAAACAAATCCATTTTATAAGAGGCAACCTTAACTGAAGCAAAGACATAGGCAAGTTGCTTTGGTTGACAAGGACTGTAGTAATGTGAAATAGAGAATGTATATAACTGTAATGGCCTGGAAAATCATTGAATCCATGATAGCAGAGAATTGGCCATCTGCTCTTTCAAATCCATATACACAACTCAAAGGCTTTACGATCACTTGGATATTTTCTTATGGGTTTGCTGTGCAGCTAAATTTCACATTTAGTAGCAAATAGATATTAGAGCAGCTGATTTATTAGGCAATTTATTTACTGGTAATTTGCTGCCAAGTCAGGGGTGAATTTCTGAATCAGGCACTACGGTGATATTTAATACCAGTATTCATGGCCATAAGCACCGACTCGTGGGTGCTCCGGGGCTGGAGCACCCATGGAAAAAAAATAGTGGGTGTTCTGCACCCACTAACAGCCCCCCCATCAGCTCCTCCCCCTCCCGCCCACCACACATCAGCTGTTCAGTGGCATGCAGGAGGTGCTGGGGGGAGGGGGAGGAGCAAGGGTGGGGTGCGCTTGGGGGAAGGGGTGGAATGGGGCAGGGGTGGGGCAAGAAGAGGTGGGGGTGAGGGTTTGGGGGAAGGGATGGAGTGGGTGTGGGACCTGGGGTGGAGCAGGGGTCAAGCACCCCCTGGCAACTCATAAAGATAGCATCTATGTTCATGTCTATGGGAAATCAACAAAAAGTTGCTCATTTCAAGGGCTGACTTTTTTTTTACCTTGACTTGTAGGGAACAGAGGGATGATTAGAAGAAGCACCTTTTGTTGAAGAAAAATGATGTACTTAGTTAGTTTGTACAAATCAAGGTTCCCTAAGCAGATAGTCTGTTCCACAGCTTTATGCATAAATTGCTCAACATAGTGGATTGGATCCCCCAGGTGATAGGAGTTTTTCCTTCTGACAGTCTGTCAAATCCCTAGTTTGCTGGCTCTCTTAGAGTGTGGTGCAACACTCATGTTTATTGTCTTTAGACCCCAACCCAGTAAATCATTTAAGTACATGCTCCACTTTAAGTATCAAATAATCCTACTGAAGTCAAAATGACTTCTCATGTGTTTAAATTTAAGTACACGCTTAAGTGGTTTAATAGATTGGGGACTTCCTGAGTAATACACTGAATTTCCTTTCACAGTTTCTATTTTCTTATTTTTCCTCTTCTGTGTATTTGATTATTTTTGCTTTGTTTCACTATCTATCTATGAGTAAAACTTGCTGTCTGCTGAGCTCTCAATGTGCAATGCAATAAAGAACAATAAAAATTCCAACCTAGAGCAAAACAAATTTTTTTGATTGAAAGTTTTTTCAGCAAAAAATGCAGATTCGAAAACATGGAAACATTTTGCAAATTCACATTGTTTTTTGCCTAATATTTTAAGTCAAGAAAAAAAATCTTTTAAAAATAAATCCCCCTCAAATCAAAGCATTTCGTTTTGATATTTTCAAAATGAAATGTTTACATTTTTTGGTTCAAAATCATTTTTCATTTTGAAATGTCCTTTAATTTTATTTTTAAAAATAAACTTTAAAAAAATGTTAAACCAAAATGAAACATTTTGTTCAACTTGAAATGATTTTTTTTCAACTCTTTGATTCATGGAAAATGTTTGAAAAAATTCATTTTTGGTTTGATCTGACACAACTTTAAATTAATTTTATTTATTTATTTATTTATTTTTAGACTTGTCAATGAACTGAAAAATCTATAATTTGCCCAGTTCTACTCCAGGGTAGCTCTCCTGTGTCTAAATCCTTTTTATACCTGTTTGTGCTACTAGTAGGACTACTAGTAATACTCCACATTTTCTATTTGCTAGCCTGATTCCTTAGTGACTGCTATATTGGAAAAATCATCCTGCATACCCATTTCCATCCAGTGTCTAGATTTGTTTAGTGTCAGTCTGTAGGCACACATTGTTTATCCCATCTCATTTCGTCTCTGATGCAATCTTGTGACTGATATATCTTCACGTATCTGATAAGGACGTTTCAAAAGAGCGGTTGCTCTGCCAAAGTACATTCTTCAAAGTAGCCCATGAGAAATCAAATGCCCCCACTTAAGAAAAACTAGTGCCTCCTGTGAAAATACTGTGTGTCATAGCTTAAATATAATAGGTGTATATTCCTCATTTAAAACCAGGTTTAAAAATTCTCTAAAGGCTGATACTTTGCATAAGGAGAGATGATTTATAAGTTTTATTATGAATAGATGGAGGAATCTAAAGATGTGTTATGATTTTTTGTTTATATGGAAAGCTAAGCTTATGAACAAATTCCCTGAGACACAGGCTAGATTTTCAAAGAAACATAAGGAAGTAAGGTACGCAACTTCTATTTGTGACTTTGAACATCTTTCCCCACTCTCCTGTCATATTGTGCCACAATTTTTTAAATATAACTCCCAACTGGTTTCCACTGGAAGTTAAGGTCACGGCTCATGGTGAGCTGTATACGTTAAAGTGATTTTGTAAATGTCTCAGTGAAACCCTCAAGCATTTGTGTGTAAGATAGCATGTCTTCTCATACAATAAGTTATTTTCACCTCCAATAAAATATGAAATACATTTTGTAATGTTATGTTCAAAATAAAATGAGAAGGAAAAGTAATGGGTGTTGGCTACATGTACCATGCATTTACCTACCCTTTTTTTGTATGTTAATTAGAGGACCCAAATTATAAAGCCTTAACTATAATTTTAACAGATTTTAACTATAAGCACATGAGTACCTTGTAAGGTCCTTGGGGGCAGAACATCTGTTTGTTCAGTTTCTGTACAGCCCCTAGTGCAATGGGATCTTTGTGCATGACTAGGGGACCTAGGCACTTCTGTATTGCACATAATTAATAAATAGTAGTAAGAGTCCCACTGACTCCAATTTGAGTACTCACATGCTTAAATATAAGCACATGCATAAATCTTTGTAGAGTTTGGGGCCTGAGACCTTAAACAGCATTTCTTGTTTAACTCAAAATATAACAATGCATCTACTAGGCAGAAATCCATCCATGTGGGCACAAATGATACTGCGAAGTGTGACAATGAGCGGATCAAGAGTGACTACAGGGCTCTGGGAGTACGGGTGAAGGAGTTTGGAGCGCAGGTGGTATTCTCTTCGATTCTTCCTGTCAAAGGTAGAGGCCCGGGCAGAGACAGATGCGTCATGGAGGTGAATGCCTGGCTGTGAAGATGGTGTCGCCAGGAGGGCTTTGGCTTCCTCGACCACGGGATGCTATTCGAGGAAGGACTGCTAGGCAGAGATGGCGTTCACCTTTAGAGGAGGGGAAAGACCCTATTTGGACACAGACTAGCTAACCTAGTGAGGAGGGCTTTAAACTAGGTTCAACGGGGACAGGTGAGCAAAGCCCACAGGTAAGTGGGGAACATGGAGACCTGGGAGATGGGTTGGAAACAAGAGGGAGTGTGGGCTATATTGGCAGAGAGAAAGGAGGGTCAGGACAAAACTGGGAGGCAAGATCAAACCAGTATCTTAGATGCCTATATACAAATGCGGGAAGTATGGGTAATAAGCAGGAAGAACTGGAAGTGCTAATAAATAAATACAACTATGACATTGTTGGCATCACTGAAACTTGGTGGGATAATACACATGATTGGAATGTTGGTGTGGATGGGTACAGCTTGCTCAGGAAGGATAGACGGGGGGAAAAGGGAGGAGGTGTTGCCCTATATATTAAAAATGTACACACTTGGACTGAGGTGGAGATGGACATAGGAGACAGAAGTGTTGAGAGTCTCTGGGTTAGGCTAAAAGGGGTAAAAAACAAGGGTGATGTCATGCTAGGAGTCTACTACAGGCCACCTAACCAGGTGGATGAGGCTTTTTTTAAACAACTAACAAAATCATCCAAAGCCCAAGATTTGGTAGTGATGGGGGATTTCAACTATCCAAATATATGTTGGGAAAATAACACAGTGGGGCACAGACTATCCAACAAATTCTTGGACTGCATTGCAGACAACTTTTTATTTCAGAAGGTTGAAAAAGCTACTGGGGGGAAGCTGTTCTAGACTTGATTTTAACAAATAGGGAGGAACTCGTTGAGAATTTGAAAGTAGAAGGCAGCTTGGGTGAAAGTGATCATGAAATCATAGTTTGCAATTCTAAGGAAGGGTAGAAGGGAGAACAGCAAAATAGAGACAATGGATTTCAGGAAGGCGGATTTTGGTAAGCTCAGAGAGCTGATAGGTAAGGTCCCATGGGAATCAAGACTGAGGGGAAAAACAACTGAGGAGAGTTGGCAGTTTTTCAGAGGGACACTATTAAGGGCCCAAAAGCAAGCTATTCCGCTGGTTAGGAAAGATAGAAAATGTGGCAAAAGACCACCTTGGCTTAAACACGAGATCTTGCATGATCTAAAAAATAAAAAGGAGTCATATAGAAAATGGAAACTAGGACAGATTACAAAGGATGAATATAGGCAAACAACACAGGAATGCAGGGGCGAGATTAGAAAGGCAAAGGCACAAAATGAGCTCAAACTAGCTACAGGAATAAAGGGAAACAAGACGACTTTTTATCAATACATTAGAAGCAAGAGGAAGACCAAAGACAGGGTAGGCCCACTGCTCAGTGAAGAGGGAGAAACAGTAACAGGAAACTTGGAAATGGCAGAGATACTTAATGACTTCTTTGTTTCGGTCTTCACCGAGAAGTCTGAAGGAATGCCTAACATAGTGAATGCTAATGGGAAGGGGGTAGGTTTAGCAGATAAAATAAAAAAAGAACAAGTTAAAAATCACTTAGAAAAGTTAGATGCCTGCAAGTCACCAGGGCCTGATGAAATGCATCCTAGAATACTCAAGGAACTAATAGAGGAGGTATCTGAGCCTCTAGCTATTATCTTTGGAAAATCATGGGAGACGGGAGAGATTCCAGAAGACTGGAAAAGAGCAAATATAGTGCCCATCTATAAAAAGGGAAATAAAAACAACCCAGGAAACTACAGACCAGTTAGTTTAACTTCTGTGCCAGGGAAGATAATGGAGCAAGTAATTAAGGAAATCCTCTGCAAACACTTGGAAGGTGGTAAGGTGATAGGGAATAGCCAGCATGGATTTGTAAAGAACAAATCGTGTCAAACCAATCTGATAGCTTTCTTTGATAGGATAACGAGTCTTGTGGATAAGGGAGAAGCTGTGGATGTGGTATACCTAGACTTTAGTAAGGCATTTGATACAGTCTCGCATGATATTCTTATTGATAAACTAGGCAAATACAATTTAGATGGGGCTACTATAAGGTGGGTGCATAACTGGCTGGATAACCGTACTCAGAGAGTTGTTATTAATGGTTCCCAATCCTGCTGGGAAGGCATAACAAGTGGGGTTCCGCGGGGGTCTGTTTTGGGACCGGCTCTGTTCAATATCTTCATTAACGACTTAGATATTGGCATAGAAAGTACGCTTATTAAGTTTGCGGATGATACCAAACTGGGAGGGATTGCAACTGCTTTGGAGGACAGGGTCATAATTCAAAATGATTTGGACAAATTGGAGAAATGGTCTGAGGTAAACAGGATGAAGTTTAACAAAGACAAATGCAAAGTGCTCCACTTAGGAAGGAACAATCAGTTTCACACATACAGAATGGGAAGAGACTGTCTAGGAAGGAGTACGGCAGAAAGGGATCTAGGGGTTATAGTGGACCACAAGCTAAATATGAGTCAACAGTGTGATGCTGTTGCAAAAAAAGCAAACATGATTCTGGGATGTATTAACAGGTGTGTTGTGAGCAAGACACGAGAAGTCATTCTTCCGCTCTACTCTGCGCTGGTTAGGCCTCAGCTGGAGTATTGTGTCCAGTTCTGGGCACCGCATTTCAAGAAAGATGTGGAGAAATTGGAGAGGGTCCAGAGAAGAGCAACAAGAATGATTAAAGGTCTTGAGAACATGACCTATGAAGGAAGGCTGAAAGAATTGGGTTCGTTTAGTTTGGAAAAGAGAAGACTGAGAGGGGACATGATAGCAGTTTTCAGGTATCTAAAAGGGTGTCATAAGGAGGAGGGAGAAAACTTGTTCACCTTAGCCTCTAAGGATAGAACAAGAAGCAATGGGCTTAAACTGCCGCAAGGGAGGTCTAGGTTGCACATTAGGAAAAAGTTCCTAACTGTCAGGGTGGTTAAACACTGGAATAAATTGCCTAGGGAGGTTGTGGAATCTCCATCTCTGGAGATATTTAAGAGTAGGTTAGATAAATGTCTATCAGGGATGGTCTAGACAGTATTTGGTCCTGCCATGCGGGCAGGGGACTGGACTCGATGACCTCTCGAGGTCCCTTCCAGTCCTAGAATCTATGAATCTATGAAATGTTGGACATTGTTTACTAACATGCTTATAAAGAACCTTACAAGCTATAAACAAATCTTTATGAAATATGCTGATAGTAGTGCTGCACTTTCATAGAAGAATCTATTCAGGAATGAATCATTATGGCAAGAGAGTACTTGAGACAGAGAGGAATAAGAAAGAAAAGTGCATACATTTCTAAGTATTCTCACTAATATTTATATTCATTTTGCTCTTACACTGGACTCTCTCATCCAAAGTATTTAAAGTTAAAAAAAAAATTGACTTACAACACATCTCTTGGTTGTACATTTCAATGGAATGGAAAAGGAACCATTCTGAGCCAAAAATGTGACTTTTCCTTCAAGAACTTCATTTATCTAAACAAAATAATTTAAAAAAATTAATGATGCATCTAAACAGATTAAGCATTAAATCTTTAGCCATCTGAAAAAGTTAATCAACTTATAAATTATAGTAAAGAAGAAATAAATACATTGTTAAGGTTAGATACGGTAACATAATTTTAGTGTGTCTAGGTTTCTATGTAACTGCAACTTTTTTTTTTTGCTAATTACCTAACTTATTTCAGGAAGGTAACATCTAACATGTTCCAGTTTGGAGCAATTTTCAGCCTGACAATACATGCTACAGATATACTTAATGCTTGAAGTTATAATAAAATATTGTACTAGAAAATGCCAGTGTGTGGTGTGCAAGATACTTAAATTAGAATATTATTTTTAAGGTTGTAATTACCTTTGTTTCCTTTCTAACAATTAACAAAATTGGACTAATGATACTATTATCAAATTAGGTGGATGGATAACACTATTATTCACATCATCCTGTAACTAACATATTTGTATTATAATTGCTGCATAAAGTGCACTTACCATTGGTTTAAATGTTACCACCACTTCACATGACATTCCAGCAGACATCTGGCCAGGTGGATCAAAGCTGTGCAGATCATAAATGTATGGCACTGAGTTAGATTTATATTTCAAAATCCGGCTCCCAAAATTCACAGGAAAATTACATATTTTTACTTGGGTGAATTTATTACATACAAGCAGAAAGAGTGGGGCCAGTGAAAGGCTGTGCAAATATTGAGAAATAATAAATAATCACACTTTGTACTTGTATAGAGCTTTTCATTGGAAAATCTCAAAGTGCTTTAAAAAGGCGAGCGTTATTGTGCCCATTTTACAGATGGGGAAACGGAGGCATTGAGGGGTGAAGTGACTAGCCCAAGATCACACAAAGTGCCAGTAGCAGTGTCAAGAATAGAACCTAAGTCTTTTGACTTCAGTCCCCTGATTTAGCTACTAGGACACAGCTTCTCCCAATATCTACATGTGTCTGTTGAGCATCCTGACCTGTAATACCTCTGCTAATCAAGTTCCAGAGCAAGGAAAAAAGATAAATTAAAAAGAACCATGCAGTTGCAAGCTGACTACACAATATTACAGTATGTGCTGTCTGTTGCAAATTGTACAAACAGCAACATTTATATCTTATCCTCTGAGTAGAAGCTGCCAGTCGTTTCAAATTGTGCCATATTTTACGGTCTTTGTGATGTGAACAAAAAGTCCACGAGGGACTTCAGTGAGACCATTAAACTTCTTTTCAACTGTGACTGAAACAGGATTTGTGAGACAAGAAATCTAGGTGCTGCGTTCTAAGTACTGCTAGTGAGTCACAGCTGAGGGTCTGTTCTGGCTGCATGGCAGAGAAGATGGAAACTAAGCAAATGAAATAACTGCATATTATTAGCCAGGGGAATTCCCAGGCAAGCTGGACTATCTTGGAGCTGTTAGAAACACACCTTAAATCATAAGAAAAACTAATCTTATTAAAGGAGCATTTTAAAAAAATCCTCCTCCAATCGCATTTGGAAAAAGGGAACACTATTCAAGGTTCTGGGGTTGAAACATGCTTACAGTCTGGAGAAAGTTTGCTGGACTAATCTTCACTCTAAGCAAGGACTCTCAACCACAAAGGTAGCCTAAATTCAGCCAGTGCAGCCTGGAAATGGCAAAGATGATGAGCTTTCATTGGAGAGTAATCAACATCAAGGTCTGAACATCTCCGATGTTTACTAGCGACAAAGAGTCCTGTGGTACCTTATAGACTAACAGACGTATTGGAGCATAAGCTTTCGTGGGTGAATACCCACTTCGTCAGATGCATGTACTACTTCACCATATTACATACATTCATTCACACTGTATCTCCTTGCACCCCTAAACACATCTGCATTATTGCAGTTCCTGTGTGTATGTGATGGGGGGAGAGTAGTGTGGATGGCTATGGAGTCCCTTATGGAAAATTCCTACAGGATAGAAATTGAGATCCTTTCAAACTGAGGGTCTGAATGGTCCTATAGAACTTAATAGAGAATTCTATCCCTGCTATAGAATTCTACAGAATGTCTCTCTTAAAGACTCTGTTACATTCTAGAGGCTTTTAGAGTAATATCTAAGGAACCATGTTGGTTACATCCATATTGAGTTCTACAGCCCTTTCCCATACAGGTGGCTACATGGGGGCAGCGGCGGCTCCAGGCACCAGCACACCAAATGCGTGCCTGGGGCGGCAAGCCGCAGGGGGGTGGCCTGCCGTTCGCTCTGAGGGCAGCAGTCAGGCAGCCTTTGGCGGCATGACTGCTGTGCTTGGGGCAGCAAAAAAGCTAGAGCCGCCCCTGCATGGGGGTTTGTCTGCTCCTATTTGAGTCAATGAAAAAACTCCCATTAACTTGGTTGGTGCAGGATCAAGTCTAGGATGACTCCAGAGCTACCCTTTGTGTGCTGAGCTCCTGGGCAGCCTACTCTGTGGGAACGTGTAGAGGGGTGAGGACTCTCAGTGGTGGGTCAGGGGTCTGTGAACTCCTTGGATCCGCTGGCCCTCAGATCTGCACATGAGGGAGCAGCAACTGTCTGAGGCAGTTTGACCTGGCAATAGCTAGAAGTAGCAGTGAGGGAGACACTCCATGCTGCCATGGGCCATGTGTGCATGCATACAACCCATATAATTGGAACACACCTTCTAGTTATAAACGGGTTTGTTTTGAACTTGCTCATTGACTGATGACTCCCATGTGCAGTGCAGTATGTTCATTAGCATGAGAACATAGTTGTTCTTTGGTGGAAATACTCTCTCTCACTAGTATTACTTTTAAAACACAAAGTATATAACTACCTGCCTTATGAAAAAATTCTAACAGTGCAAGAAAATCCACATGTGTGACTCTCTTAAGGGAAGGTAGGTAAGTCAGATATTAAGACAGCTTTGATTTGTAATTTCTGAATGCTTGGCAAAAATTGGTTGGAGTAATAAATTGTCAATGTATGGCTTTCTACTTGAGATGAGGTAAAGCATTACATAGCCTTATATGTACAAATCTGATATGTGCTGTACAAGCAATTAGCATACTATCTTATACAGTCTTATTGGAAAAAAGATATATAGATAAAATTTCTAGCTAGCTACTTGGTAAATGTAAGGGGAAAGAGTATAATTTAGTTTTTGAAACCTAAATTAATTCAGACATATTTTTCCATGCAGTTTCACAAAAACTGCATTAATGTACTTTGCTCACAGTACCTGAAGCTTAATTTATAATTGGAAGGTACTTTGACAAACCTATTATACCAAGGTAAGATTTAGGATTTTTAGCAAGTTGTAATTTATATTTCAATCACATATCAGGGATGTCGAATTAAATATGCAATTCAATGAACATGCTAAATGAAGACAAAATTAACCAATCCTCACGAGCATCCAAAGATGTGTAAGAAAATGGCTTTCCTAATCCATAAAAAAGTGCATTCATTTAATTTTAATTAAGAAGTCTTAATAGTTAAAATCATTGGTTCAAATTTTAGATCAATGTACAGTAGACTCCAAAACTGGCATAAAGTTAGACGCCTATTCAGAAAAGCACTTAAGCATGTTTAAAATTAAGCATGTGCTTTCTTGAACTGGGGTCAGATTTGCATCCCTTTCTCTGTGAGTCTGTGACTAAATTGTTCAGCATCCAACCTCTTCCCCTTCAACAATGAATGTGACCATATTCAAGATACTGTAATAGCTTAAACTAGTCAATAGAGTCAACTGTCCTATTTCTAATTCAAAATGTGTTAAATTAAAACTGCAAAGGGCCATGAAAGGCTGCACTGAGAAGGATATTTGAAAGCAAGAGGTAAAATTTAACAAGAGCTTCTACAGCCGATTGAATTCAGAACTTGTAGCTCTCAAGGAGGTTGTGCTCAGTCAGTAACTGTATCTTGTTCATATTCCAATACACTGTTGTAGGAACTGAAAGGGTGGGGGTTGGTTTAGACTTTAAGGTCAGAAGGGACCATCATGATCGTCTAGTCCAGGGGTCGGCAACCTTTCAGAAGTGGTGTGTCATGTCTTCGTTTGTTCATTCTAATTTAAGGTTTCGTGTGCCAGTAATACATTTTAACATTTTTAGAAGATCTCTTTCTATAAGTCTATAATATATAACTAAACTATTGTTGTATGTAAAGTAAATAAGGTTTTTATAATATTTAAGAAACTTCATTTAAAATTAAATTAAAGTGCAGAGCCCCCCAGACCGGTGGCCAGGACCCGGGCAGTGTGAGTGCCACTGAAAATCAGCTCGTATGGTGCCTTTGGCACACGTGCCATAGGTTGCCTACCCCTGGTCTAGTCTGACCTCCTGCACAACGCAGGCCACAGAATCTCACCCACCCACTCCTGTAATAAACCCCTAATCTATGTCTGAGCTATTGAAGTCCTCAAATCATGGTTTAAAGACTTCGAAGTGCAGAGAATCCTCCAGCAAGTGACCCGTGCCCCACACTGCAGAGGAAGGCGAAAAAACCTCAAGGCCTCTGCCAATCTGCCCTGGAGGAAAATTCCTTCCCGACCCCAAATATGGCGATTAGCTAAACCCTGAGCATGTGGGCAAGACTCACCAGCCAGACACCCAGGAAAGAATTCTCTGTCGTAACTCTGTCCCACCCCATCTAACATCCCATCACAGGCCACTGGGCATATTTACCGCTAATAATCAAAGATCAATTAATTGCCAAAATTAGGCTATCCCATCATACCATCCCCTCCATAAACTTATCAAGCTTAGTCTTGAAGCCAGATATGTCTTTTGCCCCCACTGCTCCCCTTGGAAGGCTGTTCCGGAACTTCATTCCTCTGATGGTTAGAAACCTTCGCCTAATTTCGAGCCTAAACTTCCTGATGGCCAGTTTATATCCATTTGTTCTTGTGTCCACCTTGGTACTGAGTTTAAATAATTCCTCTCCCTCCCTGGTATTTATCCCTCTGATATATTTATAGAGAGCAATCATATGTCCCCTCAGCCTTCTTTTGGTTAGGCTAAACAAGCCAAGCTCTTTGAGTCTCCTTTCATAAGAGAGGTTTTCCATTCCTCGGATCATCCTAGTAGTCCATCTGTGTACCTGTTCCAGTTTGAATTCATCCTTCTTAAACATGGGAGACCAGAGCTACACACAGTATTCCAGATGACGTCTCACCAGTGCCTTGTATAATGGTACTAAAACCTCCTTATCTCTACTGGAAATACCTCGCCTGATGCATCCCAAGATCACATTAGCTTTTTTCACCTCCATATCACATTGGCGGCTCATAGTCATCCTGTGATCAACCAATACTCCGAGTTCCTTCTCCTCCTCCTGTTACTTCCAACTGATGAGTCCCCAGCTTATAACAAAAATTCTTGTTATTAATCCCTAAATGCATGACCTTGCACTTTTCACTATTAAATTTCATCCTATTACTCCAGTTTACAAGGTCATCCAGATCTTGTTAAGCACCATGACTTATCTTATTGAGGTGGCTAGAAATTCAAAGCACATCCTATCACTACAAAGTGGCAGAGGGCAGTGAGCTGTAAAATAGAATCTCTCGAGTATGAAATCAGTTATTGTAGTAACAAGACTTGTTCATTTCAGTGTGCAATATATTGTGTCACTTCACTGGGGTACAACAGAAACATCAATGTCAGAAACTATTTCCTCAGGTTAGCCTGAAGAATTGGCAACTTTTAATTTCAATTACATGCAGAGCAAGCAAGTTTGGTTCAAGCTGTTTCATCTGTTAATAAATAGCATTTACACACACAATGCTGGCTTTTTTCACTTTTAAGCCTGATCATAATTGGTCTTTTGTTTGGTTTAACAGAGTTCCAAATAAATGTGATATTTCCTTGGTATTTTTTTAAAATTAAAGTTACAGTGAATTCTTGGGGGAATAATTGATATTTTTGTGGGTTCAGAACATCTCAATCTAAGATTAGACCATGAAGAATGCTTAAAAAGAAACAGACCAGGGATGCTCTCATTTGCTGATTCATAATTTATCAATATAGTCATTTATTGGAATCTGCCCCAACGGGACGAAATATTTTGCTACAAAATCTATTGTCAATATTATGTTAAAGAATTGATGTAGACATCCCTAGAAATTTCCATTTAAATCATCTTTGTCATAAAGATTTCTATTCCTTTATTTAATCAGCTCTTTTCATCTTAGCCTTCATATGAACTACCAATAATCAGGAAGTTAACCTGACCCATACCACAGCGGAGGGCAGCTGATAGGCAAAACAATTTCTAAGTTAATGTAAAATCCCTTTTAGTGGCCCAGACAGAAACTCAGGTCCCTTTTCTCTAATTACCAGGGTGGTTCTTTGCCTTTTTCAATACATTAAGGCTAGGTCTACACTAGGGGAGGGGGATCGACCTAAGATACACAACTTCAGCTACGCGAATAGCGTAGCTGAAGTAGGCTTATCTTAGATCGATTTACCTAGCCGTGAGGACAGCGGCAAGTCGACTGCTGCCGCTCCCCCGTCGACTCCGCTTCTGCCTCTCGCCACGGTGGAGTTCCGGAGTCAACGGCAGAGCAATTGGGGATCGATTTTATCGCGTCTACACTAGACGCGATAAATCGATCCCCGATAGATCGATCACTACCCGCCACGTACCCTAAGTAAAAAAACAATAGAAGTATTCATTCAGGACTTGAACCAAAGCCCACTGAAGTGAATAGGAGTCTTTCCATTGACTTCAGTGAGCTTTGGATCAGCCCCTTGTTCACTATCACTTAGATACTACAGAGATGTGCATGTTAGATTTACTAATATTCTCTTAATCCTCATTTTGCAAGACCAAGTAATTTTTCCCTTCACACTGGCATGGAATATTAATGATTTTAGATAAAAGAAAAAGTCAGATAATTCTCATGCCCCATCTCTCCTCACTCTTTTGTCTGTTTATTTAGATTGCAAGATATTTGGAGCAGGAATCAGTTATCCTACATCCGCCAGATTCTCAAATGCTCAGCACCCACAACTGGAACCAGATTTTCAGAACAAAAATCAACTCCCCTGTAGGTACTTAAGTAAATAGACTCTCAAAAGTGCTCAGTTTGCTGGACGCCAGGCTCCTTTGAAAATCTGACCAGTTATTTAGGTGCCTAATTGGGATCTTAAAATCTGGTCTCAGTTGTGGCTGCTGAGCCCTTTTGAAAATTTTGGTGCATGTCTATACACTCCAGTGCTTTTCTGTGCAGTTAATTTATAACAAATCGTCTTGTCACCAATGTGTGAGTGGAAAATGGGCATCTAACTTCCTTAGGTGTCTTTAAAAAGAAATGAGTTAAGGCTGGGATTTTCAAACAGCTAGAATATGGAAGGAACTATGTGAAATTAAATTCTATCTTGTCTAAAGACCTTCATGTAATTATCAGAAACAAAGGGTAGGAATTAGGAAACAAAGGGTAGGAATAAATGGTCAGTTTTCAGAACGGAGAGATGTAAATAGTGGTGTCCCCCAGGGGCTTGTACTAAGCCCAGTCCTATTTAACATATTCATAAATGATTTGGAAAAAGGGGTAAACAGTGAGGTGGCAAAATTTGCAGATGATACAAAACTACTCAAGATAGTTAAGTCCCAGGCAGACTCTGAAGAGCTACAAAAGGATCTCACAAAACTGGGTGACTGGGTAACAAAATGGCAGATGAAATTCAATGTTGATAAATGCAAAATAATGCACATTGGAAAACTATACATATAAAATGATGGAGTCTAAATTAGCTGTTCCCACTCAAGAAAGATCTTGGAGTCATTGTGGATAGTTCTCTGAAAACATCCACTCAATGTGCAGCGGCAGTCAAAATAGCGAACAAAATGTTGGGAATTATTAAGAAAGGGATAAGACAGAAAATATCATATTGCCTCTATATAAATCCATGGTACGCCCACATCTTGAATACTGCGTGCAGATGTGGTCGCCCCATCTCGAAAAAGATATATTGGAATTGGAAAAGGTTCAGAAAAGGGCAACAAAAATGATTAGGGGTCTGAAACGGCTGCCATATAAGGAGAGATTAATAAAACTGGGACTTTTCAGCTTGAAAAAGAGATGACTAAGGGGGGAATATGATAGAGCTCTATAAAATCATGACTGGTGTGGAGAAAGTAAATAAGGAAGTGTTATTTATTCCTTCTCATAACATAAGAACTAGGGATCACCAAATGAAATTAATAGGCAGCGGGTTTAAAACAAACAAAAGGAAGTATTTTTTCACACAATGCACAGTCAACCTGTGGAACTCCTTGCCAGAGGATGTTGTGAAGGCCAAGACTATAACAGGGTTCAAAAAAGAACACGATAAATTCATGGAGGATAGGTCCATCGATGGGCAGGGATGGTGTCCCTCCATAAACTTATCAAGCTCAGTCTTAAAGCCAGTTAGTTTACTTGCCCCAACTGCTCCCCTTGGAAGGCTGTTCCAGAACTTCATTCCTCTGATGGTTAGAAACCTTCGCCTAATTTCGAGCCTAAACTTGTTTGATGGCCAGTTTATATCCATTTGTTCTTATATCCACCTTGGTGCTAAACTTAAATAACCCATCTCTCTCCCTGGTATTTATCCCTCTGATGTATTTATAGAGAGCAATCATATCTCCCTTCAGCCTTCTTTTGTTTAGGCTAAACAAGCCAAGCTCTTTGAGCCTCATTTCATAAAGTAGAATGCATGAGGCCTCTGCAAGATTGGAAAAAATGACCAAAGGTACCACCGTGAGTGGGGTCCTGGTATTTTGAACATCTTGGGTACAGTGATTTTATTCAACACATTTCCGTGAAAAGGGTCAACAACTGACAGGTCATCTTGCCAAAGAGCACAGGCCAAGATTTTAAAAAAAGATGCCTGAAGTGAGGCTCCTAATTCTGTGTCCAGGCACCTAAATGAATGTTTCTCAGAACTATTGCAAACCAGGCCTCGTTTAAGTGCTTACATTTGGATTTAGATGCCTAATTTTAGCCACCAATTTTTTTTTCCAAGTCTCAGCAGTGATGTTATGTCTGCTGCAATTTACGTTTTGGAGCGGATGGTAGTAAATAAAATCCCATTAGCATATTTTAAAGCACAAGGGTAGAGGTAAGAGATCTAATGACCTTGATGCTATGCTTTCATACTGTACATGACATAAATGAGAGATGGGAAAAGGAAGAAGGAATAGCAAAGGGAGATGAGATTTGTTTTGGAAGGTAATTTTTTACAGCTCTATTTAACAGAACTGACTCTACTGGGAATAAAATATAAATGCAATAAATACAAGAGCTTCCTGATTGTAACTTTATCAGATTGTTCTGATTTTAAGGGTGCAATAAATCATCCTCTCAGATTTTGAGCCTCTTTACTTACTGAATATTGATGAAATCCTTGAGATGCTCACTGACTCCCACCAGCTTGCAGAAGTTAACACTGTAGGATGCATTTATCAAAATTATCTTCTTTTTGTAGGTTTTACCAACATCAAAATCCTAGAAATAGCACACAGATTAAATCACACCTCCATGGAGCTGGTAGCATTTTCACATGTGATAATGATTTTTTTTTTTTTTTAACGTGTACTGCAGTAGCATCCGAAGGTCCCTATGAGGATCATGGCCCTTTATGCTAAGTGCTGTACAAAAACATTTAGGAAGCTTTTCTGCCCCAAACAATCCAATTTAAAACAAGAGACACATCTGGGCAACAAACAGCAAGGAGGAGGTGGGAACTAGTAATAGGATCATGTGGTAGCGTTAGCCAGCTGTGTGCATAACTTGATGTTTCCAAGCCATTTTATTTGTTGCCTGCAGTGAATGCATATAAGAATATTATTACATTAATGTTTGATTCAGGGTCTAGTACTCTGAGCACAGGACTGAGAACCAGAAACTCCAAGGCCATTTTGAAATCAGTCATTAAACTATAGTCTACACTATGGCTCCAGCTAGTTTTTAAAAACTGGTTAGGATTTAGAGGAAATTTTCCCAGTGCATACCCTTCCCCAGTACACACCAGGTCTAAGGGTCCCAGTTCTAAAGGTGGGATCGTGTAGCTACAGTTCCCACTGACTTCAAATGGAATTGTGAAAATTATAAATGCTATGCAAGTGTTAGGTATTATTTACTGCCTTTTAGAATTGTATTTTATAGGCGCATTGTCATCAATGAATTACATATTATTAACAAGGAAAGCTAAATAATTACCCAACAGTAGATTAACACTAATTGCAAATTGTTTACAAATATGAATACCATCTATTATACATCATCATAGGTGCAGATAGCATAGTAGTAATTCACTGATTCATCTGGGACTCCCAAGAAGGGGGCTCCCAGTCAGTCAGTGTGCCTGCAGTCACAGTAAAGGAAATAGGAATTATTCTGCAAGTAAAAAGAGAGGTAACAATGGAATAGGGGAAACTACAAAAGAGTTAACAGCTGATCTGCTGGTCTTTTTAAACATGGGGATACTTTTAAATCTCACATGTAATCTAATGGTCAGCTTTTTTAAAGTGCTCGGCTCCCATAATTAGAATAAGATTTTTAAAAAAGCTCAGCTGCATTTAGGCATGTGAAGTGACTGGATTTTCAAATGGGCTGCATACCCACCAGTGGAAGCTACTGGGTTAAAATTGGGCCATGTGAACCTTTCTGAAGTAATAGGAACTTCACTCCAACCATATTTTTGGAATGAGCTTATAATTTATTACTAAAATTGTGTATGAAACTCCAGCCACAATAGGAAAAGGTAAGATTTCTTTCTCTGGCCCTCATCTGTTTATGAGGCTGTCATCCTTTGTTTACTTCCATTTGAAAAGAAATATGAAATGATCACTGGAGTGTTTGCCAAAGAACAGGGCACATAAAGGCAGAGTTTTCAGTCTTGTTGATAATGCACTTTAAGATTTAAAAAGACTTCTCACATCTTGCCTGAACCTTGACTTCAGTTTGATACTTTCAGAGAGTTGTGTGTCTGCTTCGATACAGCCACTTTACTTTTCTAGCATGTTTTTAAATGGGGAAATGGTACTGTCCAATACGGCAAAACGCTTTCTGAAATTTCAGAAATTCACTGCTGAAAAGCCACCAGTTCAAAGCTTCATAACGGATATCAGAATCTTTAAGTAAAACATATTTAGTTCTCAAAAAACTGAGAAAGGAAGCATTGCAATGAACTGGCAAAATAAAATAGCTATAATACCAGGGGACATTAGGGGGCTTGGAACATGCTCTACCTGCCCTCAAGCATAAAAATACCTAAGAGCTAGAAAAGTTTGCTAAGGAGTTAACACCCTGAAGCAAGAAGCCAGCATATATGGTATCTGTGAAGAAGTATTATCTTCCTTTTGCAGATAAAGAAACTGTAGCATTAAGGAAGTGAAGTAATTTGCCAAAGATCACACAGGAAGTATGAAGAAGAGCTAGGACTAGAACCAGCCCTGCCCTACTATGTGTTTCCTCCCATGTATATGAAAAGCCACAGGAGAGTGGGGGAGGGATAGCTCAGTGGTTTGAGCATTGGCCTGCTAAACCCAGGGTTGAGTGTTCAATCCTTGAGGTGGCCATTTAGGGATCTGGGGCAAAAATCTGTCTGGGGATTGGTCCTGCTTTGAGCAGGGGGTTGGACTAGATGACCTCCTGAGGTCCCTTCCAACCCTGATATTCTATGAAAGGCTGCATGAGGGGAGGATATTTCCACCCCAATTCTGCCATCCCTCTACACCCAATGAGAGCCCACTCCTCCAGTACTCCATACTAGGAGGCATTCCAGGGCAAACAGCTTGGGAAGTATGGTCTGTATATCAGTTATATACACACCACGTGGCTTACCCATGTCCCTTGAAGGAATAAACTTTGGCGCACTGACCATGAATAGGGATGTGGCTGGCTGAAAAGTTGAGTTCATATTTGATGCTATGAAATCGTCATTAAAGTGTGCCTATTTGGGGAACATTTCACAATGGCCCAGAAACTGGCTCTGTAAGAGGTGACAGCGCATGGTGGAGGTTGGGGGGACAGGGGAGGAGAATGTGACATTGTGTTGAATACTAGAAAGCTTTTGTTTCTGTTCATAATTAAATTATATTTGACAGTGGGATACAAGACTTTCTTTAAGCAGCTTTTTATTACATTAATATTGTATTTATGCCACATACTCTTGAAACAGTTATTACGTTAAGTAATTTATTTTTAATTGATTAGCATGGAACATAGCCTAACAAGAACCACATAATTGTATCTCCTCAGGCAGCTTCAGATTATGTGCTGACCTTTCTGACTGTTTTAATTCCTTAAAGTCTGAAAGCCCATTTAAGTCTATGGGAGTCTTGCCTTTGATTGCAATGTGCTTTTGACTGAGACACTGGTTTGTACATACAGTAAATACACAAAGCCACAATGCAAAATGTGCACCAACCTTGAAGTGAATAAGACTTGGTTTGCTATAAAAAGGACACCCCTTAAATTCATGACCGGACACAACTTGTTTGCGAATAATTCCACTTCGAAGTTTCTCCAAGTTTTCAGTGAAAATCTTTCTTTCCATTTTACTTGCACCTAGTGGCTTTGGATCTGTTTCATCTTTTGGCATCTAATAATTGAAGCCAATAAAAATGGTAATTTATTGATGATAAACCATATTTCACAGATTTTTTTGTACACGCTTGTATTCCACCAAATTTTCAGAACAGAACCCTAATTTTGAGTTTACAAATTTGTGCCTTAAATCTGTTCCAGAAAACTCAATTTTCATATTTTAATTAGCAGGCACTGATTGGATAGCTGGGTATATAACCAGTTGATTTGTATGTGCAAATGCAGCATGTAGACAGACAAATGGTTATGCATTCAAAATTAAAGGCTAATCTGAGGCCTCTTGAAAATCAGGCTCAATGTATTCTCTAGACTAGACAGTAAGAAGAGAAAATGATACAGAACGTAGAATTTGGCCCTTTTAGGAAAAGCTGAAGAAGCTATCATTTAAAAGAAAAAGACTATAGGCCCAATTTTTCAAAAGCATGAAGAAAATGTGCCTGCAGTTTTGAACATGTGTGTAATTCCAATACACAAGGAAGTGTGTGGTTTGGCCATTTCTCACTTACTCTAGATAATTCAGGTTTTTCTCTTTTTACATTTAAAGAGTCAAGGAGAGGAACAGCTGAATACAAGTACTGAAAACTGTTGTCTGTATAAGAGGTAAAGTGGCAGTGAACTGAATAGATAGAAAGTGTTACATTAGATATTTAGGCATTCAACCCTCTCATTTTAAACTCTCTTTCTGATTACTAGCATTCTTCCAAAAGTTCCATTCACATAATGATCATCATTGAGACAATCTCCTGAGGAGGAATTTTATGTACCGTTTCTGATCCTCTCCACCCTTGTTTCAATTCCGAACTGAGCTAACAGCCCAAATGGCAGTTTGTTGCTGGTTACCAAACTACAGCCTGCAGTTTAACCAAGTGGAAAATAGTCAAAAATGATGCAATTAATAATCAAAATACTTGAGTATCATGATAAAGAATCACATCAGTTTTACTATTGCCTCATTGTATTGGCCCGGCCCCCGCCTCCTATCCAACCCCCCCGCTTCTCACCTCCTGATGGCCCCCCGGGACTCCTGCCTCATCCAACCCCCCCTGTTCCCTGATGGCCCCCCTGGACCTCTGCCCCATCCACCCCCCCCGCTCCCTGTCCCTTGACCACCCCTGGACACCCCGCCCCTAACTGCTCCCTGCTGCCCCATCCAACCCCCCCTCTCCTTCCTGACTGCCCCCCAGGACCCCTGCCCCATCCAACCACCCCTTCTCCCTGACCGTCGCCAGACCCGCCGCCCCTAACTTCCCTTCGCCCCTAACTGTCCCCCACCGCCCCATCCAACACCCACTCTCCTTCCTGACTGCCCCATCCAACCACCCCTTCTCCATGTCCCCTGACTGCCCCCAGAACTCCCACCCCTGACTGCCCCCAGCTGCCCCATCCAACCCCTCCTCTCATTCCTGACTGCCCCCCCCCGAACCCCTGCCCCATCCAACCATCCCTTCTCCCTGATCGCCCCTGGAACCCCTGGCCCCATTCAACCCCCCTGTTCCCTGCGTACTGACTGCCCCGACCCCTATCCACACCCGTGGCCCCTGACCACCCCTCAAACTCCCTTGCCCTCTATCCAATCCCCCACCCCCGCTCCCTGCCCCCTTACCATGCTGCCTGAAGCACCAGTGGCTGGCGGCGTGGCTGCACCATAACAGGCAGCCGCGCCGCCCAGCTGGAGCCAGCCACACACCGTGCAGCACAGAGCACTGGGTCAGGCCGGGCTCTGCAGCTGCGCTGCCCCAGGAGTTTGCCGCCCTGCTGCCCAGAGCGTTGCGCCGGCGGTGGAGTGAGCTGAGGCTGCAGGGGAGGGGGAGCAGCAGGGGAGGGGCTAGGGCTAGCCTCCCGGGCCAGGAGCTCAGAGGCCGGGGAGAATGGTCCCGTGGGCCGGATGTGGCCCGTGGGCCGTAGTTTGCTCACCTCTGCTCTAAACGTTTTTGTCACAGAATCCCTTCTATTCCTGCTAAAGCTTTTTAGAGATGACTAACCAGAACAAGTTGCAAAAATATGTTTTTGGAGGGGGTCGGGGAGGCTTGGAATTTTGGGTGGGGGAGAGCATCTGAGCAGTGTACTTACTGATAATAGTCTTTGTGTACATGTGCTTAATATGTTAGACACTTGTGACAGCCTATACCTCTATGTTCACCCCTTTTTACAAGACTATATGATAAATTTCATACAAAGTATGCCTTTGGAGGTATCACTTGAAAACTCATAATTTACTGTTCATTATTGTCCTAGTAAAATATGTGTGGCAACACATTATGTGATTCTACTTATGATATTACTAAAGACATGTTCTGAGTCTGAGGAAGAGTCACAAACCAGATCCCCAGAGACAAAAGGTTAGCCAACATCTCAGCCAAGTGTCAACAAAATCTAATGGACCACCACCTGGTAAAGTGGCCATTCTTTGGCAGGAAAGAAGATGTGGTCAAAAATCTACATCTTGACAAAAGAAACAGCTGGGGGTTCCTGTCCACACAGACTTTTGTCTCCTGAACCTCAGCTGGAAATGATTCTCGAAGAAGAGAAAGGACTATAAGAAGAGATAGAAGGCACCCCAAAGTATTCCTCCCTTCTCTCTACCCAAGGTTTCCACAACACCTGAAGAACAAAGGAAACAGCTTTGGACTGGGGGAGGGATCCTGACTGAAAGAATTCAGACAGTAAGATTGTTAGAACATATGGTGAGAGAAGCCTTTGCTTTGAATTCATTTAGCTTGTTAAGTTAGTTATAGCAGCACTTTACTCTTTATTTACTTGTAACCAATTATGACTTTTATGCTTCATTACTTGTAATAACTTAAAATCTATCTTTCTGAAATTAATAAACTTGTTTTATTATTTTATCTAGACCAGTATGTTTGGATTGAAGTGTTTGGGAACCTCCATTTGGGATAACAAGATTTGTGCATATCATTTTCTATTAATAAAACAATAGACTTTATATGAACTTTTTTTGTCCAGGAAAAAGCTGGGCAGTACAAGACACACATTTCGGGGGGGAAATCCGGGTCTGGGAATTTGCTGGTGATGCTCTGCAGTGTAATTCAAGAGTGGCTGGCCATAGCAGTCTTGCAGTAAATCTGGGAGTAATTTACATGCTGGAAGGTGTGTGAGAGCAGACCAGGAGTGATAGCTCTCACAGCCAAGCAGTGTAAAAGGCACCCCAGGTTGGAGATCTGGGAGAGGACAGCTGTTCATCGGTCCAGACTGTACCATGGATAATGTCACAACACTATAAACACATTTTATATAGTGAAAAATAAATAAATAAATCCAGTCTCTGGGCAGGAGGGAGTCAGAAACCCAGCTGCTTACCAGCCAAAAAGCAACAAAATGTTGACAGCTGCACACCCGCCTCTCACTCTCTGGGTTTAACATAGTGTAAAGAGTGAATGAGAGATTCTGGGTTATCAGCATCTGGACGTGAAAATCTCTTTACCACTGCAAAGAGGTTAGACGCTCAGAAAATACAAGGGCAAATCCAGAAGACCTTACACAGCCCGCAACCAGGCAAAACACCCTTACTTGTGTCAATGAGACAGAGGGACAGACACTGCCATCCCCTACATCAGTATGAATCTGGAGTGGCTCCATTAAGTTCAAGAATGGTTCCTGTTGTTAAGCATGTCCATTTCATGGTGTGGGTCTGTACTGCTTTCCAGGGTGACTGCATATTGTGTTTAATTGGTCACATGATAGACAGTGCAGGGTATACATAGAAATTAGAATCAATAATGGAATATTTTGCACTTCATGATGCCTGTTAGCCAAGGCTCTCAAAGCATCTTGGGGAAAAATGATCTCAACAGAGGGAAGCTTGGAAGAGGATTTATTTTAACAGTAAATTGTAGTCAGTGGAGTTACTTCAGGTTTACACTGATATAACTAAAAGCAAAACCTGACCCTGAGCATGAACAGTAGGACTGGCTTAATGGAAATATGAGAGAAGTACGTACTTTTGCCACTGAATGAGAAACTGCGTCAGCACTTTTACACTGGCCTACGTTGTCTCCATGTTGTTTACTTGCAAACTGGCTAGCATTACAGAGAGACCAACATCCATCAATCAATTAAACAAAATAATGATTTAATTGGAATTGCGAATGCAAAGATTTAGTCATCTACAGAAATTTACAAACACTGCAAAATATTGGGATGTCTTTCCAGCAAACCTATTGTGCTAAGACTAAGCTTTGGAGCTGAATTAAGCTTACTGGGTTAAGGCGGTGCTAAGCTCTTATTATACATACTGGTTCATCTGAAAGAAACACTGTTAGCCAAATTTATCCCTGATGTGCAACTCTCTTGACTTCAACAAGCAAGGACTTCGGGGGCTATAAATAACTGATCGGAGGTGTTTATAAAGGATATTTTGTAAGAGAAGAAAACCATAGTTGGTAGAGGAGCCTGTGACTGGAATCTTGTCAACCCTGTTTGGCTTCTTTCTTTGTGACTTCTCTTCAGCTGGAACTCAGGCTCCCAACTTCTGTATGAAGATATTCCAACCTTCCACTTGTTTTGTATTTTGCACCTGGGCAACACTATGTTCTGACTTTTGTATACAGCAATACTGCCTCTTCCCACGTAAAGTGAGTCTTTTTCTGAACTTCCTGAGTGACTGACTGCTCAACAAAGTCAACTAATTTTATAGCCATCTCAGCTTTGATGCCAATTTATTTTTTCTATGGAAAGAGAATACATTTTTACTGATAGTGCCCTTTGATGCTAAAGTCTACTCTCAAGGTCACGTGTGACTTAAAAAGGAGATCCGTGGAAGGTATGTGCCTTAGGAAAATGTGCAAGTGCTTGGCGGCATTATGAAAACATCAGTTTCCACTTTGCATATGTACATTATTTATTTCTGATCGGAGCCCTAAATGTTGTTACTTTGCTATACTGAAAGATGTGCTTTCTATGCCAAGCACTGAGTGAAAAAAAATGTTTTCCACATGAAATGATCTTCATTACCAGCTCAACAGAATGTCATGTTCAGTTTTAAAAGTCAAACAAACCAGCAAAGATGAAGTGATATATGTCTCCACAAATCTTGGAACTAAAACTAAGCCAGTTAATTTTCTCTATATAAGGGAACAAACACTTTGAGAATATAGTGGCAAACTTCAACTGCTTTGACTGATAAGTATTTTAACACATTAGTGGTTTTGTTAAGATTTGCATGTGCAGGTACCTTCTTTAAAACAAAACTTTCAAATGAATTCTTCATGCAAGACTTTGAGTACACATTCACACAGTGATAGCAAGCGTCGGAAAACTTCTAAAGGCAGTGAGAAGGCCAATTTCTAGGAAACTAACAGTGGGAAAAATGCATGGGGATAAAATGAGAAATTAAAAGTTTTACCTTGTATAAGTTACATTCTTGACTCCAAAGTCCTGTAAACTCTGGCTCAGCTAGAGTCTCATTCGCCTCTTCATCATCATTTTCATGGATCGTATCTTGCAATGCTTTTTCAGAAAAATCCACCACAGAATTAGATTTGTCATCAACTAAGGAACAAGCTGATGGAGTGCGCCAAGACTTCTACAATGAGACAGAAGCAAAATTCCAAGGAACTATTGAAACTATTGTTTTACTCCAGCAGCAATACCTTTAAGAACAGACACTTAATAATGTTTTAATAGGCTATGAAGTATGGATGTCTGGGACTGTTTTATGCTAATTAATCTCTAAGACATTGTGCACAGTGAAAACCGTGTGTTACAAGAAATCACATCATGTCAATTGCAGGAGTTAGTAGATTGGAAACTAATGTTCAGGCATAAGGTTATTCATTAATGTGTACTGCCAGGAAGCTGCTTCAACCTCTAATAAATGATGCAGCCCAATTTCATGTGTTGTTTTTAACAACTGTTGTATTGTGCCTATTTTTACTGGCAGATACATTTTTCCTTTCTTTTCTTTCTTTTAAATAACAAAGACTTACACCAGACCAGAAGTCACATGGGAGGATCTAAGCTGGGGACAAAACTCCACCCTCCTCCTCTCTGAACCAGCGGAAGCCTGGAATGTTATGGAGGTAAAATACTTGTAGGCACTGGTTAGGAGGATCACAAGTCTTGAAAGAACTACCCCACTTACCTAGTGTAAAAGCTGCGTAGAGAGGCTCCAAACAGAGCTGTGTTTGTCACTTGTGACAAGCTAATCTGAAATTAAGTCTACAACTACATTTTACCTTTGAGTTAAATAAGGAAGTGTTCCATCTCAAGAGAGTGTCAGAACTGGACTAGCAGACTGAGACTGATGACTATTGAGAGATCTGATGGGGAAACTAGCCCATTGCCTGCTCACATTGTACTGTACAGCACCAGGCTCTAGCCAATGCAGATGCTATTTCACAACCACCAACTCAAACTATTAATTTTCAGGGGTGAAAAAATACTATTTCCCTGCCACTCTGATAACAGCAGCCCTAAAACATTTGACCAATTCTCTAAAGGTTGTTAGGTATAATAGCATTGCTTACCTGCAGTACTGCTGCAGCTGGATCTTCACAGGCATTCTCAATATACTGCCATGTTTTGATTCTCCACTGTAAAGAATCGGGAAGTTTACCCTGACTCCTAAGTGCCTCTGCCTGAGCTTGATGTTTTTTCTGCTTCTCTTCATATGCTTCCTCTTGCAAAATCCGAGCTACAATCTCAATTTTTCTAGATTTCTGCTGTTCTGTAAATTCTCTGTATTAAAGAATTAAAAAAATGAACAGAAATCAGAAAGAAAGTAAGAAAGAAGCCGTTGTTGTGCACTAACAATACTACCAAAGGGTCCAGATTTTTTGAGCCTTTAAGCTATACTGCAGTGATGATCTGTGTATATCAAGATACCATGGGATTTTTATGATTTCTACTTATTTCTACAGACTAAATATTTTCAATTATTTAGTCTGTAATAAGACTTATCTGGGAAGGATATCAGGGCCCATTCCCCAAGGCTGAAAGTGAAGTAAGATTTTCAAACTGTAATGTTCTCGACTCACTTAGGCTTTATCCTTTAATGGGATATTGTAAACTTGCGATCTCGTCAGTTTATAATAAAAGAACTCAAAGAAGGACTGTCTAGTGGCTAGGCCACTAGCCTGGGACTTGGTAGACATAGATTCAAGTCTCTGCTCTGCCACAGACTTTGTGTGACCTTGAGTGATTCACTTATGGCACTTCTACACAGTATATCATTGCACACTACAGAGGTGTGATTTCTAAAGCACACTAATTGGTCCTTGTAGATTGTGCTGATGCATACTAAAAGTACCCAACAATACTATGTTAAAGCTCAGTAGGTCATTTTTAGTGCACACCAGCAGGCTCTACATTGAACAATTAGTAAACAACACGTTAGTGTGCTTTAGAAATCACACCCCTGTAATGTGCATTTGCCATGCTATGTAAACAAGCCCTCAGTCTCTCAGTGCCTCAGTTCCAATACTAGCAGTTCTAGTGCTTTTAGTAGTTCTAGTACATCTCTGCCTCACAGCAATGTTGTGAGGATAAATACAGTACAAAGTTTGAGGTGCTCAGATACCAGGGTAATGGAGACCATATAAGTACCTTAAAAATAGAGAAGTCATTTGAGATCCTGTCTGCCCCTAAATCCCTCTGACAATTTCTGTGATTTTTGCAATAACATTTTCTTATATTTTAAAATGTTCTTTCTCTTCCCTGTGCTGTATCAAGGACTAACTCAAATATTGTTGAAACTGACTATAACCAAAGTGTAGTCAACGCACAAAGTAAACAAACTGAAAAAGCAGGAAGAAATTTTTTCTCTATTCTCTTTCGGTTATAGTAATCTTAAATGTTACTTGTAGCAATAGAAAACACACTTCTGACTGAAATTATCTGATTTTGAAGCCATATCTCTTTAAAGTACAGACTTTAGCTAGCAGTCTAGGGCGATTACGCTAAACTAACAAAATGAGTGTGTTGGTGGGGCCATTCTGTTGAGAAGGGAATTAACAGAATCCACAGGAAAAATTGCTATTTCTATTTCTTTTATCTATATTCCTTTAGGTTCTGTATAATTTTCAGAAACAGAAATTATTTACAGTAAAGATTCAATTAGCTTCTGAGGTTTACATTTTCAACTGATTTGTTTGTAAATGATTGCTGATTCTATATTGATCGTTATATCGCAAATTGCTTTATTAACAGTTAATTTAGCCTTGCAACACTCCCGTGAAGCAGTTATGTGGCGTAACCTCCAGTTTACATTTGGGGAAACTGAGGCACAGAAAGTAGCAGTCCCAGAAATGACAGAGGATGCTTGACTCCCAGTGCTGTGCCTTACCTAAAGACCATCTTTCTTCCCTACAATTAGTTCATGAGTTTACTTTGCAGTCTACAGAAAGTTTAATAACAGAACATCATATTAGCCCTAAATCACATTTTATATGTAATTTTGCTATCTTTTTGAAATTGAACAGCACAAATTAAATTACAGATTCTAATGGTTAAAGAATTAATTATTCTGCAAATAATTCAGGGACATATACTCAGGTTGAGACTCAGATAGGCGACAGAGGACAGATCATCTCTGTTATGGGAAGAAAGGACTAAGAGAAAAACAAAGGCACTCGAGAAATAGGAGGTTAGCAGAGTAATAGCTGAAATTAGAAAGAAACTGCAGTGAGGAGCATACTGTCATGTATAGCCAATAGCAAGTCTAGCAGAACATGTGATCCACACTGGGACTGCTATGTAAATTACAAGGGGAAATAGTGAAAAAGATGAAGGATTAAACCTAAAAAAATAAGGCAGTCTTTTCAAGGACAGAGTATCCATAACTCCTGCAGAATGTTTATTCATTAATTTTTTTAATGTGCATTTAGCGCTAGCGAAAGTGGTTGGTTCACAGCTCCAAAGACTGAAGTCTTCTGTTTCTACGGATATCAAGTGCATTAGTGATTAGTCCCCACACTGCTTCCTCAATCTGCTTCAATCCTAACCTAGAAGATCACTTCTAAATTCAGTCTCCCTGGCCAGTCATCCATAGCCTCACTGGTGCATCTGTCAATAAGAGTTCCACTTCCATCTGCTAGATTTTCATGACATGGACACCTGGCCAGAGAATGGACAAAACTTCAGACCTATTCATGTGGGCCATTTAGTCATGCTTAGATGGCAACAACTTTGGTCTTAACAAAGGCCCTGATCCTGCAATTCAATCCATGTGGACTGACTCCCATGCAGCGCTCCACTGACTTCAATGGGTCTCTTTATGTGTGGTAAGTTATACCTCCACAGTTGCAGTGGTAGGTTGGGGTCATGGTTTGGATTTGAACCAGTGACTCCTTCACACTTTTTTAAACTATAAGGAAAAACAGTTGAGCCAAATACTCAAATGATATAAATCAACCTAGCTTCTTTGAGTCAATAAAGCTTTGCCAATTCATATGATCTGAGGATTTGGATTGATTGTTTCTATCTACACAAGATTCCAAGAATCAGTTCAGTTCCCTGGGGTAGCAAGGCTAACAGCAATATAGATTTCATGTTTTCAGTTTCTGAGTGGAGCGAGGTGAAGATTCACTCCTGTATGAGTATCAACCTGGAGTAAAAAGTACACAAAGAAATGACTGCTTACTGCTTCTGTCTTTCTAACTCAACACGCTGTTTATGGAGAAAAATCTCCTTGGTGACGTTGCCTCCTTCTGCCAGAATAGCCCCTCTCATCTTCATCTCTTGCTTTTTTGCCTCAAGAGCCTTTGCTTTGTCCCTCACCTGGAGGGTTCGAAGGGTTTCCTACAAAATCATGCAAATAACAGTTACATATTTTACTCACACAATATGGAATACAACATACAGAATCTGATTTTAGTCCCTTTCTCTATTTACAAATTCATGGTGGATTTTTCTACCAAGAGGTTGCTTTATTCTTTTTAATAGTTGAACTTGCCTTTGGGTTCGTTTGGTTTTTGAAAATCCTTTAATTGTACCTGATTTTATTTGCAATAGTTGAGTCAATTGCACCCCCAGCTCACACAGATTACTCCTGCTCCTGGCAAAGAGCTGTGACTGGGTCAGGACTAAAGGCATGAACCATGTCTCTTGACCACCAACCTCCTTCTCCAGGGCCGCCCCCTGAAACAAGTTACTCTATGCAACAATGTGTGGAAGGCATTGGTGGTTATAATACAATCAGTGGCTAGTTAAGATAGTTAAGACCATCTTTTCAGACTCTGGAATACATAGATTCAAACAGGTAAAACAAAATTATGATAGCCTTTAATCTGAATTTCTTCATTTTCCTGTTGGTTTAACTTATTTTAACTGTTATGTTAACTGTTTTATTTTAATATAAAGCATTTCTGTATTAAGAGCAAGACAATCAACCACCCTATAGGCCAGATTCTGACCCCCTTACTCATGGAATACCATATTCTAGGTGTGGTGCCACTGAAGTAAGTGAACTGCTCATGGAATAAGGTACTTACTCAATGAGAGTGAGGGTATTTGAATTTGGCCCTGAGTCTGACTCTGTAACCTTTAGTGGCTAGACTCCTAGGTCATGTCATACCAGGGGCATGCTGAACATTGAAATGGTTTTCATTAAAATCAGTCACTCCAGAGAATCAATTGCATCACTACTAATCTTAGCAGTCGTAGAGGTACCCTATTGGAAGTTATGCTATTTTTCAGGGACAGCACAGCTTGCATCCTTTTTTCCATATGCTCCTGAGTTTTCAGTTCTTCCTTTGCTTCTTTCTGACGAATTCTGTTGGTAGAATAAAGCCTTTCAGGTTCGTGTCCTGCTGTGAAGCATTCAGCATTAAAATGGCTAACCTGGCAAACAGTAATTGTTAACGTTGCCAAACCTTCCTCCTGTAGGTGACACTGTTTGCTATGATAATGGGTCCAGTAAAATAGAACAGTTGGAAGAGTCTTCTACTTAGAACCACTTAAGTTTCAAAGGGCCACAAAGTCTTTCAGATAGTTTGCTCAACAATGTATTTTCTTAAACTTTGAGTATCTATCAGTAGGTGTGTTCCATATCGAGATCAATGCCTAGCCACTAAAATATAGTTAAAATTCAGGTATTGTAACCTGACATACAATGACATTTACTAAAATAATCAAAGGCTAATGCTTGCATAAGTTGCTCTACTGTTTACAGACTACAAATATACCCCTAAATATGGGCTTTTTCATGCATGGTATGACCCAAATCAAGCCTGAGAAAATCCCATAACTATTAACATGAATTTAAATATTAACAATAAAGAAAAATACATTTGGTTCATTTTTTAACCACTTGGTCTTTTCCATCTCTAACTGCTATGATCCTAGATTCCATTCTAGTAGATGCAATATATTTTGCTTGAGATATAAGAATCAGCAAGAACAGTCAAGTAATGAATTCACTGGACTTAATTGCTGGCACCTTGTCCATATTGCCAAAGAAAAAACTAAAGAATAATAGGGAAAATATACAATTACCTTTTCAATGTATAAGGTTCTAATATACACACAAAGCTGATTTACAAATATTTTGTAGAGAGTTTCTGGCATAAAAATAAAAACTAACAATAGTTATTTACAAAAACATAAAGCAACACAGAGTGAGCTCATCTCATTTACCACTGAAGTACAATGCAGAGATGTAACAGAAACAGCGCAAAGAAACACTGTGCAGCAGTTTTAGTAGACACAGTGAAAACTACCATATCCATTTGAAACTTCAGAGGTAATTTAGATATGTAATCATCTGATTTGGAATTCGGTTCTTCCCCGGTTAAGAAGTGTCAAGGGAACGACGAGCCTACAAATGTCCAGGATTGTACATCTAACTCAAAACTCAACTCCTCCAGCAATACAGTGCCCCCTAAGACCGTAGAGTGACATTGTCACAACAGACTCAAAAGGAAGGATCCCAACTACTGATTCACCCACATTACTTCACAAGCCACCTGGATTTTCTTCCAAGGCCTCTTATTCAAGTCCCTGCTTAGCTTGTGAGACCTGGCAGGATCACAGCACTAGGTGGTATGGCTGGAGATTTCTAAAGGCTTGTCTACACTTGTTATGCCGCTGTAGCACGTAGTGAAGATGCTACCTTTATCAATGGGAGAGCTTCTCTCATAGGCATAGGTAGTCCACCTCTTTGAGAGGTGGTAGCTATGTCCCTCCTGTTGACCTAGCACTTTCTACACCAGGGGTTAGGTCAGTATAACTGTCACTTGGGGTGTGGAAAATCCACATCCCTAAGCGATGTAGTTATATTGACATAAATTTGTAGTGTAGACAAGGGCAAAGTGTCACAATGTAATCTAGCTGTAAAATGTTTACTCTTAAAGGCTGAGGATCAGGTATCACATTTCAGATGATGTGTTATGACACTAGCAAGGGGGAAAGCTAAAGGAACCTTGACATAGATTTTTTCAAAAACTGGACCGCTTTCTCATGATTCCCGTGTGCATCTTCGACTACTTTTTGATGTCTTCTCTCATACGCCTCCCAGGCTTCCGTTTCTTTTCTGCAAAACACAAATAAAAACCTACTGGGTATAGTCCTACTGTCTTGATGTACAAACAGCTCCCACTAAAGTCAAGGGGTCCTCTGCTTGCCCAAGGGCTGCAGGATTGTGGACTGTTGCCATTGGTTTATGTTGCCCCTTTAATTGCATTTCCTTGTGTAAATATTCTGTGGTAAGTACCTACATGAAGAGCCTTCATAACTAGCATCCTTTGAGTAAGCAAACCTTTCTAATATCCAAATGAAATGGGCTAAGATAGTTGGGGAAAGGAAAGTGGATTATCAGTTATTGTGCTTACTTTTTTCCAACCTGTTGTTTTCGTTCTGCCAGCTGGGCTGCAGTCTTTTCTTTCTGAATCCTCTGTTCTGCCCGCTCTTTGCACTGTCTCTCTAGTTCCTCCTCATCCTGCTCAAGTTGCTCCCGGAGGCTTCCAAATTTCCCCTGCTCAATTTCAATCTGCCACATTTCATACCTTTTAAGCACAGGGTGAGGTGTTTTTCATTAAAGGGACACAAATGAAATGGGCAAAGATAGTTGGGGAAAGAAAGGCAGATCAATTAATTACATATATTCAGTGCTACCAGCTCCATAGTGAAAAAAGAAGTTCAGCCATGTTTTACTCTATGCCCTGCTAGTTTCAAAGGACATTATAGCTAAAAATCCTGATAATGCTAGTATTAATAATACTTCTGATTTTTAGAGAGGTCACTTATATTTCTCTTCAAACTCCTCTTTTTCCTCACGCTGGTATTTACCCAATAAAAGGAAAGGCAGAATGTTTACTAGACAGTAAAGAATGCTTTTAATGCTTTCTTTATTCAAAACCACCTAGTTTGTAAGCTTTTTCAGTGATGGTCCTTAGAGTTGACTATTCTGAGTTTTGACCAAGGTGCCTAGATACCATGGTGAGGGGTGCATTAAGGATGCTTAAGATTGATACAGGACATTAAATCTGAGTTAAAGTGTAAATATCCATGCCCTCACATCCATGAAGATCAGAGACAAGGTGTTAGGGTAAAATCCTATTGAAGTCTCTGGGAAACCTGTGTGCAGATCACAGACAATATGGAGCCCTAGAACTGCATGAGACTGAAAAATGTGTGGGATCCTGTTATATGTGAACCTGCCAGACCTGGACATTGTAATATTCACATCCTTTAAAATTAGCCCTGAAGTCCCATTTTCAAAAGTGACATAGGCATTTAGGAGCCTAAGTCTCATTAAAACTCAATAGAACTTATGCTCCGAAGGCCCAGATCTATGAAATCAATGGGAGTTAAATCCCTAAATACTTTTGATCAGTGGTTCTTAACCTTTTTTCATTTGCAGACCCCTAAAAAATTTCAAATGGAGGTGTGGACCCCTTTGGAAATCTTAGACATAGTCTGTGGACCCCCAGGGGTCCACGGACCACAGGTTGAAAACCACTGCCTTTGAGGATCAGGGCCTAAGTGCCTAAATGGGATGTAGGCTCCTAAGTCACTTTGGTGCTCTTGAAATTTTTACCCATCATGTTACAAAGGGATATGACTGAGGCAGACACAGAATGGGGAGAGAACTATTCTCGGCAAAAGTGAAAGTCTTAGGA
This sequence comes from Terrapene triunguis, assembly GCF_002925995.2. Classification (NCBI taxonomy): domain Eukaryota; kingdom Metazoa; phylum Chordata; order Testudines; family Emydidae; genus Terrapene; species Terrapene triunguis. The sequence goes on along the minus strand of NW_020665065.1, from coordinate 5,915,403 downwards.
CATTCTAATGCTTTCAGATGAAATCAGGAATTAAAAAGCACAACTTAACTAGCACTTCTTTGCCTTGTTTCAGGAAGTGTTTTTATCTGTTTGGCTTGTTTGGCTGTCACAATCTTTAACAACATATTTTTTTTTTAGGTTTTTTTTTAGGTGTGCAAATCACACACCAAACGAAAGCATCAAAGAAGCTTTTTAAAGCTATTATGTAATTCTGAAGTAGGATATACTACTTTCTGGCTAATCATTTGGCAAAGCATGTCTATAAGCTCCTGCTGGCGCTCGTGCTTTGATATGGCTGCATTAGTATTTGAACTGCTGGTGCAAAAATATAAAGGGGTTTGCCTGCTACCTTCTGCAAAGATATAATTTTATTTTTTTATCATCTGAATAATTTTGTAAGTGTGATGCATAACTAAGAGCATGAGATGTTAATTTAGCAGAAAAATACAGAATGCTGCTATACTGCCTCTATTATTTTGGTATTATAGTTCTCTAAGGGGTGTCTGGGAGACCGCAGCTAATAACACAACACAGTTATATTCAAACTAAGAATGGTTCCAAATGGGATACAGGGAGAGTTAATTATCCTAAGTGACCTGCACACTTGAGACGATCACTAATTGATACATGCTACCTATGTTGTTACAAACACTCATCAGCATCAGTTTTCTATAGTTGCTTCCCCTTCATCTCCTTTTAAGAACTAGAAACTAAGTAAATATATGCATAGATACAATTCTTTATATATTATTCAGTGCATAATTGTGACCATCTGCATTCCTATGTCCACCCCTTTTTCAAGGCTATGATATAAACTATGCCTTGTAAGCTATCTGAAAATTCATGATTTGCTGATCATTATTATCCTGGTAAAATATGTGGGGCAACATTGTATGTAAAGTTATAATATTCTACTATATGATGTTACTAAAACATATTCCAAATCTGGGGAAGCAGCCACAAACCAGTTCCTCTGAGATAAAAGGGAAATTGGCACCTCAGCCAGGTGTCAATGAAATCAAATGGATTATCACCTGGTTAAGTGGCCATTCTTTGGCAGGAAAAAGGGTGTGAGCAAGAAATTTACATCTTGTCAAAGAAATAAGCTGGAGGTTCCCGTCCCCACAGACTTTCTGTCTCCTGAACCCCAGCTGGAGATGATTCTCAAAGAAGAGGAAAAAGCATACAAATGGAGAACAGACACCCCAAGTTATCTCTCCCTTCCTCTCTACTTACAGCATCGACAACACTTGAAGGACAAAGGAAGCATCATTGGACTGAGGGAGATATCCTGTCTGAAAAGAATTCAACCAGTAATATTGCTAGAACATGTGGTGAGAGAGACTTTTGCTTTGAATTCACTTTAGCTTGTAAAGTTAGGTGTTGTGTTTTACCTTTTATTTCTTTGTAACCAGTTCTGACTTTTATGCTTCATTACCTGTAATCACGTAAAATCTATCTTTTTGTAGTTAATAAACTTGTTTTGTTGTTTTATCTAAACCAGTGGGCTTGTGTTGTCCAGGAGAGGGATGGGCAGTACAAGATGCATATTTCTGGGAGAAAGTCTGGGACTGGGAATTTGCTGGTGTTGCTCTGCAGTGTAATTCAAGGGTGGCTGATCATAGCATTCGGACAGTATAGCTGGGAGTAATTTCCATGCTAGAGGTTGTCTGTGAGCAGACCAGGAGTGCTTGCTCTAACAGCGAAGCAGTATAGAAGGCACCCCAGGTTGGAAAATTGAGGGGACACAGCTGTTCAACAGTCCAGACTGCACCCTGGGGAATGTCATTATAATGTATTCAGTAAGAATACATTAAAGGATAGAAGTTAGAATCTTCCTATTAAGGATCACAGGGAGAAATGTCTACTTCACTCCACCTTTCTTCCTACTTCAAAATGAGACAAGGACCTATATGTCCCTAGCTGGTGTAAATCACCATAGTTCTACTGTAATCAACAGAGCTACATTGATTTACAGCAACTAAGGATCTGGCTCACAAATCATTTCCAAAACACGGAACTGCATGGGTATGTGTGAGGTCAAGCACTACTCTCAAAAGCCCTTGCTTTATGTGGAAGCTTATGTAAATTACTCCAAAATATTATATAGCAATTTATATAAAATCAACATTTGGAGACATTAATGTTTTGGCAAGCGGCATCGTACTCATTCAGTGGATAGTACATGGTGGATGCTAAGGAAATAGGGGAGAAATAGAAACCCAAGTTAATCTATGAATGCTGACGTTAGGAGATTTTTGGAAAAGTCCCTAGTGTTTTTCTCACATCTGTAAAAGAAAGAGAAGGATTGCTGGACAGCAAGTCAAAAGAGTGAGTAGGTATGTGCTTGAAATGGTGGAACAGTAGGACAGGCAGCACTTTCTTTTGTAAACAAGAATCAATTCTGACATCTGCAAGAGATTTTTTAGACATCTTGTGAGTCAGAGCAAGTTAGAGAAGTTGCAGTCATGAAATACCTAACGTACAGAGACACACTCTGTGGTCCTTCTATATTAAGCATTTGGTTTCTCCAAAAGACAGCAAAGAATATAACTCATATAAATTAACCTTCAGTGTCCAGGTGTCTTTCAAAATTCTTGCTCACTATGCTGAATCTGACAGATATTTACTCAATTTCCCATGTGGCCCCAACATCAGCACAAAGTTGATGGAAAACTTTTATGTAACAGCCAAGGAATGACTCTATTCAAGTTTAAACTGTGGCATCTGCAGGATGGAGAGCTTGACAAAAATAGAATACACTTTCCTCACATAAATATGCAGAGTGCTTGTTCTGCAAAAGTAACACTGCTAATGTGGTGGCAAAAATATCCAGGGTCTGGTTCTGAAGCCTTTGCTTTTCAGATGTTTCTTTTTGCTCAGACTCTGAGGTATGTCTTCACTGCAGCTGGAAGCTTGCCCTTGGTAGACAGACTGCATGCTAAAAATAGCAGTGGGGATGTTGCAGCACACCCTAGCCATGTGTGTACAAGCCTATCTGATCCCTTTGTTCCATACTCAGGTAGCTAGGCATGGTGCCACCCATGCCACAACATCCACACTGCTATTTTTAGTGCGCTAGCTCAAGCAGAGCTATCATGTGGCTGTCCACCTGGACTGAGAGAAATAATCCCAACTGTAGTGCAAACATGCCCCAGGGGGTCAAGTTGCTTCATCTCAAGGTCACCAGAGCGGGGCAGCCTCTTGTCAAATCTCTGGCCATATGCACCAGTGTTTTATAAGGCCTCTTTCATTTTGAAAGACACAAAGAACTGACTGTCCTTCAACTGATCTGCAATGGTGACAACTGTCACATTGTCCCTTGAAGATTAACCTCGCAATGCCTTTTGAAAATTCACTGGTACACTAGAAAACAGCAGCTCTTTGCAAACTGATGATGAGATGCAGATACCTGCCCTATCCTGGTGCCTTTATGTATCTTTATAATGGAAGTAGAGTGATGACATTTCCCTGAACTTAATTGTATCCTTGACTGGAGATGCTATGAAAGTGAAGCACTTCTTAAAAAAATTTCTCCGTAAAAATTCCTTTATCAATAAGTTGCTATGGGAAACAAACACGCAAATTGATAAAAGACACTAAGTAAAAGATACAAGTTCACTGTGTATTTCAGAGCTAGGATGCAATAGTCTCACTAAACAGCCCTAATATCAGTAGTCAAATCCCAATCCCACAGAAGTGAATGGAAGCATTGCTGTTGATTTTACTGACTCTTTGATGTTGTGCTCTCTAGTAGGTTAGCCCAAAAATAAAATCTACTTTGAAACTGTTTTTAACCTGACAAATAAAGGATTCAGAATGTCTACCTGAGATTTTATTAAATCCACTACACCTTTGCCACAGACAAAATTAAAATATGAACTCAAAAACATTAAAATTTGAAAAAGCAATAAATGCTATTTAGTGGGATCTACAAAGAGACAATATTTTTCTTTCCACTATGACTGCAATGAACCAAATTCTAGGTCAAATTCTCTGTTTATCTACATGGGCACAACTCCAGTGACTTGTTATGCAAAAGGAATATTGCTGGTGTAGTAGGATAGTATCAAAGGTCAATTTCTGAAGTCTTTGCTTTTCAGATGTGTGTCTTTCTGCTCAGGCTGCAAGGGTTAAACTGCTTCAGCTCAAGGTCACCAACAGAGGAGTTACACCTATTTACACCAGCAGAGAATTTGGCCTGCAATTCCTACAGCTGTGCTCACATTTCTGATGATGCTGTTTAAGCCTGATAAAGGCACCTGTTCTATACACTGAAGGAGTAGTAGTTGCTAAAATAACTGTCTGCATTTCAGCTCCTTTCAGAACACACACACACACACACACTCACACACAGAAAAATGTTCACCACAAAAACTATATAATGAATACAGAGAGATGTTATTTTCAAGCTTCTAAGACAGTATTGCAAATGGTGTAGGATGGGAAGAAAATGACGACTATGTCCTTTAAACTTTGTCACAAGCTTTCCTGCCTCTAAGTTTTCGATCACTTTAAATATCAGCTGTTACATATTTGCATGCTTTATGTTCACTCCCTTTCAAACTGTGAATTAATCAATAAGTTGGTTTAGGACTTTGGGCTAAATTGCTATAATAAAAACTGTAATGAAGATCAGTCTCTTCAATTCTTTCTCACTTCTTAACTTACACATTTTCTTTCAGCATCAAAGCAATTTTCGACTCAAGGTCCTTTTCGTTCCCCAGTTCAGCACACAGTCGTCTGTGCATTGCCTGTAGGCGGAATATGGCAGCACTGTTAAATTTAAAAAGAAAAAAAATGAAATAATGTATGTTAAAACCTTTTAAAGTAAAAAATTCCAGAAACAATTAAGGTGCCATAAGGCTGAGACATTTGTTTTAGAATTCCACTAATTTATATTAATGTAATGTCTTTCAATTATGGCTCCTAAAGTGTCCATTCTCTTCTGAAAGGCACAATCTCATTAAACTACTATCTTCTGGTTAATTGAAAATCAAGATGAGAGCATTTTAGCAACATTCAGCCATATTTTAAAGTGATTTGTAATTTCTAATGCTGATAAATATCACTTATACATTTACTATGCAGAAGAAAAATGCTGCTTTCCCTTTTTTAGTACTTTACATTTAACACAGTACTGTACTTTATTTGCTTTGTGTGTGTGTGTGTCTCAGTTGCTGCCTGATTGTGTACTACCGGTTCCAAATGAGGTGTGTGGTTGACTGGTCAGTTCGTAACTCTGTTGTTCGTAACTCTGAGGTTCTATTGTACAGAGGTTCTAGGCTGCTGACATTTCCATATCATCACTGGAAGCTGAGGCCATGTTTCTGCTGGGCGACCCTAGACACTGCAGCACATACTGCCCAGCTGGACCTGGGTGGTGGCCCCCTGCAGTCCACTGATTGGCCCATGCTGATATATAAGCCAGGAAGCCATTGCAGAGAGCTGCCTGAGCAATGATGCAGACTACTTGCTTGGGTCTGTTCCAGACCTTGCCTTGCTGTGAACCCCATACTCCACCTTCTGATCCCAGTTCGTCCCTGCCACCTGCCTGTAACTCGGTGCCAGACTTCCTGGTATTGTGACCCAGCTTGACGCTGACTCTGGTGCTCATCTCCTGACCACAACATGGTAAGTGACCCATACACACAGGCCACTTGCTACCCGGCCCTGACACAGAGGCCCAAAGTGGTGAAGTGACTAATTCTGCCATTGGTCACAGAAGCCCTACAACTTAAAAACAAAACCAGTGCATTGTAATATGCAGTACAGGGCACAAACTCACTTGTAGCCATAACCTAAAGTACTGTATTATTTCAGGCTTATTGAATAGTAACTTGAACCTGACTAAATAGAAAACACATTTATCATTTGCATCTCCAGCATAATTTAACATTGTCATTAACTTGAGTCCAAATTTCACTGCATAGGTATCAATAATGCTAAGTTAATGATAATTCATATTTTAACAACTGTTAAAATGTCATGCTATTTAAGTCTTTAAACCAGGAATTTGGTATATCTTCCTACTCCATTATTAAGCAGCAAATACACCTCTACCCTGATATAATGCGACCCGGTATAACACGAATTTGGATATAACGCGGTAAAGCAGCACTCCAGACGGGGCTGCACGCTCCGGCGGATCAAAGCAAGTTCAATATAACGCGGTTTCACCTATAATGTGGTAAGATTTTTTGGCTCCCGAGGACAGCGTTATATCGGGGTAGAGGTGTATCTGTAATGGACCATTATGAGAGTTGCTATTCTAACTGCTACATAGTTGCATATCTGCAGATTAGACCTTGGCCTGGCATAAGTATAAAAGTTATGTTGCTCTTCTTAGCATTAGTTTAATGATTATTTAAATTATAGGGCATCTGATACTGAGCATATTTCTTCTACAATAAATTACATGAGGATAAAGTGTCTCAAAACTACTCCATAAAGACTTCCTGAGAGGAAGAATTATGGAAATTAACTCTAGACCAAACAGGACATTGTTATTGGAGATGGTACATTTCTGTGCAAAAGACAGAAAAAGATTTAATTCAGCTATTTCACCCGATTATACTGCAAACTCCACTCCCTGGAGTCTTCAGACAATCAAACTACATTTTTTTTAATAATTTTCTTTTTAAAAATTCTTATGTTTACTTGCCCAAAGAATCTGAAATTCAATCACACTCAAACTATATATTAGGGAGTAGTGTCTACTACACAGGAATTAATTTTCCTTAAACACTTAGGCACGTGTCACCACTCAGTCTATTGTTTTTGATTATTAGCCATTCTGTTTTGGCAATTAAGTTACCTTTATTAGTTTGTTATTCATTGAGACATTTTATTAACCTGAAGAATAGTACAGGCACAGTGGCAGCTGCAAAGCTGGTTCATAATACATTGGATACTAGCACACAAACCACCCACTGCTTTCAATTTAAACAAATTGGAAAAGTCCAGTAAATTCCCTCCCACTTCACAGCAGAGTAGCTCAGTAGCTGCTGTTGTATTATATTGCATTTGTGCATTTCTCAAACATACGACACTGAGAAATAGAATATATAAGTACCAGTTCCTTGTCATAACAGGCATCAGCGTAGCAAAACTCAAAATGACATAGCATACTTCTGATGTCAGTTGATCCATATTAACCAGATGATTAAATGAATGGTGGGTGGAAGGAATGATAAATGTAAACCAAACTAACTATATATGTTAAGATGACTTTATTTGTACTATAGTACATACATTTCTTAAATCTACATTTTAATTATCCCAGGCTGAAAATCCCTTTCAGCCTCTTGCGTAAGGCTAAAAATGAGAGAGTCCGCCCTCATGTAAAATGATGAACATGATCAAGGGGCTTTCCTGGGAGTTGGAAGAGTCAACCAATGTTAAAGGTATACAAATGTCATTAAATTCTCTTTCCGATTATCATATTTTTGTTGTGGACCTTGTGTCAATGGCACTCGGTTTTTGCCCAGCTGAGTGCTACAATGACAAACTTGCATAAAATGAACAAAATGCAGATACCTTCTTTTTGGAATTCATCTTTCAATATTAAGGTGCATCTATATGGACTACAGGTCTCAGCATGCAATGCTCTGTCTTGATATGAGACGGTGACTCTGATTAAGACAGTGCATTGTATCCTGGGATTAGTAATTTACAAGGCTGCACATCCAAACTAAAATTTAGTGCATCTGTGGACTACATCATAAAACTCCACAGGCTGTATCTGTATAAGGCAAACATAAAAAAACGAATTGGTAAAGTATATATGATATTCATCAGTGAGACTGTCAGGTACATTGTATATATCACTGATAAAATGATGACAGCAATAGGTTGTCATGGGTTGATTCTCCAAGTAAGGCATGTTTGTATTCCCAGTAATACCTGTGATTCTTAAAGGAATCACAAGGTAAGTTTCCATAAGTCCTTGGGACACTATTATCTCTCACAAAATGACTAATCTGATGGCCATCATTTGTTTTGTTTTTTATCATAATTTGTGCATAGCTTTTAGGTACAGTATTTCTTTTTTAAAGTATTTTAGATTAGGTTAGTGCACATACATATTTTTAATGTGCATCAGTCAAAAATAAAGGGAAATATGAGGAAAGAGGCAGATTCCGGACTAATCACTGCCCTCAATAATAACACGTATAAATACAGAGTAACTGCCTGGAAACCAGTGAAGGTCCTCCAGATTTATATCAATGTAAATGAGGACAGAATTTGGGCCTCTTTGTTGAAGAGGAGACAGAATGAATCTGAGGATATTTCATGTGACAGGATACTAGCTGTATCTGTTACTCCTCTTCCGTTTGTTGTAATTGTTAATGGCATTGTGAACAATCTAATTATTTCTGAAAGAACACTGTGAACTTTAATTAATCCCATGAGCAAAAGTATGGCTGAAGAACAGTGTCAACTAACCCACTCCTAATTAGCATGACTTAGTTATGGTAAGCAACAAACAATTCCTTATTGCAATCTGTTTTGTGGTGGAGCATTGTAGTTTAATAATAATTTTAGGACATTTTAGTTGATGGGGTTACTATTATTTTTTAAAGATGAGCAGAAAATATGTTTGTCTACTAAAATAAAACATGTTTGGGATAAGGGGCATGAGAATAACACAGAAATCAGAAGCAAAATGTTTTTACCATATTTACCACTGGAACAATAAATCCTATATATAATATTAGGATATTACCATAATTCAATATGGTCCCGACCCACAACTCTGAGTCCAATACCCACAATACCACACACTTAAATTTGTGGAAAATTTTGGATTAGAATCTGGATCTGAATGTGTACTTGCAGGACACAGTGCTAGATTCAGAATTTAACTTATCTCACACTTCACCTTTTTACAGTTTCCTGGAGTGTTTAATGTTTGTAAAGTACTTTGAGCTCCTCATGAGATTGACAGGGAATGGATCACTTGATGATTACCTGTTCTGTTCATTCCCTCTGGGGCACCTGGCATTGGCCACTGTCAGAAGACAGGATACTGGGCTAGATGGATCTTTGGTCTGACCCAGTATGGCCGTTCTTATGTTCTTATGGGATCTCTCAAGACCAGATTTCAAATAACTAAAGAGTTATCACTCCCATTTTATAGATGAGTAAATGGAGGCAGAGTGACCCGCTTGAGGTCACACAACTCAGTGACCGAACAAAGTAAAAAATTCATGAGTTCCGACACCTAGTTCCCTGCTCTAGCTACTAGGAAATACTGCATTTGGTCATTCTACCTTGTCAGTGTTGTCCAAATGCAAAGGACTAGCTCATAAATATCTGCTGTCATGTTTAACCCCCAATCCTCACTTCTTTCTCCACGGCAATTGCCCTAGTAGCATCTTACCTCTGGACAGGAAACTGCACAGATGAGCCTTTCCCAAGCTACTGCACTGCTGCTCTGTATATCAAGTGGAAGGTACTGTTGGTGTGAATAATAAGCTGCCTGGAGAGTAATTGCATCACTAAAGTCTTCACCAACTTGGGATCTAACCTATCTGATCGGTTCTCCAAGCACAGTATGACAGTGCAATGCTCCTTGCCAGATGGCATGGCCCACTGAGATAATACAGCTTGTTTTTTTATCCTGATAATGGCAATGACTTTTAAACACTGACCTATTAGGTGTCATTTGATAGATTCAACAACATGTTTAATAATGTTATCAAACATTTTCAGCAATAACAAGAAGAGGGAAAAGGTCACAAAGTTTATCTCATTACCTTCTCCTCCCCATGTGTAAACACAGAGCATGTCAATAAACTGTGACAACCAGAAATACCCTCTACCTACGTATTTCCAGCCTCTTTCTCTTCTTCTATTTTGGTCTCTGTGCACTCTCGTTCTTTTGTTAGCATTTCGATCCGCAGCTGGCAGGCACTGAGCTCCTCTCTGAAACAAACAAAATATCCTTCTTTATATTGGGTACGTTTCCCATTCCTTCTCTTGAAGGATTTTTGCTCTTTAGGATCATAGCTGGATCCTATCAAGAGTTTCTTTAGAGGCATTTGTTAACTTTAAAGTATTTGTACCAGGTATTTAGAAAAAAAATATAACCTCTTAATTAATTCTGGTTTCATTCAAAGCTCTAGTAGCATCTACCAATGATGATAAATAAAGAGTATTTTTAAAATCTAGCCTCGTCCAGCATATTTGTAATTTGGTTTTTATACTTTTTGGCCTTCGTGCAATGAAACATTTAAGATGAGTGCTTAACTTTAAGTACACGAGTAGTCCCACTCACTTCAGTGAAACTACCTATGTAATTAAAGGTAAGTGATGTTATGCTCCATATATGGGGCCTGATCCAGAGTCCACTGAGATCAATGGAATTCTTTCTATTGATTTCTATGGGCTTTGGAACAGACTCATAAATTGTTATATTGACAGCACAAGACCTGAAGTCTTTTATTTATTCAAGTATAGCACAAGAAGAAACAGTGCAGATTTCTGTATGATACCGTGGCAATCTGCCTTAAATTCTGGAGGGACCCCCTTGAGCAATAAGGAGGAAATTCAGTGTGTCTGACCAGCTTAGTCTTTGGCCCCATTGTGCTAAGATTGCCAATAAAGGGGGTCTAATCTGCTGCAGTTATGACAGTGATTTTAGTTGATGAGTAGACAGAAGCCCACTAGGAACTAGAGAGACCAGTTCAGGCTACCAAATAGTCATCAGATGGTTGACTTTTGGTCACTTTTGAACCAGTGACCCAAAGTTAAAAGACTCCATATGCCTTTATAAATCTAAGCTACCCAGTCACCCAGATATTTGTAACTGTTAATAGAATTATGTTTGATAATGAAGTACAAAGATTGTTATCCTTGCTCTGCAAAATAATAGTAATTGACAAGGGAAATCTTTCACAGCATGTCACTGTAAAGTAGGTCATATGCAGTTGAGCTTCAAGTGCAGTTGTAAATGGCACTTCCAGTTTAAAAATTGCATGGATATTTACCAATAAAAGCCCCTTTTCAAGGAAGATGCAGTGATAATTATTAGTTTTTGTTTATGATGAAAAAATGTTGCAAACAGCTGTTGGCCTCTCTACTCCCAGCCATCAACTTCCTGCCACTCCAAGATGATTGCACAATTGGGAAGGACATGAGTTGACATCTTGAGTGCACACATTGGGAGGATAATGACTAAATGGCAGGAAATGTCTAGAAATATTGAGCTTTGCAGATTTATATTTATTTTCCAAAAAAGTTCCCTGAAATATAACAGAAAATAAAAGCTGAAAACCATAATACTAAATTACACCATCTCACTATTCAAGAGCACCATTTGTTTATAAATTCACAGAAACAGTTCATTTAAAAACTTTCTCCTCTCAGTTACATAGCAATAGTTCATCAATGATACTCAGAACCAAAATTTCCTCATTACCTTTTTATTATAATTTGTTCATTTCAGCATAACGTTACAGAATCTGAAACTAATAACTTCTTTTATTCTAATAATTTGGAATAGTCAATTGAAATACAATAATTACTGCGTCAAATCCCCAGGTGGGATTGTTCCCCCACTCCTGATCCATGGGTGAATTGGACCCTCCATGCCTGGCTCTCCCGGGCCTGTGTGAAAGGAAATATCAACTGCTGCCAAAGTTTCATCTCCCTCTCTTCTGAAACCCCTTGGAGTGCACTCCATGGGTGCAGGGTCTGCTATGAGAAAGGAGGAGACTAGGCAGATATGGATGAGCACACCTTTCCTGCTGAGTGCTGCAGAGATTTCCAGAAAAAGATAATACAATCTTTTCCACTGGCTTGTATTTTATTCCTGCCACTCACCACACTTCCATTTTTTGAGTTCTGAAGATCTTCTGCACAGTATCTCTTTTAGTTGTAATTAGTCACATACCATGTCAGAGGCTTTGGTTTTCTGCTTGTCACTCACGCCTGTAACTTGGACGTTATCTTTGAATCAGACCTCTGTCTAAATCCTCACATCCAGATTATGTCTAAATCACTAAGAATACAGTCTTTCCTATCCATCCACACACCTAAAAATCTTGGCCAAGCTCTCATCATTGTGCATCTTGATTACTGCAAAATCCTTCTCTTTGGACTTGACAAATGCAAACTTGCCCCACTCAGATCTATTCAGAATGCTGCTGCAAAAATCATCTTCTAGACTAAGGGTTCTCAACCTTTTTCTTTCTGAGCCTCCCCACATGCTATAAAAATTCCATGGCCCACCTGTGCCACAACAGCTGTTTTTCAGTAGCTTAATAGCCAGGGCCAGCATTAGGGGGTAGCAAGTAGAGCAACTGCCCAGTGCCCCACACCACAGGGGGCCCTGTGAAGCTAAGTTGCTCGGGCTTTGGTTTCAGCCCCTGGCAGCGGGGCTCAGGATTCAGTTTTCTGCCCTGGGCCCCAGTGAGTCTAGTGCTGGCCCTGCTCTCTGGTTTATTTTGGCAGATTCCCTGAAATCTGTTCACAGCCCCCAAGGGGACCCGAACCCCTGGTTGAGAACTGCTGTTCTAGACTGTTGCTTTGACCATGTCACTCGTTCTTTACCTCCCTCTACCATCTTCCCCTTCTGTGTTGCATCAAACATAAGCTGCCTGTATTCACTTCAAGGCTCTTTGTAGCCTCTCCCCACCCCACCTATTATCTCTGATTCCCTATTGAGATGTTGATCCTCGGCTGCGATCGGCTAATGATGCCAGCCTCCATCGCCCCTTGTTAAATTTTCAAACAAGTACGTTTGTATTGTTTCTCATGCTGCCCTCATGTTTTGAGCGTATTCCCCATACACATCCACAAAAATAACACGTTATCGTCCTTCAAATCCTTCCTTAAAATTCTCTTTTGCCTTGATTCCTACAAAAGATTGGCAATGATTAGGCTGCTAATGTGCTAAAACCACTGCTTATAATGCTGACCAATACTGTCTCATTCCTTGTACTCCCTCATCTACTTGTATTGATCTCTTGTCTCTTGTTTTATACGTAGATTGTAAGTTCTTTGGGGCAGGGACTGTCTCTTTTGTTCTGTATTTGTACAGCACCTGGCACAATAGAGTCCTTATCCGTGACTAGGGCTCCTAATTGCTACAGTAATACTCATAATAATTAATAATAAATACTACTTGAGCATTTGAAGGTTCTGCTAAAATTGCCAACATGCTGCAGTGTTCAACTCCAGGGAAACATATGGCCAGTAGTCCGGAAACAAAGGGCCAGATCCACAAAGTGACTTAGATGTCCAAAACCCAGATTTAGGTGCCAAGTCCCAGCTGTATGCAATCTGCAAAACCCTTGCTTGACCGCCACCTAAACCTTTAGGTGCATAAACTCTCTCTTTGCGCCTAAATTTTTGCAGTAAAAGTCCCCTAGGTGCCTAAATGTCTGCCTCTGAGCATGAGCACTGCTGCCTCATTCTAGGTGTCCAGTCACCTATCTCATGCCTGAGCCCCAGTGTGATCAACAAACTGGGGGAAGAGAGGAGCTCCTCTGCCTGTCTTGCTTGCAGGACCCAAACCATTAGTGTGCTCAGAAGCTGCCTAACTCCACACAAAACACCAGGAAGTAGAGGCAGCCTACCTTATAACCCTGCCCAGTGCTTAGGCTACTGATGTGGGAGACCCCTGTTCAATTTCCCTCCTCTGCCTGAGGAGAAGGAGTTGAACAGGGGTGCACCACCTCTCAGGTAAGTCCCTAACCACAGGACTATGGGATATTCTGATATGGGTTGCTCTCAGTCTCTCTTGTTGAAGCCATTCCACTTTAATAAAATATTAACTGGGCCAGAGAAAGAGACTGAGAATCACTTATAGTGACTGAGCACTGCAACACCTAAGTAACTTTGCAGATCCAGGCCACAGAGTCAAGTTTTCTTTTGCAAGGTCTTTCAACTCTAAGATTACATTGTACTGGCATTACACTCAGGGCCAGTGTTAGGGAAAATGGCGCTCTTGTAAGGATAAGGCCTTTTCCTGTAGCCAAATTGTAAGGCCTATGCCCTTTGTCTGCAGCCATATTAGACCAGCATCAGCCATTAACCAAGAAGCAGAAAGTCACATCCTCACATTTCATCTAAATTACATTAAAACAATATAATATCGGGCTGTTAAGAAGGCGATTCTGTCCTAATAGTACCCATCATCACCAGATAAAGAAACAAATCTTAAGATGGTTAAAGAAAACTTTGTTTGATGGTATTCTGTCTGGCAAGAAATCACGTATCAACAAGTTGTGGTTGTAAAATCCCTACTTCTTTATTGTTTTGCCTTTATGGTTCCCACTTCTCTATTGTTTATCTGTATGGTCTCTGTCTGGTTCTTTGATTGTTTCTGTCTGTTAAATAATTAATTTTGCTAGGTGTAAATCAATTAAGATGGTGGGGTGTGATTGGTTAAAGAATTATTTTATAATATGTTAGGATTGGTTAGAAAATTGTTTAGTAATAATTTAGTAAAATGATTGGTTAAGGTACAGCTAAGCAAGACTCAAGTTTCACTATATAAACGGGGGTTAAAAGGAAGTTCTTTGGAACCAACTCCAGGACAGCCCCAAAACCAGAGCTGCCAGACCTCAACACCCTGCCAACCACACCATGCAGAGCAGAAGCTGGAGTCCCCCAGATGACCTGATCCTGACTGGCCATCAAGAAAAGTTCATCTCCCTTATTGGGAGGGGTAAGCATTGTATGCTTAGCATGTGCATTCTTTTTTTGGTAATCGTTGTTAAATAGAGGTTAAGGATATTACTGTGTAAGGCTCTTTCACTGATAAAAGACCCCGCAAACCCGCAGAGTGTAAGGTTACACCCTGAGGCCATGGAAGGGTAAGGGTGGTGCTTAAATTAAGAGGGTTACGCCTTGAGCCCACGAAAGGGTAAAGGTGGGTGCCCTAGAGTGTAAGGTTACGCCCTGAGCCCTAGGAATGGGGTAAGGGTGGGTGTCTAAATTAAGAGGGAGCCCCACCTAGAACCCCACGAACTGGGTAAACGTGGTGCCCCTAGAGTATGCGAGTAATAGAGAATTTTGTGCAGGTAACACCCTGGGTGAACTTGTACTTTGGCACCCCTAGGCCCCGCTGCCTCCCCTGACCCTCCATCCATCCCCCCAGGCTTCCACTTCTTCCCTGGGCTCCCCACCCATACCCCCGGCTCTCACTGCTTCCCCACACTCCCCATCCCCCATCATCCTTGGGCCTCGCTGCCTCCCCCACACCCCATTGCTCCGAGCTCCCTTCTACGGCCTCACACCCCAGGCCTGTCCCACTCCTTGACCACGGTGTCCGCCTGACCACATCACCCACCTGTAAGACCGGCCCTGATTGCACTGCCAAAAAGCAAGCCACCGGCTTTATTTTGCAATTTCTTAGTTTTTAAGAGTAACTCAGTTTTCATTCACTTAAAAAAATTAACATGATATTTAAACTATGTAGTCCTGAGGGGCAGAATGGAGGAATTAACAATCAGAATAGACAACAGAACAGCTGAAATAATGGTTCCTTCTTTGAGTTTTCATAATCTCTGCTGATCACTTATCAGTCCCTAGGCATTAATTCCCAGTGCTAAACACTCCTAACTCACTATATAACTTGCTGATGAAATTTTTCTTGGCAGCTCCAATATAGCTTTTGTGATTAACTTGCCTTTTTTTCTCATTCCTTTTGTTGCATTATACATTGTGCATACACAGTATGAGCTGGCCACATTTGATTGTACATGATTGCTAATAAAACATAAAGCAATGGGAAAATATTTTCAATATGAAAAAGCAATTTCTCAAACAATTAAGTCTTGTTCAGTTTCAGAAAAAGGGATTTTTAGTGCTTATTGGAAATTAGGATTAATTCTGTTTAAAAATCCCTAAGTGTTCGTAAACTCAGGGAGCTTGTTTAAAAGAATCATGGCAGCTTAGCCACAAAGACAACAGCAACACATTAGTGGTTTTGAATATTAAATGAAATCCTGAAAATATGTCGTTAGTAAAATATGAAGGCAAAATGCAGTCTTAATTTTAGAGGTTTCAGTAGACCACCAAACTCTGACTTATCTACTTGATGTTCCCAACAGCCAGTTGGGTCAGTGGGGTTGCTTAGAAATAACTTAGAGAAGCATCTGTCCATAGTCACTTGTATTGAAATCCTCATTTTATTAATATTCATCACAATTTGTTTGTATCCTGTTTAACTCATATGAGCCCTGCACTCTTTTTTAGCCTTATCCATTTAAAGGGAGGAATTAATGTTGTTATTTAATGTATAGGCCTCAAAGGGCATTGCCAATGTACATCTGTTTCTGACATTAAACTTAAGGGACAAATCTTCAGATGATGTAAATTGTCATAATTCCACTCACATCAGTGGTGCTATGACAGCTTACACTAGCTGAGGATCTTAGAGGAGGCTATTTTTTCCCACCATTTCCTCAGCAATTCCAGTTGATTTTAATGGAGGTTTAAATCAAGGCAGGATTTGGCACAGATAGCAGCAATGGCTAGTATATGCAACTAATGTCCTGAGTATCACACAATGGATTTATAGTATGGACTTATAGCATGGGAGTTCCTGAGTTTATATCATATTGCTGCCATTTCTTATTCCTGATATCTAAAATCAACAAGTGTCTCTTTTGAAATATTTATATGATTTAGTATGGAGGAATAAAAATTGAGAATAATAACTGAGTCTGTAACATGTATTTATCTTCGCAAAAAGGGACGCTGTCAGATTAACAGTCCTTTAAAAAAAAAAAAAAACTTCCTCACCTGTGTTACAAGTTATGAACTGAAAGTGAATTTTTTAATGTCCAATTTACTTGTCTCTCAGTTTGGACAATGAAAAGAGACTAGTAATGTTCATTCTGGATTATATTCAAATTAACTTTCTGCATTTACATCAATAGAGTTACTGCTTTCAAGGTTTTACAGAACATAAGAAGAACAGAACCTATATTTGCATCCTACAGTGTCTTTACAGCCTCGATCCTTGATATCTGTTGTTGGGATAAATATAGCTTTCACCAAACAATAATACAAACTATGACAAACAATAGTTACATCAGGAATGATATCCTGGAATTTGATTTTTGTTTGGGAGGACAAAACAAAACTATGGTATATCTATACTGGTGTGACAGCTGAACCCCATGGCTAAACACTAACCTTGCTTTTTCAATGGTAAGATCCTTTTCTTTGGCTATGTTGTCAAGCTGGTTGAGATTTCTGCGCAGGTTTAATATCTGAACTCTGTCTGCATACTTCATGGTCTTATTATTATTGTTATTACCATTGTTCATGTGGCGCTCCTGTATTTCCCTTTAGATTGAAAAAAAAAAAAAAAAAGACTTCCACTGTGACAAATGATTAACCACTGTGACAATGTTGAGGCGTTTAATAATTATTTGGGGTATATGAACACACACACTCTTTTTCCTTCAGTTTTTAAAATTAATTTTCCATCAGGAGTATGAATGTACAGTGAGCATAAAAAACAAAACAAACAAAAAATGAACAAAATCAGCACTAAAATCCTTGTTTGGCAGATGTAAACCAGAGCCAAACTTCAAACTTGGGCAGCTAATGTTAGGTGCACAAATCCAAATTTAGGGAACTAAATAAGTGACCTGATGTTCAAAGATACTGAGCATACACAGCTCCAGTTGACTTCAGTGGGAGCTGTGTGTGTTCAGCACTTCTGAAAAAACAAGACATTTATTTAGGCACTTTTAGGCCCCCAAATTTGAAAATTTTGGCCTGAGCCTGTAAAATTCCAGATTCTTGGACAGTAATTCAAAGCCATCAAGGGGACGTTTCAGACTTCCTTAAAATGTATTTAAAGCAGTAGATTAAGGGGTTCATGTCCCACTGAATTAATAAACTATCGCATGTTGTCATTCAGGTTTCATGAAATGTATACAGAGAAGGGGCTGGTGGTTCTTTTTCTTAATTATTTCAATGTACTTTGAGTTTCAGTATAAGTCTGGCTATAGCTAAGCATATGTGATATGCAAGTTTCCTCGTGCAAACAGGCTAATGAACCTTATTCCCTGATCTTCATCACTCCTGCTATCCTCTTGCCAGGTCTCTCCTGGGCAGAGAGTAACAATCTTGTAAAACTGGGCCAAAGATTGCTTTGATCAACGTGAAGCAGCACCCCCATTGGACCATGTTTAAACCACCAAACTCATTTTCACTTGTGACCTGTTAGATTTTTTTAACTGTGGTCTACTGAGATTTTAGTAGTATATTAATCTGCTGTACCACCTATTTGCAGACCCAGAGTAGCATTAGTACAATTATACTGATGCCTATCTGTTCAACAACATGTGACCCAACCCTGGTGTTCTTACACAGACAAAAGTCTCACTTACTTGCAGATCCCAATAAGTTCCACATGATAAATAGGGTCCAAAGTTTGTCTGCATCTTACCATTACTGTCTATGCCTTGCTGCTTTCCATTACTAGAACAGCTTTGTCAGAAAGGCCTACAGTTCTTACTTCCTAAAAAGAAATCCAGTGTATTCTTGAAGTTGCAATAAATAAATCTTCTCCCACAAAAAGCAAATTAATACCATATAAGAAATTACCAGCATAGTTGATGACTGAGTATACAAATTACTCACCCGCTAGAATCAGAGTCCTCTCCAACTCCTTCAGAAGCTTCCTTGCTTCTGATTTTATCCTCCTCCTCTGACTCTTCTCCAATCTTGTGTCCTAACAAAAATTAAAGAAAAACAACAGTTTAATAAAGATACTTTGGACATTAAAATGTACATTTCCTGCCAAGTCAAAATATGACAAGCAGCATGGAGATGACATCTTAAAAGCTTTATTGCTGTGTATAATCTAAAACTTCTCATCACAAAATACACTTGAAAGCAATTTTACACCTGGGAAATAAAACAGACAAATGCTCTCCACCTTCATTACAGAGCTGTCATTGACAATCAAACATAAGTGCTATACGAAGAAAGTTTGTATTAGCCAAATGGAATTCAGGATTTATGGATCATTGATAGGTTTTGGCAGGCAGGATAATAAAATGCTGTTCACCAAATTCTAACCTATTCTACACTGCATGCATTTATATATTTTTCATTCTTCTAGCTTGCTGCAACAATAATAGAATAATTTATCACTAAATATTTATGTGGTCTCCATGTACCAGGATGATGATGAAAAAATAAAATGCTTGCCTAAGAAAATTTTCATTTTAAGGTCAGTATCAGCACTGCGCTCTGAGTAATAATGGGTAATAGGGCACAAAAACAGAAAAGAAGCTTGCATCCAGTAAAACATTTGTATGTTGTCCTTGTGTAAGAACAGTTTTAAAAATTTCATTAAGATGATGTTTAAAAAAGTGAATGGTACAGGGAATAACGTACAGATTATCAAGGGGTGTGAAGTTTGGTTTAAGATCAGATGGCGTAAGTACGAAGGAACTACACAGTCAAACCCTGATTAGTGCAGTCAGTATCTCTGTGAGCAACTGTTTGATTTGAGAAGTAGAGGTACTGGGGATACACAGTGACAGACTAGATTCTAATTAGGTACACTGGTATAAATCTGAAGTAACCTCATTGGAGTCAATGGAATTACTCTGGATTTATACCAATATAACTAAGATCTCAGTTTGACTCCAAATCTGTTAAATGGACTGTACTGTATTGTATTGTCTCAAAGAGCCAAATGAGTAAGTACATTAATATGTCAGCATTTGTAAATTAGCAAAATATTTCACCTTTACCGTTTGCCTGGTTCGCCACATTCCAGAACTGATCTGTTACACTGTCGTCGTCATCTTTTTCTTGTTCCAAAAATGGTGTAGCAGCTGTCTGTTCCTTTTCACAAATATCAAAGAACTCAATATCTTCCATACTGGCAATTCTTTTAATAGAATTCGGCTACCAGAGAAAATAATTGGTGTATGAATATTCCCACTTCACACACAAATGCTGACTATATTTTGAGATGAATTAATCACATTTGATCAAGCAGATATTTCATATATGTGAAATAATTGGCTACAATTAAACATTTAATTACTAGCTGCACAATTTGAGTCTGGATTTTAATGGATCTCTTAAAGAGAAAACTAGGCCATTTCCAGAGTATTTTCCTATCATAATAAGGTCAACAATGACGTAGTGCTTCCAAACACATTTTTACCCAGTGATTGAAACTGCTAGTTTTGTGAGAAATGTCAGGTGTTCTATATTAATTCATTTTTATTAATATTCAAAAATATAATTTCACTCAGAAAGCTATTTATGACAATTGACAAGAAAACAGATGTTTAGCATAGGTTTGTTTCATTTAACAAAATTATGTACAAAAAATGTATCAAGATAAATCAGTTTAAAAAACATGGATATTTACCTAACAAACACATCATTTAGGTATTATAGGGGCCAAATCCAGTTCCCAAAGAAATATATGGGTATGAACAGAAATAAAGCAGGGATATTCATAGGGCATGCATCTATCATGTGTCCAATACCTAACGTCTATAGGATGGATAATTAAGGTTCAGTGTTACAATCTTTGTGAACCCAAAACATCCTATAAGTCAGGGAGAAGTTTCAGTCCTCAAGTATTGCAAGGATCAGATTTTTAATGTTATGAGAGAAACTAGGGGCCAGAAACTCAGGTAGTGAAAATGCCAATTTACATCAGCTGAGAATCAGGGCCTAGAGTTGAAAAAGAACAATTCGGTCATTTTACCCAACTCCTTTTATATACAAAATTGTACCCTAAAATATACAAACTAGTTTTATGCTAGTGCACCATCTAGATACCACACACTGGTTACTTAATCTTTAATTGTCAATTTCCCTGCTTTTGTGGATCTTAGACATAGCAAGCCTCATTCTGAACAGACTCACAACAATGTAAGCCAGGGAGCAATTCCATCAGAATTAAAACCTCTGTAAATGGGAGAAGAATCAGGTCCATCAGATTTAATACAGTTTGTGTTTGAATTACTACATAACCAGTAGAGAAAACAGTCTAATTAGTGGCATCAGTAAAAAGTATGTCTATTATTATTTTATTATTTGTATTATAGCACTCTGTGTAAATTGTTTTTTTAAAAATCAGATATTTTATTACTGTTTGGATGCAGCATATTAACATCTGAAAATAAAACAACAATTAACATTCAACAGCACAATTGTTGTGGATTTTTAAACAAAACAAATCTGGCCCATTGTTTCACAGTGAGGGCAAAGTCTGTTTGCACAGTATAAGAGCTGATATTTGCTGACTGAATTTGTCTATGAATTAAATATGAAAGAAAGCGGGAAAGAGGGTCAGACTCCCAGTTCTGATCATGCATGTGTCTGAACCTTAGGAAGCAAAATGGAGGCGAAGAGGGAACCAACGGTAAAAGTTCCCATTTTCAAAAGTGACTTAAGCACTTAGGGTCAGATTTATAAAGATACTTAAACATCTAAAGATGCATAGAGGTGCCTAGTGGGAATTTTGAAAGCGCAGAAAGAGATTAGGTGCCTAACTCCCATTGAAAATCTTACTTGGTGCCTAGCTGCATTGTTAGGTGCCTAAATACCTTTAAAAATCTGGCCCTAAATGCTTGTCACATTTGAAAATGGGACTTAGGAGCTATTGAAAATGTTACCCCAACAAAACAGCACCCAAATTCAATAAAAATGTCAGGGTGAACAATTCACGGTGAAATATATATAATAATATAAACTAATACCAAACTAAACAATGGCTTAATTTATCAAGGTGCTGAACACTCTGGCCCCAATCCAGCAAAAAGCACTTAAGCATACATATACATTGAGAAGGATTTGACCCCTTAGTGCTAGTAAGTAACTTGAAAAAGCCTCAATGCTACTTCTATAGTATTAGAACCAAAAGGTCTGCAGCCTTGTTCAATACAGCCCTTTTAGGGTATGCCTACATAGCCTGCAGCAGTGAGCCTCACAACCTGGATCGACAGACTTGGGCTTGCTCTACAGTGCTAAAAGTAGCTGTGTAGATGTTGCGTCTCAGGCAGGAGCTTGGGCTCTGAAGCCCACTTCCCTCCCCAGGTTTCAGAGACTGAGCTCCAGCCTGAGCTGCAACTTCAAAGCTCTGTCTACACAGCTTTTTAGTGTGGTAGCATAAGCCCAGTGAACCTGAGTTTGTTGACCCGGGCTGGGAGACTCGCTGCCATGGGCTGTGTAGACCTACCCTTATTCAGCTAAAATACTATTACATATGCAATGACAAACAAAACAAAAAAAACTCCTGCCAAGTGTGACTTGTTTAGTCAAGGAGCTACAGTAGCTGAGACACTGTAAGTGTTCAATATGATCTGTTTAGTCACACAGATACTACGTGTGTGACATTTTAATAACGTACATACAGAATTTGCTGTGTGACATATTTATTCACAGATATAAAGCAGCTGCAACAGGTTTTGGCATGTGGTTAGCACGCTGTCTGAACGCTTTATAATTTCCCTGGATCCATATAAATATTACAGTCCTATCCCACTGGTTCTGGTACAAAGACAAAAATAATCCTTCCACCTTGGTGACACTTTACCAGAATAGAGTAGGCTCAGCTTGAGTCACTTCCTCATAGCCTTTGTTTTTGATGCAGTTCTCTCACTGTTACCAGAAAATACTTCCCCAATGTTGATTAAATTTACCCAAATTCAGTAAATGCCTTGTGGCATTCACTTGGAGTTATTACCAGATGGTACATCATTAAGACTCTACTCACACAAAGACTTATATGCTTAATTTTATGCACATAAGTAGCCCCATTGACTTCAACTGTATGTGCCTAAGTCTTTGCAGGATTGGGACTCAAATCAATTTGAGCTAAATCAATGGGGGGAGGGATAGTTCAGTGGTTTGAGCATTGGCCTGCTAAAACCAGGGTTGTGAGTTCAATCCTTGAGGGGGCCACGTAGGGATCTGGGGCAAAATTAGTACTTGGTCCTGCCTAGTGAAGGCAGGGGGCTGGACTCAATGACCTTTCGGGGTCCCTTCCAGTTCTATGAGATAGGTATATCTCCATATATTATATTATTATTATATAAGCCAGAGTTAAACCCAAATAATTGAACTGGTTTAAAGCATACCTTTTGTTAAAAGTGGTAGAAGTTTGTGTGTAGACAAGGACTTATTAAACAGGCTTTGTGCTGGGAAACTATGCTGAGGTAGTGGGTGGGGGAATGGCACTCTCCCTGGTTGCTCCTTCAGCTGGGCATACAGCCTCTGGGTCCATATAATCATCAGCCAGAGAGTATGGGTGGAATCCACCAAGCTACTTAGGTGCCTACACCCAGATTTAGGTGCCTGCATCCCCCACTGCAATCCACAAAACTCCCACCAAACTCTGTAGGCTCCCAATCTCACTTGGCACCTGGGCATGCACACTGCTCCCTCACACTACATTCAAGGTGGAAGAAGAGGTGGTCGTGGTGCCCACCTTACAATTTTTAGCCCAGTGGTTAGATCATTCATCTGGGATGTGAGAGACCCAGATTCAATTCTCCCCTCCCTGGCAGAGAAGGTGAAAGAATTTGAACAGGGATCTCTCACTTCTCAGGAGAGCGCTCTAACCATGGAGCTACGGGTTAATCTAATATTCTTTATTTATCTAAGTGGAAGAGTTTCAACAAGAGAGAAAGAGTGACTGGGCCAGACACAGAGTGAGAGAGATTGAGAAAGACTTTGTAGTCCAGTGGTTGGGGCACCCAAATGGGGGGCAGCAAACCCTGGATCAAGTCCCCCTCCTCCAGTCACTCTTTATCCACAGTGGAAGAGCTTCAACAGGAGAGACAGAGGAAGCCCTACATCAGAATATCCTATAGTTCAGGGATTAGAACACTGTCCTGAGAGGTGGGAGACCCTTCCTCCCTCTCTGCCGGGGTGAGAGGGGGTAATTGAACCTGTCTCTCCCACATACCACAGAAATGCTCTAACAACTGAGCTAAAAGTTATAAGGTGGGTAGTAGCAACACCAGCTCCTCCTCCTCTAGATGTTTTGAATGGAGCGAGGCAGGCACCTCACTCTTTCCCTCAAGAAACTACATAGGTGCCAGAGCCAAGAGAGGGGTTCCCATTTATGCATCACTAGCAGAGCTAGGTGCCTACCTCTAAGAAAGGGGCAGGGCTTAGCTAATCAGCATCTCCCATTGGCTAGGTTAGGCAGAGAGCTGCCTAGTCTGCTGGCTCTTGTGGATTGTGTTTCCCAGCACCTATCTCACCTCATTCATCTATAAGGAACCTAGGAGCCTAACTCAGCCTTTAGAGTAGCAGCCGTGTTAGTCTGTATCCGCAAAAAGAACAGGAGTACTTGTGGCACCTTAGAGACTAATACATTTGTTAGTCTCTAAGGTGCCACAAGTACTCCTGTTCTTTCTTCTAACTCAGCCTTGTAGATCACCGTATGATTCCTGTGATTTTCCAGGTGCCTAACAGTTAGGCACCATGACACTCAGCACTGCAATGCCTCAGTCCTTTTGTGGATTCCACATCATGTCCCTATCCCTCTACAATGGACTATGAAGAGCCCACCTGTGTCACGTGGATGGTTTATGGAATTCCCCCCTGAGCAGCGACTCACAACACCCCACCTTCTCACACAATGAAAGTACTGGAGTTTCCATGGCCCAAACCAAATGATGCTGTGAAAATTTCACCCTCTGTGAAAAGAGAGACTTGTGCTTTCCAGATGGGAGACTATGCTATATGTGGTAATGAAGGATAATGGGGGGTCTGATCCAAAACCTATTAAAACCAATGGAAAGTCTCCCATTAACTTTAATTGGCATTGGATCAGGTCCTAACTGAGTAGCAACAAGAAATTATTTCAAAGAGAGACCTAACATACACCATAAGTACAATAATAACATGCATAAGGATTAAAAACAGTATCAGCATTTTACTATAAAAAATTAGCATAACCTATTTTTATACCATTGCGTGGAGGGGGATAATGCACAAAAAATGATGATGTTTGTACAGAAGGTTTAAAGAGTCACTGACACTTCATGGAAAGCTTTGAAAAAACATTTAACTTAGAAACCATTCTGTTGCCATGGGCTATATTTTCTTCTTTCTTGCATTCTCTCTGTTATTAAGATCACTTGCAAGAAAAAAGGCTTTTGGTTATTCAACAGCTCAAAAATTTCTGCAGCTTTAACTCCACCTTGAACTCACAGGGCTGTATTCCTCACCATTGGTGAATTTGTCCCATAAACCTCACTATTTGTGACATCAGTCACTGCCACATGAACTATATGTCATAAATACATTTTGATTTTAACCTTCAGATGAGCAACAGGAGCAAATAAAATAATTAATAATATGCTTTGCGCTTCATCTGAGTACCCCAGAGCACTTGACAGAGGGAGTGAAGTGTTACAAAGCTTAACAAAGAACTTGTTTTCCTGCAACATTAAACTGAGATCCTATTGTCCTCACAAGTAAAAAAAATACAGACCTTGATACAGAAACAAAATTGTTTCTAAATAGACCATTTTTCAGTTTTCCATGAAGCATCAGCTGAGGCAAAAGAGACTGAAGCTACAACCTAGTCTTGAGTTGTGAGCATCACATTACATGAGAAGGTCATCAGATAATAACATGGTGTCAAAACAGTACAGCAAACATTACAATACCATACCATACAACATAACACGACAATGTATCAAAATGTCATTGTATTGGGAGGCAATATGAATACATTCTGACAAAACATCACATTGTCAAGAATTAAGTCTAATTAAGTCTAATTTCTCTTGAAATATGGCAACATAACTGTGATTGAATTGGGTCAAAATTTATTGTGATATGGTTTTCTACTAATGTTTTTGGTCTGTTTTATGTATAATCTATTTTGGAGGATTATTCTTTAACGAAAATCATAAATAAATGGGCAGCAAAAGTCCTGTAGCATCAAAAGTTTCATCATACTGCAGAATAGCTATTTTGCATCACAACATTGCACTATGTCAAAATGCCCTCTTGACACATGATAGTGGATCAAAAATATTACAGCGTATCACAACAGTGTCATGAATAATATGACACAATACAATTGTATCCATCATGCTGTGTCAAAATGCCATAATGCCACCATGGTGGTGCAAATATTGCGAGCGTGATGCAATAATCCTGCATCCAAGAATGACACTGCCATACCGCAACCTGACATACCATCCTCACGTCACAACGCTGTCATGCTGCAGTGCACTGCCTCATTATGTTTCGCAGCCTGTGAGCATGATTTTGGGGAAGGGGCTTATCCCTTTTGGCAGGGTAGGGAAAGCTAATTACCCCATTAAAATCATGACAGCCCTGGAACATAGGAGTGTAGCGCACCCGGTGACATAACACAATCATGGCAGGACACAACACGTCACGACATTGCATATCTCGTGACAGTGATTTGGGGGAGGGCAAAGCAGGGAGAATTGTTTGCCCCATTAAAATCACGACAGCCCCAGAACATAGGGGCATAGCGCACCCCGTAACGTGAGTGCATCAGGACACGACACGTCGCAACATGGCATGGCTTGCCAGTCGCAACATGGCATGACAGTGCAGGGCTTGTGACCGTGATTTGGGGGAGCAGACTCGTCCCTGTTGGAAAAGCAGGGAGAACTGCCCCCCCCCCATTAAAAATCACACCCACCCCGGAACACAGGGGCAGAGCGCACCCCTTGATGTAATGCAAGCGCACCAGGACAGGACAGGACATCGGTTTTGGGGACAGGGCTCGTCCCCCATTTTGCAGGCCAGGGGGAGGGAGAGGGTCTCAGCCCCTTAAAGCCGTGTCTGCCCCAGACACAGTGTGGGCCCCAAAGCTCCCTCCGTTCAGGTAGCGGGCGAGGCATGAGGGGTCAGGGAGACGCTGGGCTGCGCTAAGTTTGGGCAACCCCCTGCAGAAAGGGGCAGGCCGGCACCTCAGCGATCCCCCACATTGCGCTAATGGTACCACCCCGCCCCGCCGAGACGGGGGTTCAACCGCCGCCAACGGGCGGCAGCAACCGACTCCGCCACCTACCTCTCCAAGCCGCGTCCCCCGCCCGTTGTTGTAGGAGCCGCTAAGGCAACGGAACGAACCACTTTGGGAGAGCTGGGGAGGGGGGGAGAGAGCAGGAAGAAACGTTAAAGCCTTAACCTCTCAAAGATGAAGTCCATCAGCCGCGTACCCCGCTTCGCTGTGACTCACTGCGCGCTAACCAGCTGCTTGAATTGGGGAGGAGTCCTGCCTTCTTTGGGCTTCTGTGTTCTCCTCCCCCCCCCCAGGAAATGGTACGTTCCAACAGTGCCCGAGGCTGGTGTGCAGCTCAGGGGACCCCCCCTCTTCCTCCCAGAGCCTGAGCTGGGCCCGTCCCCCAGAGAGACCCCCCCCGGGCAGGCCCCTTTTAGTGCCCCCCTCATGGGTCATCCCCCCTTCAGTGCTCCCCACAGTGCCCCCCAGGTCAGCCCCCCTCCCTTCAGTGACCCCCACAGTGACCCCTAGGTCAGGCCTCTTTCAGTGCTCCCCTCACAGGTCAGCCCCCCGCCCTTCAGTAACCCACACATCCCCAGGCCCCTTTCAGTGCCCCCACAGGTCAGGCCCCAAGGCAGGCACCCTCCATTGCCCACTTCCCACTAGCAGCCACCCTGTCTCTGCTATGGCATTCACTATACCCCACTGCCACCTCCACACCATGTGGTGTGATGGCCCCGCAGTACAGCTAAGTGGCAGTCTCTCTCACACACACCAGCCGTGGCAGCACGCTGATCCCTACATGAGCATAAAATTGGGTTTACCCCAGAACTCCCAGGATGGGAGTGGGGCAGCATAAGGGTGGCAGATAGAGCTGAGGATAGGAAGTCAGGTGGTCTTGGCTCTGGGAGGAGAGTGGGGTCCAGTGTCTACAACAGAGGGAGACAGGAGGCCTGGCTCTGGGAAGGGAGTTTACAACTGGGGTCTTAAGGTCAGGAGTAGTGGGCTCTCTTCCTGGCTCAGGGGTGGGGATTAAGATTTGGTTAGAGCAGTGGAGAGTGGGTGTGGTGGTTGCAGCAGGGGGCCTGGGAGTCAAGAGTAGAGCTGCTTCAAATTTTCCACTGAAACTTTTTTTCAGTGAAAAATGGTTAAGTAAACATCAGTTTTCATCAAAAAATTCCAGATTTTCATTTTTTTGGATGAAAACAAAAAAAAAGTCTTTTTTTCAGGGGAAAAAAACATCATTTCCTACACATTACTAGTCAGGTTTTTGTTTCTGAGCTAAGAAGGAAGAACAGTGTCAATGGTTAGAGCACAGCAGATGGCATTCCTGGGATTTGTCAACTCAAATTTGACCCTAACAATGTATATTTTGAAAAAAACAAACACAAGCTTTTACAAAACATCCTACAGAAATGTTTCCAAACATTTGTTTTTAAAATTTCCAGGGGAGACAGTTGTTTATATTGCAAACAAATCCCCTTTAGTGTTTATATTTTAACTTCCTAGTATTAAGCAGCAACAGTTGAAACTGATTGTAAAGCAAACGTGAAACTGATTTGATTGCTTTTCATAGGACAGGTATAGAGAAATTGCAGTTTTAATAGTCAAAGTTCTTTGCAGTATATATTGAGTTGGTCAGGTCCATTAAAGTTTTACAAACTTCCTTATATTAATATTGTGAATAGTCCCTGGAACTACTCACATGCTTGTAGTTATATATGTTTGCAAGATTACCTCGGTTACCTAGTGAGGTTGTGGAAGTCCCATCACTGGAGGTTTTTAAGACCAGTTAGACAAATACTTGTGAGGAATGGTCTGTGTATACTGAATTCTGCCTTAGCACAAGGGGCTGGACTAGATGACCTCTTGAGTTCCCTTCCAGCCCTACATTTCTGTGATTTCTATGAAGATCAGAGCCTTATTGTAAGTTCTTCAGGGCAGGGACTGTTTTTTACTATGTCATATGGCCAGAAGGGACCACCAGATCATCTAGTCTGACCTCCTGTACATCACAAGCCACCTCCCCCCAGCACCCACACACTAAAGTACAGTGCGTGTGTAGTGGGGCTCCAGTAGGTGCTAGTGACGTATAAATAATAAATTAAAAAATATTAATGGTAACAAAAGGTGTGTTTTAAATATGATTTTTTTCTGACATTGACCTTGGAACCTCTCTCTCCTAAAATTGTTCATCTGTGAAATGGGAATTATGATAATAATTGCACACCTCCCAGTGTCTTATTAGGCTTAAATCATTATTGCTTCTAAAAGTACTTTGAAAATTAAGACCCTCAAGGTTTAAGAAGAGCCAAGTGTTATTTAATATTGTTATAATTATTATTCTTTTTATACGGGTGACTCCATAGAAATGCCCATTACATCTGTATTTTCACCTGTAAACATGTGGCGTCATCTTATATTCACTGGGCAAACAAGACTCCCACTGAATTGAATGGGAATCTTGGATACCAAAGGAATGTAGTATGATCAGGTGCATGGAGCCCACATCT
Source organism: Terrapene triunguis (assembly GCF_002925995.2). Taxonomy (NCBI): domain Eukaryota; kingdom Metazoa; phylum Chordata; order Testudines; family Emydidae; genus Terrapene; species Terrapene triunguis. The sequence continues at coordinate 5,885,928 of NW_020665065.1, read as the reverse complement.
TCCTCCTTGTAACTCAGTACTGAAAAAGGCAAAGCGGATTAAAGATTCTAAATCAATAACAAAATATACTGCCCACAGAAACTTAAATTATACAAATACATTTAGTTTTTCAAAAGAATATTTTGAAAAATCAGTTCCTAACATAGCAGGTAACACAAAATTATTAACAGTATCAATAATATTCATATTAACAAATGTCCCTACATTTAATTTGGTGCTGGTGAAAGTTGCTGGTTTGGCAGTCCTGGAGATGGAGCAATGTGATCTAGCTATTAGGACACTGCACTGGAAGTCAGAAGTCCTGAGTTCTATTTCAGGTTGTACCTCTGAGTTGCTGTGCACACAAAAATAAAAAAAAAGTAGATCTGCTGTTTTGCAAATACCTGTGCATGAGAGTAAATTCATTCATATGAATAGTCCCACTGATTTCATGCATAAATATTTGCAGAATCAGGGCCTTAGCTTAACATCCTCTGCTTATTTTATCTGCCCGTAACAAGAGAACATTCACTCTTTTTGCTTGAGTACAATTAAAAAAGCTATGGTCCAGACACAGCTCACACTTACACTTCAGTAATGTTGTACCAGTGTAACTAAGAGGAGAATTTAGTTCAGTGCTTCGGAAGAATGGAGACTGTGTGTACAATCAAAATTGTATTTAATTTAAGGCATAACAAACAATTTACAGCATTTTATTGATTGCGAAAATATGGAGGGACAGTTTTATTCATGGCTGAGTGCTTGTCCTAAAGTGCCGTTTTAATCATTGCACAATACATTATCTGCCTTGTTTCAATTTAAAAGCCCAGTTTACTAAAGATACGTGGATGCAGTCATTACAGCAAATTGAAAGCAATCATAGGTAATGTGTTTCTCTCCTACCTCCCCTCCCCCGCAAATAGATAGGAATAGCTTTGTGAGAATAGGTTTTAAGTCCGCATACAGTTAACCACCATATTCAAACTATTCTTTATAGTTTAAACTGAAATGGTCTTCTGAGGTACCTGCAAATACATGCTGGACTTGTGTGGTTAAAGATCTCACTTGTTTTAGGACTCAGAGCTTAGTGGGCCTTCTAAAGCAGTTTAAAACTAAAATTAAAACATTAGGAATTTTCCCAACAAATTATTTTTAGCTTTCTGTTAACTCAACTAAGATTGATGTAGCTAAAGTGTTCTCAACAGACACATCTGAGGATACTCAACAGATAATCAAATTGCATAATTTCTCCAGTATATTTTATCTTATTCAGTAACACACATACACACAATGTGTATCCTACACTGAAAAGCACAAAATAAATCCTTGGTTCTAAATTGCACCCAGATAAATAACCCAGAATTACAAATGTGGGTCAGATACTCAGCTGATATAAATCAGAATAGCTCTGATGTCAGTGGACAACATAGATTTGCATCATCTGAGGCTCTGGTCCCAAAAATTGTCAGTTAAAATATAAGCTCCCATGTCAAAATGTTCATTGGTATTGAACATTTTTCTAGCATATATATATATATAAACCACTAAAAACTGCCACTTAAAAATACATAGACAATTACACAATGTACTATTTAGTTCATATATGGTGTGAAATAAAGTGCTTTTATAAAACTTAATTAAATTGCTAATCTATAAATACTGACCCAATGCTTTATACATTCACATCTGAGTTACTTTCTTTATGCAGGCTGTTTATTAACATGCTACTAGATATAATTTACCTGCCTTCCCTTAGAAAATGGTATAGGGTCTGTATTGTTCCGTACATTGCACAGTTTCTGTGGCAATAGGTAATTACTTAAACTAACTTTTGGATACATGGTAAAGGGCACTGTAGAAAATATAAACATATAATAACATTTTGATAGTTAATGATATAGAGGAATATGAAAAGTAGCAAAAGACTAATAAAATAGTCAGAGTTCTGTATCAAGACCCACGCTGGGCTCCTCTCTCAATTTCAGATTGGCATCTATCAATGATATATGTCCACTTGAAGATTGTGATCATCAGCACAGCGTGAGTAGCAGACCAAACTCTATGGCCTTATCTTTATAAGCTGGCTGCACTGGCGAACTTCTTGTTTTCTCTTTGTATGGCTTTACCACCTGTAAATATTTGTTTCTGACACAAGTGAATCTGCAGTTTCTGCATCTAACTTCCCCTTCCTATAGGCACAAGGGAGTCCTATGTGCCTAGTTGGTATCAACTTGCTCAGTGTGGTGTTTGGGCACCTGCTATGTTATTTAAAGTGAATTGTCCCACCTATGGTGCTCGTGTATTTATATGCCAAATTCAGGTAAGTCTCTGTCTAGTCTAGAGAAATCTAAAGCAGGTGTACTTTACACCTCTGACAGCTCCCCAAACACGCATATTTCACCATTTAAAACTCCCTCTGCACTCAGACTACTCATTTAGGAGTGGCTTTAGGAAAGCACTTAAATCTGTGCTTAATTTTAAGCATTTGCTTAAGTCCCAATGTGTGCTTAAAGTTAAGAATGTGGTACATGCTTTCTTGAAAATCAAGGCCTTAAGCCCCAATCCTGCAATCTGATCTGTGCAGGCAGGACTCCCTTGTGCTTATGGGGAGTCCTAATGAAGTTAATGGGGGCTACATGGGTACGATGGTCAGCCTGCTTGAATCTGATTGCAGGAGTGGGACCTTGGGGCCAAATTCAGTGGTGAGTCTGAACTGGTATAATGCATACTTTCTTCTGGCCTCCTCAGCATGTAAGTTACACTAAGTTAGACTCAGACCCCATTTACCAATATGTAACTTACACCACCATCTACCCCCCTTTCATACCTAACCTCTGAATTTGGTCCAGTGTATTTATAATGTCATTTAGGCATGTGAGATTTTGTTCTGCTTGTATGAAACTAGGTTATGCTGTGATTTGTCTGTTGTGCCTGGTACATATATGTGTTACTATGGGTTCTATCATTCATTCTTCCCATAAGTTTGCAGTATTTAAGCCACTTAATGGTGGCTTTATGATGAAAAACCCTTGTTCTGAGGAATCCACATCCCTTTCTGCAGTGCGGAAGTCATGCAGATTCATGCTTAGAATATACACATTTTGAAGTTCTAAAAAATCCAGAGCTCCAGCCCAGAACAGACCTCTCTTAATTGTATTTTATAGTTATCTTTATTATGTTTTCAGAGATAAGCATATGCAAATCTGACAATAGGATTTTGCCCTTAATATCTAATGATAGGCTATTACAGCACATCATGAGTGCTGATCATGCTAACCAGTATAACATGTCACTTATATTGCAAATCCTTCCTCTCCTTTCAGCATAAACTGTAGATTTTTGAGGTGCTTTCTAGCACCTTAACAATAGCGACAAGAACATAGCAAAATTATTGTTAGTAAAAAAGTAATTAGATGACATGTTAGTTATTTGAATAACAAAGGAAGTAATAACAATAAGCCATTACATTTCATAAAATGCCATTCAGTGTCTGAATACTTTGTCTCCTGGAGGTATTGCTGAATCTGTGAACATCTGTCAGTCACTGTACATTCAGTGGAGAGAATTTAGCTATGCCCACCAAAGAGGTATGTATTCTTTCCAGCTCTAAATTGCAAGAGCCTATGATCAAATTAGGTTAACTAAGTAAAAGACAATTAAGATCTAAACTCACCCTAAATATCTATTATTTTTGGCTTGAAACCCAAGTAATATATAATCCCACAGAAACTGCAGATTCACTTGTGTCAGAAACAAATATTTACAGGTGTGTAAGGAATGGAGCTTTACAGATGTTTCATGCCTGTACTCAGACCTGTTTGGTAACTGGAACAAGAAACCATGCTGAAACTTTTGTATTTAGTTATGTCTTTAATAGGTATTCAAAGGCATTCCATTATAATTGACTTAGACATAAAAATATTGGGTCATTTTTAAGCACAACTCTGCATTTAAATAAAACAGGGAGTTATGCTTAGACATTGATGGGCAGATATGGCCCATTGTTTCATACAGTGATTGCTGCTGAATTTCTTATATTTACCTAAAATAAATTGATACAGTTACCTCACTGGATGTGATATTTCCTTGTAGTTCCCTATTCATATTACAGGAAATAACCTCGGTGCTTGTAATATGCAAGTATTTATTTAAGGCAATTTGCAAGTGTTTTTACAGCTGCTGGTGGTGTTATATTGTGATAGGGTGCATAAAACCTATTCTGTCAGAGCTGCTAAGGATTAAGGGATAGAGTAGCTATCTCCCCACCTGTGGCTAATTGGCTGACCAGCACCACTGTTGACAAGAGACTGCAACCCAGCCAGAAGGGGTTGGTTGCTAAAGAGGCTGAGGATTACCTTGTCTCAGCAGCTTAGGGGTGGGAAGTTACTCAAGGAGTAAGACCACAAATTCCTAGAGGACTGGAGTGAGCCTGTCTGGGGGTGGGGATCCTGCCTGCTGAAGTAGGTATACCTTCTCTGGCAATCATCAGCTAGAGGAAGCCTGGACTCTCTAGTCTTCTGCTATCAGGCCCAGGAGGCAGATGATATAGAGACTTCAGTGGGAGCTGAAATGAAGGGCTAGGAGAGCAAGGTCTTAAAGGTCAAGCGTGCATCTGATGAGCCTGAGGACAGGCAAGAAGGACTGAGTCCCTTCACATGTACACCTTAATGATAGCATTTGTTTCCAGTAGCACCTAGAGTATGTTAGGTGATATATAAACACTAAACCAGGCATGGCCCTGCCTCAAAGATCTTATAGTTTAGGATATAGGCCCCAGTCCTTTGAAGACTTGTGCATATGGTTAATTTTACATATTATGAAATCTTGGCAGTGCATAAAGCTGAGTAAATACATAAATCTGCAGAGTATAAGATCAGGGTATTCTATGATGAGATCTATTAACTACAGAGGAATCTATACATTTTGTTAATTATGAACTGCTATGACTCTGTGCATGTTGCTTCTTGTATGTATTTTAAGCAACTCAAGACTGGCATATAAAAGCTTAGTAATAAGCAACCATGATAGTAGGTTAGAGGAGTCTTGCTACACAGACTCAGAACTAATCAGAGGGTGTACAGATGAAAGACAGAACAAGCTGCTTTTGATACAGCAAAGATGTCCAAGCAGGTTTCTTCTCAATTAAACATTAGGAAGAATAAGTCTATATGGTAATACACATTGTAATATAGTTCTTCACTTGGATGCAATTGTCAAGGTATTTTTTATAAGCATTTGTTCAGGGCCAGTTTCAAATGTTATCTGACTAATATTTAATAAAAAAGAAAATAACGAGGCCACTTGTATTTTTAACAGTAAAGAAACATGAGCTCAAGGCCTTAAATTTAACCATGTCCTTGCTCAAAAATAATGGCAGAATCATAACTTTGCCACAAGCTCTAAAAAAGGAGCAGTGCTTTATTGCACAATCCCTGGAGCAGCCCTAGAAGAGTAACGATTAGAGCTAGTCAGAAAATGGAATTTCCATTCAATGGGAAATATAGATATTTAGACACTTGTTTTCATTCTGAACTGGAACAAAAAGTCATGTAACATTTGTAAAGATTCCTTGGGCTGAGTCTGATGCAGTGTTAGTGGGTACTGAGAACTGTGTTCAGCCCAGCCCATGTTGTGGTAGTGGCCTATGGGTCAGCTGTAAAGCAGGGACAGAGTGTGGTATCTTTTTTGGCATCCTAGTGAGAAAGCAGAGCTCTCCAGAACTAATAGACTAGTATTAGGGTACTTTAAAAAAGCCAGACCATTAGAGCTGGTGGAAAACTGTTCTGTCACCAAGTTTTCAGTCAAAAAATGCAGTTTAATTGAAATGTTTTGTGGGAATGTGTCAATTTCAGTGACTTTTTTTTTTTAAGGAAATGTTTGAAATGACGAAATCAAAATGGAGTATTTCAGTTTGATTTTCTTGTTTTGTTTAGACTTGTATATTATAAACGGTTGATTTTATTATTCTACATTTATATAATAGGTATTATATTTTTCTATTGTATCATAATGTTCCAACAGTATTGAGATGGAGCAATTCAATAAGGTCACTTCATTGTTTCCAAATAAAAAATTTTCTGAATTTCTGTTCCACAAAATATTTCAAAATTTTGAGTTTTGATAATATATTGGTACATGTGCTGTGCTAAACCCCCTTTACAGATGATTGATTTGAGCTATCTTCTGTCATGGTGAAGAACCTGTGTTTTATATATCTTCCTACTGTATTTTCCACTCCATGCATCTGATGAAGTGGGTTTTAGCCCACGAAAGCTTATGCCCAGATAAATTTGTTAGTCTCTAAGGTGCCACAATTACTCCTCATTGTTTTTGCTGATAGAGACTAACACGGCTACTACTCTGAAACCTGTAACCTGTGTTTTGTAACTTTATATGTGGAGCATTTTCAAACAGCTAATTCCCCTGTTTCGAAGACAGTATTTTCAGGCAGCCTCCACTCAGGAACCTTTGAGACATAGGTGCTGCCCCAACATCATCCCATAGCAACAAGTATTTCCTACAAGCTTAAAACAATTATCTATAAAATGTATTTAGTAAACCTCTGCTTGACCTCATGCCTTCCTACTTCGTGAGTAGCACTACTGAAATCAATGGATCTACTCCCAAAACATGCTGCTACTCAATGTGAGTAAAGATCTAGAAATCAAACCATTAACTACTAATATTGGATATTAAAAATCATATTTGCCCTCAAACATGATGGTTTTGGGAATATATAAGGTGTCTGGTTTAAGGAAAGTGCAGCGGGATTGATTACAGCAGCAGTTAAATTGATATGGGGATATAGCTTTTCTCAACCTTTTCCATATCATGACCCCATATTACAACAACAAAAAGTTTCAGTAGCACCTTCTCACATGTGGACATAAAAAAAGAGAAGATGGTTGCGGCCCTTCTGGTCCTGTTGTGCTGGGATCCCACAAGTTGAGAATTCTTGGTGTTGTAATGGATGTAGAGTCTTTTCACTGATCCCATTCTAGTCCCTGGTTGCAGGAAACTTATGAATGTTGGGTATTAGATATGTAATATGGTTCTGGATCTTGCAAACAGTTAATATGTGGATAGCTGCAGAATTGAGGCCATAGAGACTTGCACTTTGGCAACTTTGGAGGAGGACATGTGTGTGTATACAAGGAGATCCTGCCATTCTCTTTGCTCTAATGTTAAACCTAGAGAAGCTTTATTAGAGACGCTATGCTTGCTTCTTTAATAGAATGGAGTATAAACTAGATGCTATTCACATTGAACTGAAACTAGAGTTTAGGTACAGGAAAAAGTGACAGATCCACCAGAAAAGCTCAGAGAAGAAAAGACAACAAAGAAAATTACTACTCTCCAGGCTCAAACTGAAACATTAATTAGAGACAATAGACAATTTAGAAGAAAGATGCAGAAGTTGGAGAATGCACATACATATTGTTATTTAAGGTTAGTAAATTTCCCAAGAGCTTTAGAAAGTGTGTCTATTATTAGAAGAGCTCTTGGATTTTTAAATAATTGAAGGAATAATTGAACCTGGGAAGATGGTTTTCCATCTGTTGGGAAGGGGTTTTATTAGGTCTGTTAAAAGATCTCTTTCAGTTCTCCAGACACATGCAGTCATAGGGAAGTGGTGGAGCAGCAAGATCTCTACTTAATTACTCAAACCTCCTCCTATTTGGCATCTTGAGTTCTCACATTGCATCCACAGGTTTCTCTGCCATTAAAGTCACGGTCCTCAACCCTCTAGCTCAGATATTTAAATAGCCCATTCTGAGTGACTCAGAGTTTTTTTGCTGTATTGATCATCAGAACAACCCTGTCAGGTAGGGAAGTGCTATTATCCCCATTTTACAGAGAGGGACCTGATGCACAGAGAGGTCAAGTGTCTTGTCCAAGGTCACACAGGGAGTCTGTTGGAGAATAGGGAATTGAACCTGGGTCTTCTGAGTCCCAGACCATTGCCCTAATCACTAAACCACCCCATCACTTCAGCCCACTCTCCACCCTGTGCTTGGGGCTCTCTGTTGCCTTCCAATATCCTCCCTTGTCATTCAGGCTCATCCTTTCCAGTGCCACACACAGCTCTGCCCCTGCATCTCATCTGTACTTGCTGCTCCCCGGGTACTCTATGCTATGCAAATTCAGCTCACCTTGCTGCTCCCTATGTCTCTTCTTCCTAGAGGTGTTTTATGCCCTCTTTTCATGCCATCCTCTATCCAGTAACAGCCTCCCTGACCCTGCACGCTGAGGAGACTGAGGCTGCATGGCACACAGGGTCCGGAGGATGCTGTCGTGGATTCTTGTCCGCCCAACCCCTCACTCTTTATTGTCGTTGATTGCATTGTGCCTAATTTAGATAAATTTCCTCAGAGCAGGGACCTATCCATTTTGTCTACCGTTGTCTATACACATCATCATCATCATCATTTATACCATACTCAGAGGTGTGCTAGGCACCTACAGTATGAAGATGTACCTACTACAAGATACATTCTCAAAACAAAAGGGGTTAAGATGTAGGGGAGACCTGTCTCATAACATCTGAATTTCTGACTCATTAGAATTGACATTGCAGTTTGCTGCATGGCTAAATAATGTGCTTTTTTTATATGGATAGCATTTTTTTCTGGATGTTTCCAAGGTGACAGCAGCTCATGTGGAGATTTCTACCTTTTAGGCAGGAAGATTTGGCACTAATGAAGGAGTCTGGATTCTTGCATTGTGGTGGGTGTCAGCTTAGATAGAATAGCATCCCAGACCACACATGTTCTGTAATATGGATCAACTTTGGAAATTTCTTAAAGCTAGACAGTGGCACAATGTAAAGACTCATCACTATTATCAGAAAATGTATCTCAAATGAGGGAGAAATGGGATGATTCTAGAAAGAAAGGCAGAGAATTTATAAACAGTCAGATAAGTACTAGTAGGATCATAGATCAGGTAAAGTATTAATGCTTCTGATTGCATGAAGTAAAAAACATCTGTGGACGGAACTATATATAAAGTTAGAGAAATTTTCAGTAGATTATGCCTGCCTCAACCCCACTTATGTATTGTCACTTATAAAACAGTATTGCATGGTTTAGGCATTAAGGTCCCAACCCACATAGATACTTAGGTGCCTAAATTGTGTGTTTAGGCATCTAAGTCCTAGTTTTGGGCTCTGCTGTGATCCACAAAGCTCCCACCAAACACTGTAGGCACCTAAACTCACTCAGTGCAGGGCCGGCTCCAGGCACCAGCTTAACAAGCAGGTGCTTGGGGCGGTCAAGGGAGAGGGGCAGCACCTGCGGCAATTCGGGGGCGGCAGGTCCCTCAGTCCCTCTAGGAGTGAAGGACCTGCTGCTGAACTGCCGCCGCCGATCACGGCTTTTTTTTTTTTTTTTTTTTTTTTTTTT